>NC_089837.1:408598795-408930462 GCF_035609145.1 Eleutherodactylus coqui | reverse complement strand
ATTGCTGAGACATTCAACAACAAAGATGTAACCAGAGCCATGAGGGGGCTGGTGGGCCCATATCAGGGACAACAGCCCCTGTCTGGGATCACCCCCTGGCCTAACATGTACAAACCAGGGTAAAAAACTTGACATCGACAAAAGGAAACCATACGGAAGAGGTGGGGAAGAGGGGGGGGAAGCGGGGGGGGGGGGGGGGGGGGGCTCGCACCTTCTCTTTCTCCCGAGTGGGGGGGTACTCAGGTGTGTTGGTGATTTAACCTTCTGGGACTGCATACTCAGGACGTAAGTACACGGAAGGAGATAGGTTTATGCCCGGGGGCGAACTCCGACATCAGAGTGGAGGGGGAGGGGGGAGGGGGGGTGAGCCCAGTTCCAATCAGTCCCCGACCCTGGCAAGGGGGGTACCTCAATCAAACAGTGTTGCCCTAATGGAGTGCCACGGGTTCCAAATCTCAAGAAAGGTTTTGTGGGTGCCCTTGGACCAGCTGGACAATTCCTCAAGACTCGACAGGAGATCAACCCTGTCCCTCCACATTACCAGGGAGGGGGGGGGGGGGTCTTTTTGATGCCAGAGGAGGGGGATGAGAGACTTAGCAGCATCCAGCAGGAATGCTATCAATTTATGTTTCTGCGGATGGAAGGTGGCTGAAGGTTTCCACAGCATGACCACCTCAGGGGAGAGAACTAGACCCGGGGAGAGCCTACCCAGCACGCACCCGACATCCCTCCAAAAAGGAGTCAGCCGCGGGCAGTCCCACCAAATGTGTAGGTAGGAGCCTGTCGCATCTCCAACAGGTATCCTGTGAGGCTAATTTATGGTCCAAAAGCCACTGGGGGGTCCTATACCATCTCACCAGCAGTTTGTAGTGAGATTCCTGGGAGATGACGCAAGGCGAAAGGCCAAATGCATTCTTGAGTATGAATCTCGTGTCACTCTGAGAGAGGGAGATCCTGAGTTCTTTCTCCCAGGAGGTGATGAAGGCTGGTTTTGTGTTAGCTGGGGGGAGATGAATTGTTTGCGGATAACGGCCAGACTTCTCTTGGCTGAGTTATTTTCGGCAAGCGTCTTCTCAAAGGTAGTCAAAGGTCTAGTCGACTTGTGTTGGGTCAAAAAAATTTTGAAGACTTTGGTCATATGAGCTGATACTAAGAAAGGGAGTGAGTGGTTGGGTAGGAGTTCTGCCAGAATGTTTGAAGGGGGTTTATGTGCCCTGAAATATACTTCTGAAATACTTTTATCGGAAAGAATCTGCCAGGTACCCGCCGAACAGGGGTCTAGACGGAGATCCAATATCTTATATAAGGCGCTTATAGGGGTAAGGGGGGATGGGCAGGGGGCCAGCAATCCTCCCAGTTTATGCCAAGTCTCCAAGGCCCCTCTAATGAGGGGATTTACGCCCCTCCTTCTCCGTAGAATCTGGTTGTGGAACCATAAATCCTGGAGGAGGGTAGAGCCATGCGAGCCCTTTGCAAGCGCTTGGACTAAATGGTCCTTGGATGGGTGTACCAACTCCATCCAATGACTTAATTGAGTGGCCAAATAGAGGTCTCTTGGGCTGGGCATGTCCACTCCTCCATCGGCCCGTCTCCTTTCCAGCAGACAATGGGCCAGTCTCGGTCTCTTTCCCCTCCAGACATAATTTGAAAAGATTGAACGAAGTGACTTAAAAAAGGAAGTTGGGATGTAAATTGGGAGAAGTCGGATTTTATAAAGGATAATTGGTATGACATAGGATTGTAGGATGTTTTTTCTCCCCAGCCAGGATATAAATGGTAGGTCGTAGGATCGCAGCAGGTTTTTTATCTTGGCTAAGAGAGGCAGGAAGTTTGCAGAGAAAAGGCCTTCGGCTTTTTTAGTAAGTTGTATACCCAGGAAATCCATGTCCGAGGTGGACCACGAGAATGGGGAATTGGCCTTCAGGGCATGGCATCGGTTAGAAGGAATCGAAATATTCAGAACCGTCGATTTAGAATAGTTTATTTTAAAATTGGAGAGAGCCCCAAATTCATCCAGGAGATTAGTGAGACGTGGCAGCCCCCTCTCCGGGTTTGTAACCAGGAAAACGATATCATCAGCGTAGGCTGCTAGTGAGAGGGTTACTTGGCCAATCTTTAGTCCTTGGATGTTGGGGTCAATCCGGACCTTCTGTAGGAAGGGCTCAAGGGCGAGGATAAATAGCGAAGGGGAAAGAGGGCAGCCCTGCCGAGTGCCATTGCTTATATTAAAGCTAGGCGATAGGATGTCATTTATTTTGAGCCTAGCTTAAGGCGCGGCATATAGGGAGAAGATCGCAGTAATGAAGGTGGGGGGTATTTTGAAATGTGAGAGGACAAGTTGCATATACAGCCAGTTCACCCAGTCAAAGGCTTTTTCGGCGTCTGAGCCTACTAGAGCCAATGGGATGTTTTGGGCCTGGGCATATCTTACTGCATGGAGAAGCCTGATGCAATTATCCCTGCCCTCCCTGCCTTTGACGAAACCAGTCTGCTCAGAGTTGATTAGGATTGGGATATATTTTTCTAGTCTTTTTGCTAGAAGTTTTGCCCATAGCTTAACGTCAAAGTTAATTAGGGATATAGGCCTATAACTTCCGCAAGCTTCTGGGTCTTTATTGTCTTTGTGTATCAAGGTTATGTGTGCCTCTTGTGCTTGTTTGGGGAGAGATACCCCACGCATAAGGGAATTGAATAATTCTGTTAGGTGAGGGACTAGGCTGGATTTGAAGGTTTTGTAGTATGTTACCGGGAGGCCATTAGGGCCTGGGCTTTTGCCGGTGGGGAGGAGGCCAAAAGATCTTCAACTTCCTGCGAGGAGACTGGTCTCGTCAATGTTGCCGCTGCGTCCTCATCTAGACCGGGGAGGTCCAACCCCTCCAAAAAGGTGCGGATTTGCGTGTGGGCATTAGGCTGCTCCTCAGGGGTTAAAGGTTTGTGGATATTATAAAGTTGGGAATAAAAGGACTGAAACTCTGATACTATGTCTGCAGAGGAGGTGACCGGGTGACCCGAGCTGGTTTTGATGGAGCTAATGAAATTCCTCGTACGAGCTTTTTTGATGAGGGCGGAAGTCATTTTGCTGCCTCTGTTACCTTGGACATAAACTGCATGTTGTAGATACAGATGCTTTTTATTATATCTGGTTTCAAAGTCCCTTTTTAAATCCTTTCTGAGGGAGATCAATTTTTCAAGTGTGGCCTTGCACTGGGCACGTTTTGCAACCTGTTCTAATTTAGAGATTTGATGAAGCTTCTCATCTGTCACTTTTTGTTGTCTTTTTTTTATTCTAGACCCTAAAGTGATTAAAAGGTCTCTTGCATAGGCCTTGTGGGCTTCCCATATCAAGGGAGTAGAGACATCCTGAGATTTATTTAGGTGAAAATATTCATCAATAGCGGTTTTTAGTTGCTGTCTGTCCTCCTCCGAATCTACAAGTGAGGGATTTAGTTTCCATCTCCACTCCTGAGGGGGAGGCGGTGCGAGATTGATATTAATGTGGAGTGGGGCATGGTCAGAAATCAGAATGGGGTCAATGTTGGCTCCGGTTACAGATTCCAGAAGGGGGGAGGATATAAAAATGTAATCGAGGCGTTGAAAGGAAAGATGTACGTGGGAATAGAAGGTGAAATCTTTTGTCGATGGGTTTATGTATCGCCAAGCGCCTACAATGCCCACTTCTGATAGACTGCAGCCCAGTCTCTTGAGTTTAACTTGAGAGATATGAGATTTTCCCGTGGAGGAGTCAAGGAGAGGGCATAGAGTCAAATTTAGGTCACCCCCCAGGAGGATCGGACCGACGGCAAATTGTTTTAAAGGGGTTGTCCCGCGAAACAAAGTGGGTCTATACACTTCTGTATGGCCATATTAATGCACTTTGTAATGTACATTGTGCATTAATTATGAGCCATACAGAAGTTATCAAAAGTTATTCACTTACCTGTTCCGTTGCTGGCGTCCTCGTCTCCATGGTGCCCGTCTAATTTTCAGCGTCTAATGGCCAAATTATAAACAAATAGTCAGAAAAAAAGAATCTGCGCTCAAAGATGGAGTGAACTAAGGACGAATTCACATAGAAGTAATAGTGAGGTGTGACACTTACTTGAAAGGAGGGGGGTATGATGCACAAATGCCCCCTCCACAGAGTGTCCTCAACACAGTACAGAGCTATGCTCCAAGATGCATAGTAGTAGTCCAGGAGTTTTGAAGTCAGAAGAAACTTTGGTGGTCTCCTTTGCCTTCTTTCTTTTCCCTCTTGGAGATTTCGGGTTGGCAGCTTGTTGCCATGCATCTGGCGGGGGGAGTTTCGGTAATTTCGGGAACTCCGGGAGCGGGAGCCAGCACGGCAGGTCTATGGGGGTTATCTCCAGAAGAGGCCATGCCTTGTACAGGTCTTCCGGGGTGCGTATTGTGAGCCTGCGCCCCTTCACGGAGACCCCCAGACCGAAAGGGAACAACCACCAGTATCTCAAGTCCTTTGCCCTGAGGGCCTCAAGAAGCGGCCGTAAGAGTCTCCTTTTATATAAGGTAGAGGGGGCAAGATCTTGGAAGAACTGCAGGGAGTGTCCATCGTACCTCAGCTCTTTATGCGCTCTTGCAGCTTTTAGGATAGCTAGGGCATCCTGGTAGGAAAGCAGTCTACAGATAATGTCTCTAGGCGGTTCATTCGTTCAAGGAGGGGGTCTGAGCGCCCTATGGATGCGCTCAATGCTGATGTGGGGGGCTTTTTCGGCGCCAAGCAAGAGCTCGAATATTTCTGCGCCCACCTTGAATAGGGACTCTGCTGCAAACATCTCGGGGAGCCCCTTTATGCGGACATTGCAGCGCCTGTTGCGGTTCTCCAGGTCTTCTTGGGATATAAGGGTGCGATTAAGGTGTTCATGCTGCTCCTTTAACACTTGCTCCATAGCCAGGGCATGAGAAGTAATGGAGGTAGAGGACGCCTCCAGTTCTTCCACCCTGCGCCCTAGGTGCTTAATGTCCTCTTTTATCTCTGACAGGTCTGACATCAGGGGCTGCAGGGCGTTAGTTAGGAGCTGCTTCATGAAGCCCTTAGATATGGTTTCACTATCCTCATCGTCCGATGAGGACTCCCCCCCTCCTTACTTTGTGCTGAGGCAGAAGCATCGTGGGCCGGCGGCATCTTGGCCGACAGGCGCGGGGAGCGGGAGCTGCAGTCTTTTAAGAAGCGCTGCATTCCTACTTGGTTTTTCTGAGCGCGAGGGGTGCCCAGCTGCTCAGCGCTCCTCTCCTTGGTGATTCTCCTCATGTCCGCTGCTGCTAGCTGTAGAAAAGACCTCTTATGGACGCTTCACAGTCGGAGCCCTGGTCTCAGGCAGCCATCAAGCTCGGAGGTCAGGCTCCTCCCCCCCTACATAAGCAATTTTGGTGTATTTGTTCATGCTTTGTTGCCTTTAATGTACCCGTAAATTAATATGTTCCTTTTGTTTGTCCCTCACAGCCTGTCCAGATGTCCTCCCATTACCTCCAGAGAACGCATTGCTTGGTTCTTTGCGGAGATGCGGCAATGCCAAATGCTCTTGGAGGCAGTGCAGATGGCAGTGTCAAATCTCCGCAACAGAATCAGCAATGCGATTTGTTGGGGGGAACATCATTTTGGCAGCAGGATTTTGGGTCAATCCAGCCAGCTGCCGGCTCCGCAGAGGACATCCCATTGCCTGTGGATCTGTCCATGCCTCGGTCACGGCAGTGACTGCTGGGATGTCCATGGGGCCCTGTGTTCCTGTCGTAGGCTCCTGTCCCATCATCTGCCCAAGAAGCTGTGTTTTGCGCCATGCATGTTGGACAAAATTATCACCTGTTTATAGAGGTGATGTGTTTTTATAAGTTTACATGCCTAAATTTCCATGTTGAAAAATGTTCATAATCTTAAATGATTAAAGGTTTTACAGTTTTTAAACCCCCCAAAAACTCATTTCTGAACAGAGTCATCCTCACACACCACACAAGAAAAACAATGTGCATTTAGGCAAACTTGTTAAAAAAAAAACAAAAAACACTATAGCTGTTACCTTTCAATGGGTCAGGGTGCCTTCACACCAGCCAGTGCATATGCATGCATAGCTCCGCCTTGCATGCTATTGCAGGCAATTTTGGCAATTTTGTGCCAGCACCGTCCAATTAAATTGCATTAAAGATCTTTACGTCAAAGGTCTTTAATGTTTGGTAAAATGTAGAAAGATATTTGGTCCTAACATTACATTACACTATGTGCGCCAATACCGTGTACCCTGTGGGAATAAAGAACATAACTTCCACATGTGGCATATGTTCTTGTCGTCACTGCAGGGAAGGACAAAGGAACAGCTGCACCAGTCACAGATGTCACTGATGCAGGCTATTAACTGCTAATTAGAGATGAGCGAACGTACTCGTCCGAGCTTGATACTCGTTCGAGTATTAGCGTGTTCGAGATGCTCATTACTCGTGACGAGTACCACGCGATGTTCGAGTTACTTTCACTTTCATCTCTGAGACATTAGCGCGCTTTTCTGGCCAATAGAAAGACAGGGAAGGCATTACAACTTCCCCCTGCAACGTTCAAGCCCTATACCACCCCCCTGCAGTGAGTGGCTGGCGAGATCAGGTGTCACCCGAGTATAAAAATCGTCCCCTCCCGTGGCTCGCCACAGATTTGTTCTAACATAGAGGAGGGAAAGTGCTGTTGGTGCCGGAGCTGCTATAGGGAGAGTGTTAGGAGTATTTTTGGCTTCAAGAACCCCAACAGTCCTTCTTAGGGCCACATCTAACCGTGTGCAGTACTGTGGAGGCTGCTTTTTGCAGTGTTGCACTTTTTTTTTTTTTGCATATCGGCCGTGCAGAGCATTGCGCCCTGCAGTAATTATACATACTCCAGGGCCAGTAGTGGTGGTGAGGCAGGGACAGAAGACATATATTGTGAGGCAGGGACAGAAGACATATATTTATTGAATATAGGCAGTGGGCCTTTCCGAAAACATTTGGGGAAAAAAAATCTATTTGGGCTGCCTGTGACTGTCCTCAGTGTTCTGGGTCTGTGCTGGGTGTAGTTGTCCTCCTAATTCATACGCAGCCAGCTAAGTGTTACAGCAGGCTTGCGCAAAATTATTTCCTGGCTCTGTGTTGGCTGTTACATCACCGCTGTATTCCAGTCCACAGTGCAACAGTCTGCAGTTATTTTACATACTCCAGGGCCAGTAGTGGTGACGCAGGGACAGAAGACATATACAGTGTATATAGGCAGTGGGCCTTTCCAAAAACATTTGGGGAAAAAAATCTATTTGGGCTGCCTGTGACTGTCCTCAGTGTTCTGGGTCTGTGCTGGGTGTAGTTGTCCTCCTAATTCATACGCAGCCAGCTCAGTGTTACAGCAGGCTTGCGCAAAATTATTTCCTGGCGTTCCGTAAGCGAAGTCAGCCGCCAACCACAGGCCAATAAGCGGCACATTTAATTACAGCGTTCTGTTTCTGCACTACTGGTAATACACCATGCTGAGGGGTAGGGGTAGGCCTAGAGGACGTGGACGCGGGCGAGGACGCGGAGACCCAAGTCAGGGTGTGGGCACAGGCCGAGCTCCTGATCCAGGTGTATCGCAGCCGACTGCTGCGGGATTAGGAGAGAGGCACGTTTCTGGCGTCCCCACATTCATCTCACAATTAATGGGTCCACGCCGTAGACCTTTATTAGAAAATGAGCAGTGTGAGCAGGTCCTGTCGTGGATGGCAGAAAGTGCATCCAGCAATCTATCGTCCACCCAGAGTTCTGCGCCGTCCACTGCTGCAACTCTGAATCCTCTGGCTGCTGCTCCTCCTTCCTCCCAGCCTCCTCACTCCATTACAATGACACATTCTGAGGAGCAGGCAGACTCCCAGGAACTGTTCCCAGGCCCCTGCCCAGAATGGCCAGCAATGGTTCCTCTCCCACCGGAGGAGTTTGTCGTGACCGATGCCCAACCTTTTGAAAGTTTCTGGGGTCCGGGGGATGAGGCTGGGGACTTCCGGCAACTGTCTCAAGACCTTTCAGTGGATGAGGAGGACGATGACTATGAGACACAGTTGTCTATCACTCAGGTAGTAGTAATTGGAGTAAGTCCGAGGGAGGAGCGCACAGAGGATTCGGAGGAAGAGCAGCAGGACGATGAGGTGACTGACCCTACCTGGTTTGCTACGCCTACTGAGGACAGGTCTTCAGAGGGGGAGGCAAGGGCAGCAGCAGGGCAGGTTGCAAGAGGCAGTGCGGTGTCCAGGGGTAGAGGCAGGGCCAGACCGAATAATCCACCAACTGTTTCCCAAAGCACCCCCTCGCGCCATGCCACCCTGCAGAGGCCGAGGTGCTCAAAGGTCTGGCAGTTTTTCACTGAGAGTGCAGACGACCGACGAACAGTGGTGTGCAACCTTTGTCGCACCAAGATCAGCCGGAGAGCCACCACCACCAGCATGCGCAGACATATGATGGCCAAGCACCCCACAAGGTGGGACGAAGGCCGTTCACCGCCTCTGGTTTGCACCACTGCCTCTCCCCCTGTGCCCCAACCTGCCACTGAGATCCAACCCCCCTCTCAGGACACAGGCACTACCGTCTCCCAGCCTGCACCCACACCCTCACCTCCGCTGTCCTCGGCTCCATCCAGCAATGTCTCTCAGCGCACCGTTCAGCCGTCGCTAGCGCAAGTGTTTGAGCGCAAGCGCAAGTACGCCGCCACGCACCGCACGCTCAAGCGTTAAACGTGCACATAGCCAAATTTATTGGATTTCTCATTCCTCCTGTACAGCATTGTGGGCTATCGCCCCGCCCCTTTTAAAGAGAGTCACTGCCTAGCCGTGCCAACCCTCTGCAGTGTGTGCCTGTGGTTCCTCCTCATGGCAGACGCACTTATAAATAGACATGAGGGTGGTGTGGCATGAGTGCAGCTGAAGGCTGCGCAGGGACACTTTGGTGTGCGCTGTGGATACTGCGTCATGCGGGGGGGTGGGGGGGGGGGTTGGGCAGCATGTAACCCAGGAGAAGTGGCAGCGGAGTGTCATGCAGGCAGTGATTGTGCTTTGTTGGAGGTAGTGTGGTGCTTAGCTAAGGTATCCACTGCTAATGAGGGCTTTTCAGAAGTAAAAGTTGTTGGGGGGGGGCACTCTTGCCGGTATTGTGGCTTAATAGTGGGACCTGGGAACTTGAGATGCAGCCCAACATGTAGCCCCTCGCCTGCCCTATCCGTTTCTGTGTCGTTCCCATCACTTTCTTGAATTGCCCAGATTTTCACAAATGAAAACCTTAGCGAGCATCGGCGATATACAAAAATGCTCGGGTCGCCCATTGACTTCAATGAGGTTCGTTACTCGAAACAAACCCTCGAGCATCGCGATAATTTTGTCCCGAGTAATGAGCACCCGAGCATTTTGGTGCTCGCTCATCTCTACTGCTAATCCCTGTGGTGGCCACAATTATATTAAACTGTTTAAAGTCATTTCAGCAGCCATAGACTATTGTGCTGCTGCCACACTGTAATTTGCATTTCAATAAAACACTGTCTGAAAAATACTAATATGGGTTTGCGCAAGAACATTTTCTTCAATCCAGCTGCCGGCCACATCTGCGCCTGTATTAAAGACAATGCATGCAGTCACTATGGTGTATAGCATATCTATATGTTAGCTGCGCAAACATGTTAGAATGAAAATGTGTGGACAACATAGGGACTTTGTGCTCTTTCAAATGCTTAGTAAATTTGATGTGCCAGTTACATGCAGGCAAATGGCTTACATGGCTTACTAGAAATTGTTAAAAAATACAGATTTTGCCATTTAATGAAGATACACCAAAACTATGAAGGCACCAGCTCACATGTTAGCAGAGGCCCATCAAAGCCGCGTGTTAGGTCAGCATTAGGGGGGGGGTTCACACAGAGCGGATTTGCCGCGGAAATTCCGCCTGCGGCCGCTAATCTTGGGTTTAGCCAGCCATGTGGACGAGATTTCTGAGAAATCTCGTCCACACGGGATGGCCAATCCGCTGTGGTTAATCTGGCCGAAACCGCGGCTGCGGCACGGCTTTGCCAACCGCAGCCGCAGCGCGGCCGACCGCAGCATGTCCAATCTTTTTTCTTTCCTCCATGGGAGCGCCGGCCGCAGCGGAAGAGCGAGCAGCCGGGCCGCTTCAAAGCCGCCGCGGGTTTTTCTGCGGCGCTTCTCCCGGTGGAAATCTCGCGGTTTTTGCTGCGGCCAAAACCACGAGATTTCCGGGGGGATTCTGCCCCGTATGACCCCAGCCTTACAACAATAAAGGTAAGCACCATTGCATGCTGATTACTTAAATAAGTAAACTTGTTGAACTGAAACAGTGTTGCTTCTATCCATGTGTATGTGTTAAGGAAGGCCAATACAAAAATTTACACTTCCCTGCACATCCATGTTGTCATATTATGGGCCATTTGTTAGCTTGAGGTCTTTACATGGAGATTTAGTGTATGTGACTGTGTGAAAATTATCAGCCAGCATACAATTGCAAAATTCAAAAGGAGACTGTTACCAACCAAAAATTTTACAACAGAGTCAGAGGTGTGAACAATGTATACTGTCATTCAATGGAGCATGCAAAGATGACAAGGGAACCTGACCCTGTACAATAATTTGGTTAAGATGCCCTGTCCTGACCCCAACAACGAGGTATTGGTCTACCATATTGTGCACCTTGAACCACGTTTATGGAACATCATAAAAACCCATAAGCAAGATGGTACAAGCTCGCAACCTGATGTCAAGGGTCCTCGTTTGCTTGCGAGTCCCTAACTGACAAAAAGTGCCAAACAGTCCCTAACTAAAAGCAACCAAGGGCACAGCCAGGATTAAAATAAAAAAAATATGATCTTGAGAGACCAGCTAGTGTCTGTCTCCTTTCACATGGTCCATCTGCCACGGCACTGCTCCTTGAGGTGTCTGGAAATAGTCTGCAAAGATGTTCCCGATTTGAATAGCAGAATGTGTAGGTCTACCATGCTGTGCAAGCTCATCCAATACTTCCTGATTGAAAGTAGTTGGCTGAGTCGCATCAGCATTCAAAACAATATTATGTTGCTGGCAGAAATTATGAAGAACCACGCAGGTGCGAATTACTGCCTGCACATTGTCTGGAGTCAGTTGAATGGCACTGTGAAACACTCTCCATTGGTTGGCTAGTATCCCAAATGCGCACTCAACATAACGCCGGGTACGTGTCAGGAGGTAATTACACACCTGCCTCCTAGGGTCCATGTCTGTGCGAGCATGCCTAGGCCAAAGCCCTCATCCACCACTAGGACAAATAAGGCCTCAGCACCAGACATACCAGGAAGTTTCTGGGGCTCCGACAGAGAGAGCTGGCCGCCCATCAGCCGCCTACCCATTATGGAAGTGCTGGAAATTCATGCATCTGCAGCACTGCCAAAGGCACCAATGTCCACAAGAAGGAAGCAACATTGTATATCAGCTACTGCCAACAGTACTACAGGAAAAAAAAAACTATCATTGAAGTACTGTGAGCCAGAGTTGGGTGGCTTTCTGACACAAATATGCTTGCCATCCATGGCACCAAAACAATTTGGGAAGTTGGCTGCTGCCATAAAGCCTTCAGCAATGTCAAACCAACCTTGCGTTGAGGGCAGAGCCATGACTAAAGGCACCAGACTCTGCCAGATGACGTTGCAGGTAGCCCGGACAACTCCACTGATGGTGGATTTGCCCACCAAAAAGCCAAGATGCACCGAAGCAGAAAAATTCCCAGTGGCCAGGAATCTAACAGAGAAGAGAGAAAAAAGACCTTAAAAAAGTGTTTGTGTGTGAGAGGACTAGGTTTCTTTCATCATGTAAAGCAAACATGTTGTATGTTAAACCAACCCAAAACCAAGCAAAAATAGGGTTTATATGTGTCACTGAAAAAAGCTGCACAGCATTGGCCCACAGCCAAACAGTTAATGAGTGTGTCTTAATTAACAAACGTGAACCTCTGCCTTGCTGCATCCACCTCTGTGGCAGACATTAATGTTTTTTTTACTGTAATTAGCCTGCATCCATGCCCAAAGGCTGTCTGAGCTCTGTATTTCATTGCACATACCACCTAAGTCGTTTGCCCTTTTGTGATTTTAAACAAGCTTTTTAGGCATTTGAGCGCCCGCATTGTCGCTGGTTTATGGGCACCTGGGACAAAGCGGGCGCTCAAACACCCTAAAAGCTTGATTAAAATCACAAAAGGCCAAACTACCTTGGTGCGTTAAGCAATAGAAGCAGCCAAACAGCCTTATCGCCAAATGCGCTAACATGATCCCAGGACCATGCAGCGCCACAATAACATAATTAAAAATCGGTGTTTAGAAAACTTTCTAGGATTATATGGCTACAATTACATTAACAAATATAGAGTATGGTCTATTCAGGGCAATACATATACTTACCGCAGAGTTTACAGAAGTCTTTGCTCAGCACAGACACTCTCCTGCATGTTGGTATCTCTGTGTGTTATACCATCACGCACCAGCTCAAGAAGCTCATCAAACATTGGCACGGTCAAGCGACAGAAATATACCATTTTTTCGGGGTATCGCCTCAATTCAGCGTACAGTGTGTGAAACTAGCCCACACTGCCTCGCTGAGCCAACATTGGATGCACCCAGAACCTCCTAGTCCTACGACTCCTCCTGAGCTGGCCAGCACTATTGCTAGTAGTAGCCTCACCACTAGGAAGGTCACTAGGCACATCATCGGAAGTATCAGGCAAGTCATCAGTAGCAAGCAAGAGAAACAAGCCAAAAAGAACATCATCTGCAGACAACATATCTCCAAAGGCAGTAAATACCTCTGAGATGCCAGTATAACCAGAGCAAGAAAGAAGCACACCCACAATGATTAGAAGTTACATAGAAACAGCAGGTAGCCTTGTCCAATGCGCCCATCACAGGCAAGAACATCACATCTGTGCCTGACTCATGTGCAGCTCGTCCGGCCCTAACGATATGTAAATGTGCTGTAATCATGCTAACTGCACCAATAACTCACGATAAAAACACAATATAGGACTCTGGTGAAAAAAGAATTTGGGGTCACTCACGCACTGTTAAATAACAATGATAAACTGGAAAATGAAGTGTGTGCACATATCAGCACACAACTGTTAAATGTGAACATCTTTGCAGGGAAACATTACAATAACCGTGCCCCTCAAACGCAGAAAGGCATATGTGACAATTTCATTGAACTTGAAAGTCACGTTCTCCATGTATGTCACGAACCTGCATCGCCTTTCCTAAACCCATTTTAACCCTTTCCAATCCACTGTCTGACGTCTAAAGACATTATGATTTAAGGCTGCACAGCTCCGATGTTGGAAGACATCAGTCGGGGTTCTCTTACTGTATATTGCCAGCCTCTCTACTGTCAAAGCCTATCCAACGTATGGCCTCATGCAGTACTGGCTTTAGGCAGCAGATAGCACCGTTGTATAACGGCAGAAAAAGAGTAAGCCCCCTATGAAACCCAGGATACAAATTGGATTGGAAAGGGTTGAAGGGCAACAATTATGGAGATTGTTATGTTCGTTAAATGCACCTTCCACGCGCGAATAACAATATACATTATTATCAACGCGCAAGTTACACCAATAAACCCTACGCAAATACACCTATGTGATCCCTAATACCTAATCGAATATTTCTATGCTCTCAGAACATGGTTATGCCTTTTGTCGGCTAAGCAGTGTAATGTGTGCGCTACAGAGGCAGTCACTTTTTTTGGGCGTATGTTGCGCCATTCTTGGCCTTGCTATAAAGGAGTAATTTTTTATAAGAGAAAGCCTTGTGCAGCATTATCGGCCCTACAGTGTTTCACAAATAATGGTGTAAGATATATTTTTTTTAATTATTTTTTTGTATTAGCTCATCAAGGGCCCTAAACTAACGTTTCTGGACACAATCTGCAATTAGAGACACAATGGGCTATTCTGCTTTTGGGAATGAAGTTGAGTGTGAACTTCTAATTATGCAAATCTCCTATTTGGACTAACAGGGGCAACACATGCGCATGGGCGATTGTGTTTCTCAATGCCAAATAATTATGCGCACATCTTCGACATATCGCCTGACCCTATATAAACCGTGGAGTGTAGAGGGGAGATGCGGCTGACATTTATCTAGGCTTTTGGTGTTTTGTGGCGTCACTCTGAGCCTTGCACAAAAATTTCACCATGAACAAATGGGTGATGATTGGGGCCATAGAAAACAGGCAAGCCCTATGGGACGTCTGCAGCGAGGCTTACAAAAACTGGGGCCAAAAGAACTTGTTGTGGATACAGGTGGTTAAAAGGGCTTACCCGCATTGGTCCACATATAATGATAGTGTGCAGAAAAACAAATGTTTGTGTTTCAGAATTTTTTACTTGTATTGTTTGGGATAAGCAATTGTGTTTTTTTTTTTTTTTTTCCCAAAGTGCTATTATCCTTTGTGTTGCTTAGGGCGCCCACCCACTGGCGTTTGCGTTTTCCGTGGGAAAAAACGCAGCGTTTTCGCCGCGTTTACCGCGATTTTTCCGCGCGTTTTTCGCGGCGTTTTCGCGGCTTTTCCATTAATTTCCATTGACTTTCATGGGTGCATTAGGAGAAAAATAAGGACACATATGCAACTGACAGTTCCTATGTTAAAACACGCAACGCAACGCAAAAAAAACGCCAGTGGACAGGAACACATGTTATCTCTATGCCTGTGCAGGAAAAACGCAAAACGCAGGTAAAAAAACGCCAGTGGGTGGGCGCCCTAAGTATGAATTGTTATCCTCTTTTTGCTTGTTTCTGAAGTCCACTCTGCCCAGCAGTCTGTGTTTAAGTTCGCACAAAGCTGCCTTTTAACACTAAAATAAATATCCTCTAAATAAGGACACACATTTTAGCTATATTTGCCTATTTTAAATGGCCCTTGGTAGAATTTTGTGTGGTTTAGCCAAATTACAGATGCATGGCCTTGCCAAACACATCAGCTCTCCCGTAGTTGTCATTTGCACATACTGCATGTTGCATTATATGTAGAGATGAGCGAGCACCAAAATGCTCGGGTGCTCGTTACTCGAGTCGAACTTTCAGTGATGCTCGAGAGTTCGTTTCGAGTAACGAACCCCATTGAAGTGAATGGGCGACCCGAGCATTTTTGTATATCGCCGATGCTCGCTAAGGTTTTCATTTGTGAAAACCTGGGAAATTCAAGAAAGTGATGGGAACGACACAGAAACGGATAGGGCAGGCGAGGGGCTACATGTTGGGCTGCATCTCAAGTTCCCAGGTCCCACTATTAAGCCACAATAGCGGCAAGAGTGAGACCCCCCCCCCCCGCACTGTCAGCATAAAGATCGTTCTCCTCTGCCACAGTTGTAACAGCTGTGGCAGAGAAGAACGATGATAGCCCATTGAATTCAATGGAGCCGGCAATCAGATCGGTCCCTGCGCTGAGCCAATGAGAGGCAGCAGTCACTCACCCATTCATGAATTCATGAATGGGTGTGTGAGTGAGATCTGCCTCTGATTGGTCAGGCTGTGACCAATTAGAGGCAGCTCATTCAGCAGGCGGGGATTTTAAATCCCCGGCTGCTGAATACTACTCACAGCTGTTCAGAGCAGTTCAGGAGGACTGCCGCCAGCCGCGCTGAACTCCGTCTGCCGGGACTAGGTGAGTATATATTTTTTTTTTATTTTTACACATTTCTGGATGAATTGCAGGGAAGGGCTTATATATTTAAGCCCTTCCCGACAATTCATCCCGCGATCTCCGGCAGCCCATTGCTTTCAATGGAGCCGGCCGTATTGCCGCCTCCATTGAATTCAATGGGCTAACATCGGTCTGCCGGAACAAGGAGAGTATATATTTTTTTTTATTTTTACACATTTCTGGATGAATTGCAGGGAAGGGCTTATATATTTAAGCCCTTCCCGACAATTCATGCCGTGCTCGCCGACAGCCCATTGCTTTCAATGGAGCCGACTGTATTGCCGGCTCCATTGAATTCAATGGTCAGTGCTCGTTTAATCGAGACGAGTACCGCGTGGTGCTCGTCTCGAGTAACGAGCATCTCGAGCACCCTAATACTCGAACGAGCATCAAGCTCGGATGAGTATGCTCGCTCATCTCTAATTATATGTTATGTTTATGTGTATTAATTGCTTTCTTGGGTCTTCTGTGGCCCAAATATTCACCCCTTTAGTGAAAGCCCTGCGGACATCATGGTGCTCCATAAGGGACCAGTTTACCTGGGTGCTGCGGCAACACATAACTGCAGGCATGTCACCTGGTGACCGTGTGTGATTTAAGTTTGGCCATGTGCTTAGCTTTCTAAGACCTGTCCCCGGGTTAAATACGTAAGTTTATACTTTCCTTTGTTAAGTTATCATAGACAGATATGTTTAACATATATTTAGAAGAAACATTACAAAAAGTGGAGGCACATGGAAAGGTGTGTCTCAAGACTGTGTTGAAGCGTCACTTCTTGCAAGTGTGTCTCAAATTGGCGCTGCTCCCTGCTTGAAAATGGAGATGCATAACTTAGAACAAAAGGGCAAAGGCACTAATACACATTCTTTTGTGTACATGTTGCATCCCACTATCATACTCTCTTGCATGTTTGAGGATTGTCACATGCTCCAGAGACAAAGCAGTTGAGTTTACTATAGCGTGCATACCAATGTAGACAAACAGTATATTTAGGCTAATTGGCTAGAACTTACATTTAAACACACATTAGGTTGCAGGGCTCTGTAAGAGGCAATAAGATTCGGCACTTTTACATTAATTGACCAAAGGATATATATGTGCTCTGACCTTTCATTTGGGAGGATCATTATGCATGACAAACCAATTGGCAAACTGCCATTCACACGCAGGTTGATTAGATTAATAGGCCAGGCTAAAAACTACATTTCTAACATTATCATTATTCATGTACAATGATCCTTGCCCTCAATTCATAATGCATATTGTTTTATTGTTTAGCACAGAATGTTTATTTGAAACTAACATTTGACATTTACAATCTCTTTAACCAGACGTTCCAGTAATCTGGAGGAGATGCGGGAGGAGGAGGAAGAGGATGAGGAGGGAGAGCAACACACTCCAGGCAGGAATTGCCGTCCAGATCTGGGGGAACACAGGATAGTGGGCGGAAAGAGCAGCTGTATTGGACAGGCTGCCTCAGCAGGATTCCTTACATCGCGGAGCCAGGGTTCCCCCTCAGCCTTCCCCGGCAGATCCGCCCAGCATATCCGCCCAACCCTCCTTCGTCTAGGGTACAGGTAGAGATGGGAGTTTTGCAGTACCTGAGACTTCGGGCGGATGAGGATTGGGCGGACCAGTTCTGCCGGGGGCTAGCCCCTCACTGTCGACAGGCCCCCCAAGTGCTGTAGGGGACAGTGAGAAGGGCCCTTGAGACCGTCCTTGAGGCAGCCCTGCAGCCAGAACCAGCACATGAAGTGTTCTGGATGCTGGACCTGTGGTGCCTCAATGGCAGGGGAAGGCACTGCCAGGGACGAGCCTATGAACGCTGGCTCCGCAATGCAGTGGCTCGAAAGACAGATTTTTCTCCTGACCTAGATGGTGAGGATTCGAAGGAGGATGCGTATATCCCACCACCCTTTTTTACAAGTCCCTCCGAATATGCCTCCCCGAGCCCTGTAGGTTAGGGTCCTGGCTCTTTGATTGAG
Organism: Eleutherodactylus coqui; assembly: GCF_035609145.1. Taxonomy (NCBI): domain Eukaryota; kingdom Metazoa; phylum Chordata; class Amphibia; order Anura; family Eleutherodactylidae; genus Eleutherodactylus; species Eleutherodactylus coqui. The sequence goes on along the minus strand of NC_089837.1, from coordinate 408,912,773 downwards.
GAGAGTGATATGCACACACTCCCCTCTCAAGAGCCACCCGCTGGGGCAGCATCTCCAACAGAGGACTCTGCTCTCCCTCCAGCTCCTGTGCCAACCCCCTGGCCTGGTCTAGTTCCTGGCCCTTCAGGGGTTGTGCCCCTGCCAGGCCCCATGAAAGAGCCCAGTGAAAAGAGCCAGCCAGGGCAAGCCAGGGACTATGAGCCTGAAGCTGCTTTGGTTGGGCCAAAAATTTTGGCCGATGTAGAAGGCGCCCCTGAATCCAGAGAGGCTGATGAGGCATCTGTGCAGCCTCCACCACCCCCAGTTCAACCACACATTCCTGGAGTGGAGCCTGGATAAGGGCAGTCCCAGGAGGTGTTGGGGCAGGGCAGCCCTCCTACTAGAAGGCCATGTAGCCGGCCAAGAAAAGGGGTCATTCATTCCCGAGACGCATCCAAGCCTCCAGCAAGCCAGAGCCGCTGGGGAAAGTGATGAATTTTTTAGGGGTGTTTTACATTGTGTTTTCCTTTCTATTTTGCACAAGAAAAGTAAAATTTTAATTTACTTATTAAATATATGGCCAATCAAGGCAATTTGTGTTTACTACATTTTATGTTGTGTTAAAAAAATTTGTAACACAAAACATTGTTGTGGAATCCTTTTTTTGGTAACAAATACAATTCCCTATAAAAATATTATATTGGGCAATGATCCTATTTCAAATTGCCATGTAATTGTATTAAGGAAGGGCATGTTTGAGATGATGGTTCTTGTACAAAAAATGGTTTTTTAACACATTGCTGCTCAACATCTTAAAACATGCTTGTGACACGCTTGCAAAAATGGAAATAAATAGCTGCTTCTACCAACCTTGAACAGCTCCATGCTGCAGGTTGAGTGCTTACACGGCAACCAGTGTAGCCTGTGTTAAGCACCAGGGACAGCGCAACACTGCAGAGCTGTCAGGAGAATGTCCAATGGCTGGCCTTTTAGTTCTGCAAGTGCAGCCTCATCATGTATCAGAAAGATGGCTGTGTGTGCAATTGACAAGCAAGCTATTGCTCTGCACTACAAGCAGGTTTAGACACACAGCTGTAGTAGCGATGCCATAACAACTGGTTGAGGCAAGGCTTTAAGTTACGCAGAAAATAATTGCATAAGGTAGAAATAGAACAGTTGTTGGCGCCCAAAAAATGTGTTTTGGGTGGTTTTCAATGCAGACAATGGAAGGCCAAAAAAGGACATATTCCAATCCTAATCTGCTTTACACAAGTAGCAGGATGGGCAATGTTGCATTGTGAAGGGAAAAAAAGGCAAAGAAAGGCAGAAAATGTGTGGATGGGGATGCATTCTAGACTTCAACTAAAGGAGTTATTGCTATAATGTTAGCTGAAGACACATATATCTCACAACCGAGCACACACTGAATGACACATTGTGTTGGGTTGAGATAACACAAACACTGTGCTGGTACAATAGGGCCAAACGGGGTGGTATAATTAAAAAGATAAAAATAAAAAACCCCAAAAAAGAGAAAAGCGTGTGCATGTGTTCACAATTGCCAATAGGCTCTGTAGTGGGAAATGAATTACAATAAACCATAGATGACAAAAAAAATTAGGGGTGACAAACAAAAACAAAAGGAACAAAAAAGCAAAAAAAAAATAGGGGTGACAAACCAAAACAAAAGGAACATGAAAAAAAAGGAGTGACAAGCAAACACAAAAGGAACATAAAACAAACAAAAAAAAAAAAAAAACCCAAAAGAAAAGCAAAGTATATGCAGGCTGCAACATACATTCACACAGCCAGTTGAGGTGGAGAATAGAATAAAAAATAATTAAACAAAAATCACTAATGCTTGTGGGTAAAGGAAAAAAGGTAGTAATAAAAGAATCGCTGTGGCGCCAATAAAATCCTGACGCTCAGAACGATCAATGCCTAACTATTTCCTGGTATGCTGATAGAACGCAAGGTATGGAGCGCATCTATGTGCGCTCCACGCAGCCAAAATTCAAAGTTCTTACACGCATATAACAAGCACGGACCTTTGTTCACGCGCATTTTTGCACGTACTTGCACACGCGCATATGTGCGCGCGTATTAACGCACACGCTCGTGTGAACGCACCATTAGGCACGATAAAATTATAACTTTTCAAAAGTTCGTTCATCGCTAGCATTGTTTTTATTTTTAACTAGCGTACCCGTCTCGCGTTGCCGCGAAGACATACATACATACATACATTCGTTTTTATATATCTAGATAACAACCAATCACAGCACAGCTTTCAAGTTACCTCAGCGGTATAATATATAACAACCAATCACAGCACAGCAGCTTTCATGTTACCTCAGCAGTATAATATATAGCAACCAATCACAGCACAGCTTTCATGTTACCTCAGCAGTATAAGAAATAGCAACCAATCACAGCACAGCTTTCATTTTACCTCAACATTCTCAATATCCAGCAATTGTCTTGCGAAACGTTCGGCGGATGCATCATTTTGTAGTTGCACACGCATCCCGTTGCTCGCAATGCCTTTTGCTTTTGTGCTTGAGATGGAAATCAAACGATCTTTGTCTGGGGGGGCATAACTGTCAACGATGCTCGCAGGATAGTTGTACTATGCCAGTAATCTTCCCAGGAGTGTACTCAACAACTTCCCAAAGTTTCATGGCGATTAGATGAATGGTGTAGTAGCGCAAAAAGGACAGACAGACATACATTCCTTTTTATATAAATAGATGACATCAGGAAGTGAGAGAATTAGATTCCGTACGTAAAATTTGGACGCTAATTATTTTGCGCTTAGAATTGAATAATTGAGTTGGGACCTATTAACTTTTCCTATTTATGACATAATCAATGCTCGTGCCAAATTTCAAGTTTCTATGACATTGGGAAGCGAGAAAATTAGATTCCGTTCCTAAAATTTGGACGCTAATTCTTTTGCGCTTAGAATTGAATAATCGATTTGGGACCCATTAACTTTTCCTATTTATGACATAATCAATGTTCATGCCAAATTTCAAGTTTCTATGACATTGGGAAGTGAGAAAATAAGATTCCGTACGTAAAATTTGAACGCTAAATCTTTTGCGCTTAGAATTGAATAATCGAGTTGGGACCTATTAGCTTTTCCTATTCATGACATATTCCATGCTCGTGCCAAATTTCAAGTTTCTATGACATTGGGAAGTGAGAAAATTAGATTCCGTGCGTAAAATGTGGACGCTAATTCTTTTGCGCTTAGAATTGAATAATCGAGTTGGGACCTATTAGCTTTTCCTATTTATGACATAATCAATGCTCGTGCCAAATTTCATGTTCCTATGACATTAGGAAGTGAGAAAATTAGATTCCGTACGTAAAATTTGGACGCTAATTCTTTGGCGCTTAGAATTGAAGAATCGAGTTGGGACCCATTATATTTTCCTAATTATGACATAATCAATGCTCGTTCCAAATTTCAAGTTTCTATGACATTGGAAAGGGAGAAAATTAGATTCCGTACGTAAAATTTGGACACTAATTCTTTGGCGCTTAGAATTGAATAATCGAGCTGGGACCCTTAAATGTTTGCTATTTATGACATAATCAATGCCCGTGCCAAATTTCATGTTCCTATGACATAAGGAAGTGAGAAAATTAGATTCCGTACGTAAAATTTGGACGCTAATTCTTTTGCGCTTAGAATCGAATAATCGATTTGGGACCCACTATCTTTTCCTAATTATGACATAATCAATGCTCGTTCTAAATTTCAAGTTTCTATGACATTGGGAAGTGAGAGAATTAGATTCCATACGTAAAATTTGGACGCTAATTCTTTGGCGCTTAGAATTGAATAATCAGGTTTGGACTCATTACATTTTCCTATTTATGACATAATCATGGCTCGTGCCAAATTTCAAGTTTCTACGACATTGGGAAGTGAGAGAATTAGATTCCGTACGTAAAATTTGGACGCTAATTCTTTTGTGCTTAGAATTGAATAATTGAGTTGGGACCTATTAACTTTTCCTATTTATGACATAATCAATGCTCATGCCAAATTTCAAGTTTCTATGACATTGGGAAGCGAGAAAATTAGATTCCGTACGTAAAATTTGGACGCTAATTCTTTGGTGCTTAGAATTGAATAATCGAGTTGGGACCCATTAACTTTTCCTATTTATGACATAATCAATGCTTGTGCCAAATTTCATGTTTCTACGACATCGCGAAGTGAGATATAGTGGCAGTGATGGAAATCAAACGATCTACGTGGGGGGGGCGTATCTGTCGACGACGCTCGCACGCGCGCCATTTATCATAGCATAATTGTACTATGCCTATAATCTTCCCAGGAGTGTACTCAACAACTTCCCAAAGTTTCATGGCGATCGGATGAATGGTGTAGTAGCACTTAAAGGACAAACAGACAGACACGCAGACATACATTCAATTTTATATATATAGATAAACATGTTAAATTAACAATGGGATTTATGATATTGTATACCAAAATAGAAGCTGTATGTAAGTTTTGACTGAGTGGGGAGAGTATAAATGGCTTTGGCCAGAATATACCTTTAATCTTTTCAATGGAAAAAAAAAATATAAGCTAATATGAGATCACTTTTTGAATAATTCCATAGGTCAGAATTCATACTTAGTTTATGTTTTTAAATAGCAATTCTAAGAATGTATAATGTAAAAAGATACTAAGTGCAGAAACAATAATATCTCATAAATCCATTGCTATTCAGTCTAGAGCATTCAGTCACATGAATCTATAATTTTCTGCACTTATGTCTCCCCTTTCTAAATGTCTTTGAAATGTCCTCTCAAAAACATCATTTAAAATTTTTAAATGGATTTGCAGAAAAGTGATGTCCCACAGGTATATGATGTATTCTGTATATTTTACAAATGTATTTTGTTCTTTTAGCTAGTTCTAATGTTGCATACTTTGTTTTACTTTCAACGATGCTTCATATCCACTGAAGTGCTGCATTGAGATCCTGTTGAAGGATAAACAGACATTTTATGCATCCATGCACAGTGATAGATATTGATAATGGTCTGTGGCATGGCCTCTCTCCAGAATTTGATCATTCTTTTAGGAGTTTTCATTACATTTTCAGAATCACAGAAGGAATCACACTAAATTCTTTACAACTGTAGGAAATTACAGTTAAGCAAAATTGATAAAAATGAGCATGAGGCTCTTAGCACACATTTTCATTAAACTGTATTAGCCCACTTGCCACACGGTAATGGCATCTTTAAGTGAGTATTATACTATTGTATTATGTGGAGCAATACGTTGCAACTTTTGCTGCTGATATACAGCACCTGCAGGGGGAGGATCCTAGTGAAAGAGGCTCAGTATAGCAGCAAAGGTGCTGGTAGGCTGCTGGGTCTCTGTTCTGGGTCTCTTCCCTGCAGGCGCTGTGTTGCGGTGGGTATGGCCCGGCATGCATTGCTCTATCGAATACAGCAATTATGATTTATTATGAAAATAAAACAATATCACCACAATGGTACTGACCTGAACTATAAAGTTATCATGTTATTTATTTGGAATAGTGCACACCTTAAAATAAATAAATAAAAAACAATTTCAGAGTTGCTGCCTTTTGTTCATCTTAACTTCCAAAAAAATCTGCATTAAAAAGTAATCAAAAAGTACTGTATACTCCAAAATTGTGCCAAAACAACTTCAACTTGTCCCACAAAAAGAGTTTTGAAATTTGGTGACACAAAAGCATTTATAAATCTGATAATCCCATAATTGTAGTGAACAATTGTCATGTTGTGCTCCTGGGACCTGTAGTTCTATGGGTTTCGAGGAGCGCACTTCCACATGTGTGGAATGATTGAGCAGGCTGTGTGTGTATTGCTCCAGTCAGCCAATTAGCATCAGTCTTCTGCACATAAATACTAGCCACTCTTAATGGAGGGTGCTGGTCATTTATTCGTTTTCCATTTATTCATTATTTTATTCCCTCTCCAAACTCTGGTGCTTGGAGCTATGCATGCATGAGGTTCTGGGTGGGATTCCCTCATCTGTTGGTGTGAACAGTAGCGTGTTCAGTGTCTGTTTGTACGTGTCTAGACATTAGGTGTAAACTGTTCTGTTCAGTGTGTGTGTGTTTTTCCCTTGTCTTGTGTTCTGCCGGTACCATCTAGAGCGAGACAGGCCCCAAGGTTCCTATTAGGACAATCGCCCCACTTGTAGGCAGGACTCCTTTTTGACTTTTAGTTGTCTTGTTAGGGTAGGGACTCACAAGACAACGAGGACCCTTGATGTAGGCATGTGACTTACCTATTCTGGCCAAAATACCTCATATGCACTATTTTATTAGATATTTCCATCTGTCTGGGTGTTGCGGTACATTGGTAAGTATTTTGGCATCTGTTGCCTGCTGGAGCACGTCACTTTCTCTCCTTTTACCTCCAGCCCTTATTTGGGTTGTGTCCGTGTAGTTTGTTGTTCCCACAGCCTGCACAGAGGTAACATTAATGCTACTGAGTTATTTAGAAAGCATGCTAACCAACATAAAACATATCCAAAAAGTGCTAATCACAAAATTATTTTTTCAATTCCCACAGAAAAAAAATTTAAGTGTAATTTAAAAATTAATAAAACATTTACAATACATTATCCACCCCAAAAAAGTGCTACAAAAATATAAATACAAATGCATTTCAATAACTTTAAAATTGATGCAAAGGGGTTATTTCTACATTATGCAAATCTGGGGATTTGGAGTTTTATATCAGAAAATATACAGAGCTCCAGCTACAAAAAAGATATTTTAATAAATTAATCAGCACAGAAATTTGGACATGGATAACAGCATGGCGTATAAATCTACGCCTTTACTTTAAGGCATTGCATGAAGTTTTAATAGCTTCATAAATGTTTTAGTATAAATAAGAGCAATTTTAATTTCCAAACCCTACTCCAGCGCTTTAGAGCAGCGGTGGTAACTAGTGATGATCAAATAGTGGGATAATAGGTTTGTGCCAGGGTTGGGCCAATTTGAACAAAATCATCATGAATTGGGATGGCAGATTCCGACTCTTATTAAAGTCAATAGGAGTAAAACTATGTTCCACTATTTCGCCCTCCAAAAGGTCCCCAATGCACCCAAATCCCCCTCCCCCACAAATTGTATGGTGATATAGCCCCACATCTGAGGGACACTGTGTCCTTTCCAAAAATATGTAAATGTAGTGTACAGTGGTTTAGGGGTCAATCATAGCACAGGAGTGTCACTGAAAACAAAGTATGCCCCACATGGGGCTTTCTAGATGAAAAATTGTGCTAAGGAAGACAGCATGTGGTGCATGTTTTAAAAGCTATGTCATAAATTTTACAAGGAAAAATTCTGCCAGGTGAAGACAAGACTTAAGCATGGCCCCCTACTCCTCTTCCTCCCCTCCTCTAAGTAAAAGCAGTAGAGTTATCAAAAATTTTGCCATGAGTGACAGCAAGTGTGGTGCTTGTTTTAAAAGCAATGACATAAAAATTCTACAAGGTAAATAGAACAGCCAAGCAAGAAAAGCTGTAAAGCTACACCTGTTTCTTATACTTTAGAAATTTTTCATTTTGGCAGAAGGGTGCAAAAGAAGTATGGCAGAAACAGGAGAAGAAGAGCAGCAGAAATTCCACCACCAACAGCAGCAACAGTACCTTGAGGTAAGAGTGTGCTCTTCGTGAAAACATGAGAGCTGTAAGGCCCCCTGTCCACGGCATTGCGGTATCTTGGGACCAGATAGGCTGACCGCGAAAAATCGTGCAATTCACAGCATGCTGCAAATTGCCACCTGCAAGCAGAAAATCGCAATGATTCTTTGCTTGTGGACAGGGGGCCAGCGCTTTCCATAGCAATGCTATGGAAAGCTTTAGACTGCGTGATTTACTGCTGGCGAAATCACGCCCGTGGACAGGGGGGTCTAACTTCGTATTTCCACATTGACACATTTTTCATTTGAGGCAAAGTAGGAGGAGAAAACATGGCAGAAGCAGGAGAAGGAGAGCAGCAGCAGCACCACCACCACCATCGAAACATTCCCTATCCCTTGCTTTCTTCATTTTTCCTTTTTTTTTTGCTTAGTAATTACTACTCAATTTACTTTTTAGTGTAGTTTTGTGTAACTTTTCAGCTAACTTTATAGTTTGCAGAAAACCACAGTTAGCTGAGAAAGCCTGCAAATAATTTTTAGTGGCCTGACTCATGACTGAATGATGTCTGAGGCAGCTGACATATACTGTGAATATTTGCTGTTTCCCTGTTTGGCATTCTTTATGTTTTATAGTAACCACTGCCAACTAAATAATTAGCAATTACTGGAGGCATGATTTGTAAGTACGGAAGGCCACACAATACAGCTTGTATATTTGTTAATTCCCCAAACCCCACTGCAAGTTGTGAAAGGCCTGCAAATGGTTGGCAGTGGCCGGACTGGCAAATTTTAATGACGTCTGAGGCCACAAACAGAGGACTGCAATATTCCTTACACCAAAGCATGGTTTGTTTGCTTTGCTGCAATACACATTGACAGCAGCAAAAATGTATCCTCTCCCAATGTATGGACCACATTTTGTATAGGCATATAAATAGAGATGAGCGAACGTACTCGGTAACGGCGATTTCGCAATCGAGCACCGCGATTTTCGAGTACTTCACTACTCGGGTGAAAAGTACTCGGGGGCGCTGTGGGTGAGCGGGGGGTTGCAGAGGGGAGTGGGGGGAGAGGGAGAGAGAGAGGGCTCCCCCCTGTTCCCCGCTGCTACCCCTCGCTCGGCCGCGCCTCCCCCTGCCCCCCGGCGACCCCGAGTACTTTTCACCCAAGTAGTGAAGTACTCGAAAATCGCGGTGCTCGATTGCGAAATCGCCCTTACCGAGTACGTTCGCTCATCTCTACATATAAACATGATGCAGTTTTTTTTTCTCTGCTCCCTCCAATAGAACCCTGTTTAAGTTCTCTGCTTGTATACAAACTTTCACACCCAGTAGCAATATATCCTTTGTAGAATATCATTCCTTAACAACAGACAATGTTTTATATAGGCATATAAACAGCAGCTTTTTTCTCTAGTCCCAAAGAAAATGAAAAAATCATCCAATTGTTGCCCTTGGACAGGTTTGAACCTAGAACTCCAGCATTGCAAGGCAAAAGTACTCATAACTCAGCCACCATGCTCAGTTTTCCTTCTCTAGAGGTGAGGGAGAAACAAGTGTGGTTACTCAGTTGTTAGCACTTCAGTTGCAAGTTCAAATCTGTTTTACGTAAATATCTGGATGTTGCTCTATATCCTCTTTGTGTTTATTCTTCCTGCCCTTCTCCTCCTGTTTAGAAGACGGGACAGATATGGTGGCTCAGCTATTAGCACTAGTGCTTTGCAATGCTAGAAGTATAGGTTAAAATCTGTCCAAGGGCAATATATGGTTGGTTTTCTTTTACATTCTCTTTATGTTTATTCTTGCTTTTCTTTTCCTTCTCTGGGCCAGAACCAACAACTGCGGTGGCTCAGTTGTTTTCACTGTTGTGTTACACTCCTAGAGTTGTAGGTTTCAATCTTTACAATTCAACATCTTGAAGAGTTTCTTTGTGTTTATTTTTATTGTTTATCTCCTGCCTTGTGGGCAAGCTGACAAGTGTAGGGGCTTAGTTATTAGCGCTGGAGTGCAATGCTGGCATTGTAGTTTCAAATATGTTTAGGGACTAATTCTGGATCAGTATTTTATATTCTCTTTGTGTTTATTCTCGTCATCCTTTTGCTCCTTTGCAGCTAAACAAACAAGTTTCGTGGCTCAGTTGTTAGCCCTGCAGTTTTGCAGTGCTGCATTGCAGGCGCAAATCTGTACAAGGTCAACGTGTTGCTGATGCTTTATGTTCTTTGTGATTATTCTTCTTGATCTTCTCCTGCTCTATAGCAGAAAGGACAGGTGTGGTGGCTCACTTGTTAGCACTGCTGCTCTGTAGTGCTGGCGTTGCAGCTCTATATCTATCCAAGAGCAACATCTGGATGTTTTTTCTATGTTCTCTTTGCGTCACCATAATTTATTTAAAAATTGGGTTGGGCAGTTCCAACTCGAATATTTTACCAATCACTCAACACTGCTTATCACCCATTCAAGAAGAAAGTGCATCAGATTATTAGGACATAAGTGGCTATAACGCTTAAAAGCCAACGTGGAAGTTCATACTTCCGTCTTTGATCTGTCATAAGAGGGCCCTTAAATTACCTGACCACCTTATTAAGGCAGACACTTTTTCAAAGAGAAGCAGAAAATTACAGACTCCTACACATGAGATGCAGAGTGACTTCTCCTTACTGGGGTTGGCTTCAGAAGAGCGTGTATTTTGTGCGTGCATACGCACACACAAAAACACGCGTCTATTAGCCCCAATGCATTCCCTATGGTATGTGCACATGTCCGTGTTTTACAAGATATGACATACATGCACCATGGTGAATGCCCACACTGTTTTCAATGTAGCTGCTGCTGCCAAAGGCTCCATTGAAAACAATGGTCTGCATTGTTTTTCAGGGTAGGGCTTTACATATAAGCCCTTCCCTGAAAAACAAAAATTTTAGTGTAAAAAAAATAAAATAAATAAATAAACTTACCTGTCTGCCGCTGCTGTGACCCCTGCTGAAAGAGCTGAGCGTCATTGGCTGAGATACTCAGTCAATTACAGGCAGCTCTCGACGGAGACACAGTGGCGGCGGACAGGTAAGTTTATTTATATATTTTTTAAACTAAAATTTTTGTTTTTCAGAGAAAGTCTTATATGTAAAGCCCTTCCCTGGAAAACAATGCAGGGGTGCCGGCAGACCACTGTTTCCAATGGAGCCGCCGGCAGCAGCCGCGGCTCCATTGAAAACAATGCAGACCTGCATTCACATGTGTTTTTGCACGTACGTGGGTGCGCACTTATGTGCGCACGTATGTACGCACAAACACGCTCGTGTGAAGCCACCCTTACACTGCAGTCAGTATTTGAATGTCATGTCAAATGTTATATACATATAGAGGAGTGCACATTTTAGAATTTATATTGGAGAGAACTCTCATGTCCATTCTTATATGTTTATAATTCATGACCAGATACAGTAGTATACTTTGTTAAACGTTTCCCATGTGTTGTCTTTTTTATTTTGCATATTTGCAAATAAGAGATGTTATTCTTATTCTAATTCCAGGTACCCTTGATAAAGATATCTGTGGAGATTGAAGTGTTCTTAAATAGGAAGTGACCATATCAGTTCGTGATCATCTTGTTAAAATAAAATACTGCTTAAGCATTACAATTTATATATTTATACCAACAACAACGTTTTTTAAATCATACTTAAAGGGGTTGTCCCGCGCCGAAACGGGTTTTTTTTTTTTCAACCCCCCCCCCCCCCCCCGTTCGGCGCGAGACAACCCCGATGCAGGGACGTAAAAAAAAAACCGCTAAGCGCTTACCTTAATCCCCGCGCTCCGGTGACTTCTATACTTACCGGCTGAAGATGGCCGCCGGGATCCTCTTCCTCCGTGGACCGCAACTCTTCTGTGCGGTCCATTGCCGATTCCAGGCTCCTGATTGGCTGGAATCGGCACGTGACGGGGCGGAGCTACACGGAGCTACACAGAGCCCCATTGAAGAAAGCAGAAGACCCGGACTGCGCAAGCGCGGCTAATTTGGCCATCGGAGGGCGAAAATTAGTCGGCTCCATGGGAACGAGGACGCTAGCAACGGAGCAGGTAAGTAAAAAACTTTTTATAACTTCTGTATGGCTCATAATTAATGCACAATGTACATTACAAAGTGCATTATTATGGCCATACAGAAGTGTATAGACCCACTTGCTGCCGCGGGACAACCCCTTTAAGTTGTTTTTTCTATGGCATTTCCCCATTTTTATTTGCTTGATCTCTATGCATTTTTATTTATTTTTCATTTCATAAACTGTGTTGCTTAATGAATTATATGGCAAGATACGAACTTCTGATCTCTGCTACTGAGCAGCACGCCCACTCAGAATTAGTCTTGCTTGCACAGGCACAAGTGAAATGCCAGTGTGATCACAAAATGGAAATGTTTGCCCATTTGCAGGAAGGAGTTAATAGTCTTTCTTCTGTTGATCAGCAAAATGAAAAAGCCCAAAAAGTCAGATTCAATGCTGTTACAGGAAGGATCATAAAAATGTCCAATGGAGTGATTACTTTTCATTGGCACTGTATACTCCAAATCTTTCAAGTCAGGAAACTCAGCAGGAGATATCATTTCCTATGACACAATTCTGCTAATTATTAAGGAAGTTCAACAGTTCTTCAGGTATAAGGGCAATACCAACCGAGTAGTAAATATGCCAAATCACCAATACAAACATTAAATATATCCTACAGTCAAATCCCAAAGACTCAATTATCAACAATTAGTAAATTATCATTAGAAAAATATTACTTAACACTGATAGCATGTAATAACTCACTCAATAAGAATATTAGTAATGCTGTATGCTGTGGGTTAAATCTATAGACAAAGAACACACTGATTGCAAGAGCACTTGAGAAAAAAACATGTAAAGAAGGACAAATTCAAATCTTTTCATAACAGGAAACGCTAAATACAAAATTTTTAGAGTCTGAAAGTGAGCTTTTTAGTAAATCGACTGCTATAAAATTAGAGGAAACTCAAACTAATCACCATATTTAAGTATAAAGGTTATTCACATCTAATGAGTAAGAGAGAGATTGCCTCTATAAGTTAACACTCTACTACATTTGCCTTCTAGTCTATTCAATATACTAGGTGAATTTCCTAAAAGGGGCACTGCAGTGATTTTCTTTTCATTCGTGATGTAACTAGCCCCTCCCCCCAACCACCCTGCCTGTATATGGCTGCCTGTCCACAGGCATTGCGATATCCCGCAGTCTGGGAGCAGAAGCCAGCAGACGGATCTCCGCGGTGAGCCGATCTGACACATAGGTTTACCGTGGAGAATTGTGGCAATTCACAGCATGGTGCGTGACTGAAGCATTTTTATTCACACTTGTGCTGTCACACAATGGTAAAATTCACACATAAAAGTGCAGTCCCATCGCTATCCCCTGCTGCGGCTGTGACAGCTGCAGCAGGTGATTCATTGGATGTGAAACCCCTGCATGCTGTCACATCTAGGAACTTCACCTTTTTGTCAATGGGGCCGGCGGCAGCAGCACTGACCCCATTGAACACATAGGAAGAAGATTGCGGTCCTCTGCCACAGCTGTGACAGCTGTGGCAGAGGATTCCTTCATCCACGTGGGGAGGCCACTCATCACTGAACACTGTGGCAGCACTGTCACAGTGTTCACTAAGGAGGGGACTGCCCATAAATGAATCCCCTGCCACAGCTGTCACAGCTGTGGCAGAAGACCACAATGCTATCCCATTGGTTTCAATTGCCACCCCATTAAAAGCAATGGGATGAAGGCAACGCCCCCAGCAATGATTTTCAGGGGGAAGGCTTGAAATATAAGCACTACCCTGAAAATAATCCTTAGCTACAGATTTAAAAAAATCTTAACTCACTTAGAAGCACTGTCCGGCTCTTCTCCCCAGTCCCCAGCACTTTTCTTCTGTATTTCTGATGACCGAGGATTGAAAAATCCCCGCCTTCAGAAAGTGCTGCCTCCGATCGACTGAGCACTGTGACCAATCAGAGGCAGCGCTCAGCCATTCATTGAATGACAGCTGAGCACTGCCTCTGATTGGTCACAGCACTCAGCCAATCAGAGGCAGCACTTTCTGGAGGTGGGTATTTTTCAATCCCCAGCCATCAAATATACAGAAGAAGCCCCCCCCCCCTGAAAATCAGCGGAGGTTGCTTTCATTTCACTGCTTTCAATGGGGCGGCAGCAGTGCTGTCACAGTGTTCTGTGATAAGTGGACTACCTGCGGGGGGGGGGGGGGGGGAGTAATCTCCTGCCACAGCAGTCACAGCTGTGGCAGAGGACCGCAATCTTCTCCTTATGTATTCAATGGGGTCGGCGATGCTGCTGCCAGCCCTATTGACAACAATGTGAAACCCCTTGATGTGACAGCATCCCGGGGTTTTACATCCAAGGAATCCCCTGCTGCAGCTGTCACAGCCACAGCAGGGAATAGCAATCCTCCCCCCATTGCTTTCAATGGGGCCGCACTGTACGTGCAAATTTTAGAATCGTGTGATCAAGTGCAAATCGCAAAATGCTGTCCTAATTTTTACCGGAGCAAATTTTATTCGCTTGTAAAAAATGGACATGTGACCGCTTCCATTGGAAAGCATTAGCTCTAATAGAGCTGGGGGTTTTTTGCATCTATAGATGTGGGAAAAAAACGCTTGTCTGACTTTTATCACAAATTTGTTAGGATGAATACTTTGCTTTAAATTTTAAATCTACAAAATATAAACAGTGCAACTTTACTACAAATTTTACTATTTACTTTTTCTATCCCCTTTAAAATGTAAATTATATATATATATATATATATATATATATATATATATATATATATATATATATATATATATATCTTATTAAGGTAAAGAGTAAATGAATATTGTATTCACTTACAACAAAACACGGCAGGAATAGAAAAATTTACTGTGTAAAAATAATATCTAAAATATACTGTACTTACTTTAGGTGGATAGTTCGATATTCATCTCTGTAATGACCTCTGTTATTCATATATGACATTTAGACAAATTACATTTTAACATAAAATTAAATAGTCTGCTTAACACAAAGAATAAAAGGGATTTTAGTTGGAAAGTTGCGTAACTAACAATTACTGTTGTAAAAAACAGTCCACAGAACAGAGAATGGTAATTATGTGGCTGAGTCAGCAGAAGATTTTCAGCCTGCAATTTAACTCACTTGAAGGTATGTAGGAGAAAACTATGTACACTTTAGCATAAATTGAGAACAGTTGGGATTCACTTTCCTGTGTTATATTAATGATTAGAAAAAATAAGACTGTCATGTAGACCACAGCAGGGTGTGTCTATTATGTCTATCAAGCTTTTTTTTATAATTTGAGCATTGTATGTTTTTAATGAATAGGTATTTTTACAAAAAAAAAGTTAGTGGTGTGTTATATGAGTAAATATGCCTGATTTAATTATTTTTTACGATGGCATATAGCAGCAACTGGGGTTTCATAGTTTTTTTTTAATTCTTTCATTTCATTTTCAAGTAATGCAATCATAAAATGTTTGATAATACAATAACTGCCTCAGATGCGCGGTATGACAACATAAAATGAATTTAAACAAAGTTGAGTGCTCTGTATGTACATACAAAGGTCTAATACGACAAAGCTCTGTAGTAGTAAATCTATGCATTTACATGTACTACCAATATACCCACCCAACTAATGACTAACAAAAACTTTAAAATTAACATGGAAGTGGCCTACAAAAGAAAAATGGCAATATGGCAGGAGGGAAAAGGCAGGAAAGAATAGTCGGGGAAGAGAGAAGAGAGAGAGAAAGAAAAAAAAAGTCAAACAAAAACACTACATACTGTCTTATAATTCTTTTGAGGAGAAGATAAGTTGAATTGTATCAAGGCTACAGATGAATAAGGTTCTAAATTTTGGAGAGCTTTGGAATTCCATCTAGTAATGCCATGTTTTGGAACATTGTGCCTGTGTTTCTTTAATACATGCAGTGAGATGGCATGGTGACGTCAGACGCCAGTAGGGTGACGTCAGACGCCAGTAGCAGCGCGCCGAGGCAGAGGCACGAGCGGGTCTGAGGGAGACATCGGACCAGCGGAGGAGCCGATACCGGCGCCCGAAGGTGACAGGAGCCGGCAGGAGGAGTGCAGAAGCGGAGTGGGTCTCGGAGCAGCAGCAGGAGGGCAGAGTGACAGGTGGAGTGAGCGGCCGCCGGAGCAGAAGCAGGTGCGGGGGCAGCAAGCAGAGACCGGCAGTAGCGGAGGGGACCAGAACGGAGCAGCTGAGACAGGAGGGCAGAGTGAGCTGATAAGTATCTACCTCTACCTCTGTGTGTGTTTGTGAGCTGTGTGTCTTCTGTGTATCTGGTTAATTGTGTCTTCTGTGTGTGTGTGTGTCTGGGGGTCTAAGTGTTTGTGAGGGGGGGGGGAAATTTTTGAGCGCATGTCAGCGGGTAAGCGTTTGCGCGAGAGCGGCAGCGTGTGAGTGGTTGCACAGAGGCAGCAGCGAGTGAGCGGTTGCAGCAGCGTGTGAGCAGTTGAGTGGTCGCAGCAGCGGGTGAGGGGTCGCAGCAGCGGGTGAGGGGTCGCAGCAGCGGGTGAGGGGTCGCAGCAGCGGGTGAGCGGTTGCAGCAGCGGGTCAGCGGTTGCAGCAGCGGTTGAAGCAGCGGGTGAGCGGAGTGTGAGCGGTTGCAGCAGCGGGTCAGCGGTTATAGCAGGGTGTGAGCGGTTGCAGCAGCAGGTCAGGGGTTGCAGCAGCGGGTCAGCGGTTGAGCGGTTGCAGCAGCGCGTGAGCGGAGTGTGAACAAGTCTATCTTCACTACTTCCACAAGTAAATTGTAGATCCCCATTAGGATGAGCTCCATGTCTGGCAATGTCATCCAGTGTGCTACTTGTGCAATGTATGCGGTCCTTGATCAGCCGATCGAGGGTGCATACTGTTGCGCAAGATGCGTGCACGTGGCACATTTAGAAGCCCAAATTCTGGATCTAAATGAGCAACTGGCAACACTGAGAGCCATTGACAACATGGAAAGGAGTTTGCTGCTCACTGAGCAGACACTCGCTGGTGTAGAGGCGGGGGCGGATGGTAGTACGGAAGAACAGGGGGAGCAGGCAGTCAGCTGGGTGTCAGATAGAAGGAGGCGTAGAGGGAATAGATCCAGGGAGGCTGGTCCTGAACTGGCACAACCCAACACGTCTGCAACGTTGGCAGATAAGGGCGATGCCATTACAGAGCCAGCACCGCTGCAGCACGGCATGCCCTCTGAACGCCAGGGGGATGACTGCTCCAGTGAGACGGGGAGAGCAGGGCAGGCTAGACAGGTTCTAGTGGTGGGGGACTCAATTATTAGGGGGACAGAGAGGGCAATCTGCCATAAAGACCGGGATCGTCGAACGGTGTGTTGTCTTCCTGGCGCTCGAGTTCGACACATCGCGGATCGGATTGACAGATTACTGGGAGGGGCTGGTGAGGATCCAGCGGTCATGGTGCACGTTGGCACCAATGAACGAGTTAGAGGTCAATGGAGGGCCCTCAAAAATGATTTCAGGGACCTAGGGTCCAAGCTCAGGGCGCGGACCTCCAGGGTAGTTTTCTCGGAAATACTACCTGTACCTAAAGCCACACTAGAAAGGCAGAAGGATCTTAGGGAGGTAAACAAGTGGCTCCGGAGTTGGTGTAAGAAGGAGGGATTTGGGTTCCTGGAGAACTGGGCTGACTTTGCTGTCGGCTACAGGCTCTACCGTAGGGACGGGCTGCATCTTAATGGGGAGGGTGCAGCTGTGCTGGGGGATAAGATGGCTAGAAGGCTGGAGGAGTGTTTAAACTAGGGACTGGGGGGGAGGGTAAAATGAGAAATAGTGCGGTAGCCAGTGTAACTATAGATTCGGGTCCAAGCAAAGGGAATGGGGGTCGAGCAGGGGGTGGGGATAGTACAGTTAGAACTGATAGACCAGCCATAAGTATGAATAGAAACAAAACAAATTTAAAAAACAAAAAAATGATATAAATTGTATGACCACGAATGCAAGGAGTCTGATTGGTAAAGTGGGTGAGCTTGAAGCGAGAATGACTGATGAAAACTATGATATAGTCGGAATAACGGAAACATGGCTTGACGATAAGTGCGATTGGGCGGTGAATTTGCAGGGGTACAATCTCTTCAGAAGAGACCAAAGGAACCAGAAAGGGGGAGGGGTATGTCTGTACGTCAAATCGAACTTGAAGCCGAGGCTACGGGAGGATATAGGGGTAGGAGACGAACAGGTGGAATCTCTGTGGGTTGAAATACAGGGAGGAAAAAATAACAAAATCCTGATAGGGGTCTTCTATAGACCACCAAAAGCAACAGAAGAAACTGAAAACTTACTACTAAGGCAGATAGAAGAGGTGTCAAACCGCAATGAAGTAATTATCATGGGGGACTTTAATTATCCAGATATAACATGGGAGAAGGAAACCTGCAAATCTCACAGGGGTGACAAATTCTTGAGAGTAATTAAAGACAATTACCTGAACCAACTTGTGCAGGAACCAACTAGAGGGAGGGCCATTCTGGACCTAGTACTAACTAACAAACCGGACCGAATAAAGGGGGTACAGGTTGAGGGGCACATGGGGAACAGTGACCACAATATAATCAACTTCCAGCTGTCAATCTATAGGAAGCCTTATCAGGGAGCGACAAAGAAACTAAACTTTAGTAAAGCAAAATTTGATGAGCTTAGAACTACTATCGGTAACATTAATTGGGACAACATCCTCAAAAATATCAGTACGGAGGAAAAATGGGAAAAGTTCAAAAGGATCCTAATCGCCTCATGTGAGCAGTTCATTCCCTTTAAAAATAAAAGGAACTCAACTAAAAGGAAACCAATGTGGCTCAACAAGACGGTAAGAGGGGCAATAAACGAAAAGAAGAAAGCGTTCAAACTACTAAAGCAACAAGGCAGCGAAGAAGCGCTAAAATCGTACAGGGAAAAAAACAAAATATGCAAAGATACGATCAAAACTGCCAAGGAGGAAGCAGAAAGACGGATCGCCAAAGAGAGCAAAACAACCAGAAGCTATTTTTCAACTACATTAACAGCAAAAGGATTTGCAGGGAGAGCACTGGCCCGCTAAAAAACAATGCAGGAGAAATCATTGATGATGACGACGGGAAAGCAAATCTACTAAACAGTTTCTTCTCAAGTGTATTCACAAAAGAAAAGGAAATGCCACACGAGATACAGGGGAATAAAACGAACCCCTCACAAAATATCTCATACCTAACACAGGAGGAGGTGCGGAAGCGTCTAAAGAAAACTAAAATTGATAAATCGCCGGGCCCAGATGCATTACACCCAAGGATACTAAGGGAACTAAGTGACGAGATAGCTAGGCCGCTATACCTAATATTTCTAGACACTATCAAGACCGGTATAGTACCATTGGATTGGCGCATTGCCAACGTGGTTCCAATTTACAAAAAAGGGAGCAAAAGTAAGCCTGGAAACTACAGGCCAGTAAGTCTCACTTCAGTAACGGGAAAAATTTTCGAGGGGATTCTGAGAGACGCCATCGATGAGTACCTCAAGGAAAACAAGGGAATAACTCCTCACCAGCATGGATTCATGAAGGGTCGCTCATGTCAGACAAATCTGATCAGTTTCTACGATGAAGTAAGCTCTAAGCTGGACCAGGGAGAATCTATTGATCTTGTATATCTGGACTTCTCTAAAGCCTTTGACACCGTGCCACATAATAGGCTAATATACAAAATGAGGCAGCTCAGACTGGGCGAAAACGTGTGTAAGTGGGTAAAAAATTGGCTCAATGATAGAAAGCAGAGGGTGGTAATAAATGGTGCGTACTCTGATTGGACCATAGTCGCTAGTGGGGTGCCACAGGGTTCAGTTTTGGGCCCCACTCTGTTCAACATATTTATCAATGACCTGGTAGAGGGGCTGCACAGCAAAATATCAACATTTGCAGATGACACAAAATTATACAATATAATTAATACAACGGAGGACAATGTGCGGCTACAAACGGACCCGGACAAGTTGGGGGCTTGGGCAGAAAAATGGCAAATGAAGTTCAATGTTGAAAAATGTAAGACTATGCACATGGGCAGGAGAAACGGATGTCACCAATATTCACTTATTGGGGTACCACTAGGGAAAAGTGATATGGAAAAGGATCTGGGGGTATTAGTGGATAATAGACTAAACTGGAGTAACCAATGCCAGTCAGCTGCTGCAAAGGCAAATAAAGTCTTGGGGTGCATTAAAAGAGGTATAGGGGCGAAGGACGAGAACATCATACTTCCATTATATAAGGCACTTGTCAGGCCTCACATGGAATACTGCGTACAATTCTGGACACCGGTGCTCAGGAGGGATGTTGCGGTACTGGAGGGGGTTCAAAGAAGGGCAACTAAACTAATACATGGAATGACGGGACTGGAATACCCAGAGAGCCTATCCAAATTGGGTCTATTTACTCTAGAAGAAAGAAGGTTAAGAGGGGACCAAATAACTATGTATAAGTACATGAGGGGACAACATATGGATCTCTCCCGCGATCTGTTTACACCCAGGACCACGACGGTAACAAGAGGACATCCGCTACGATTAGAGGAAAGTAGGTTTCATCACCAACATAGAAGGGGATTCTTTACTGTAAGAGCAGTGAGACTATGGAACTCTCTACCGGAGGAAGTGGTGATGGCAAAATCCACAGAGGCGTTTAAAAGGGGACTTGATGTCTTTCTGGAGAAGAAGGATATTACAGGATATAAATATTAGGTGAAGTGTCAATCCGGGTATATAGGCAGGTAGGAACTATTAGGGGTTGATCCAGGGAACAGTCTGATTGCCATTAGGGAGTCGGGAAGGAATTTTTTCCCCAAAAGGGCTAATTGGTTTCTGGCCTTGGGGTTTTTTGCCTTCCTCTGGATCAACAAAGTAGGATAGACAGGCTGGACTAGATGGACAATGTCTTCATTCAGCCTTACATACTATGTTACTATGTTACTATGAGATCCTCCATCTCCATTATCTCCTGGATTGTGTTAAACCGCAATAAAATAATGGGTGGGGAGTAGAGATCAGCGAGCACCAAAATGCTCGGGTGCTCGTTACTCGAGTCGAACTTTCAGTGATGAATGGGTGAGTGACTGCTGCCTCTCATCTGATTGGTCCCGCTGAGCCAATAAGAGGCAGCAGTCACACACCCATTCATAAATTCACGAATGGGTGTGTGAGTGGAATCTGCCTCTGATTGGTCAGGCTGTGACCAATTAGAGGCAGCTCATTCAGCAGGCGGGGATTTTAAATCCCCGGCTGCTGAATACTACTCACAGCTGTTCAGAGCAGTTCAGGAGGACTGCCGCTGGCCGCGCTGAACTCCGTCTGCCGGGACCAGGTGAGTATATATATATTTTTTATTTTTACACATTTCTGGATGAATTGCAGGGAAGGGTTTATATATTTAACCCCTTCCCGACAATTCATCCGACGATCGCCGGCAGCCCATTGCTTTTAATGGAGCCGGCTGTATTGCCGACTCCATTGAATTTAATGGGCTAACATCGTTCTGCCGGGACAAGGTCAGTATATATATATATATTTTTTTACACATTTCTGGATGAATTGCAGGGAAGGGCTTATATATTTAAGCCCTTCCCGACAATTCATCCCGCACTCGCCAGCAGGCCATTGCTTTCAATGGAGCCGGCTGTATTGCCGGCTCCATTGAATTCAATGGTCAGTGCTCGTTTAATCGAGACGAGTACCGCGTGGTGCTCGTCTCGAGTAACGAGCATCTCGAGCACCCTAATACTCGAACGAGCATCAAGCTCGGACGAGTATGCTCGCTCATCTCTAGTGGGGAGGTTTGACGCCATACTTTTGGAATACAGCTTCTTGCTTCGTTAACCAGATAGTGCACCACAGAGCCCTTGTAAACAGAAATTGGGATATCACTGAGATGCAGCAGAAAGAATGCAGGTGATTTGGGGAGGATGATGTTGGTAAATTTAGATGTAATACGCCAAATTTCCGACCAGAAACTCGCAAACACTGAACACTCCCAAAGTATATGGAGGAAGGTACCCTGCTCCAGCCCACATCTCCAGCATAGCTGAGATATGGAGGGTATAATTTTATGTAAGCGGGAGGGCACCCTGTACCATCGGGAAAGGAGCTTGAAACCTACTACAAATGGAAGATGTATGAGTGAGGTTGTATATTTTATTTTTCTGTTGTACTGTGAATTGCCAAAACAGGTCTTTTTTACACTCTGAATGTAGATGGGATCTGATGTTTGCCCTGGGAGATCAAAATTTTGTAAATACATAAGGGGTGTATCAGGAAGGGCCCTCAGCACTGCAGATATATTGAAAAGGCGTTTTTGACCGTGCAAAATCTGACACGTTAGGTAGGGATGTAAGGAAGTGTCGGAGTTGGAGGATGTCAGCTGAGACCCAACATCTCTCCAGGAGGAAGTGGTGTGCTCTGAATCTGTTGTTGTTGAGCCATTGGCAAAATGCCCTGTTCTCCAGGCCAGGTAGAAAGGCCAGATTACCCAGAATAGGGTTCATGGGAGAGGGTGTGGGAGAAATATCTGTTTTGGAGAAAACCTGTGCGATGACCTTCAGTGTTGGGCCAGTCGTGGGGTGAGTTTTCGCTTCTATGGGTATATCTTCATTAAGCCAAGGTAAAGCTGTTAGAGGCACCGATTGGGATACTTGCTAAAGGGATACCCACTGTGTAAGTTCTTTGTGTCTGTGCCAATGAGTTAGTCATAGTTAGTGTGAGGCTTGATGGTAGGCAACAAAATCTGGTAATCCAACTCACCTTTCTGCTTTGCACCTGGTGAGGTTATTGAAAATTTGTCTGGGGATGTGAATGGGTAGTGCTTGGAAGATGTACAGAATTCTGGGGAGAATGTTAATTTTAAAGACCCCACATCTGCCAAACCATGAGAAAAGACCCTTAGACCATGAGTTTAAGTCTGACCTGAGCTTGGTTAGAAGAGGGGGAAAGTTAGCTGCATAGAGGTCAGAGGTATCTGCAGTGAGATAAATCCTGAGGTAGTTAAGGTTGTCTCTGGCCCAGGAAAAGGGAATAAAACCTTTAGTTCTTCTCAAGGACTTGAGGTAGGAATATGTTTAAAGCTGCGGATTTTTGATAGTTGATTTTAAAGTTGGAAAGTGAGGCATACTGGTGGAGCTCGTTCAGTAAGTTTGGGAGTGAAATGCGAGGGCTGGAGAGGAAAAAAAGTAAATCTTCTGCATAAACAGCTATTTTATATGTGGACCCACTTATTTGGACACCTCCAATGTCTGGATTAGCACGAATATGCCCTAAGAGGGGATCTAAATATAAGTCAAAGAGGAGAGGTGAGAGGGGACATCCCTGCCTTGTGCCATTTGCTATTGTGAATGGTGTAGAATATTGACCATTTACTTTAACTGAAGCCGAGGGAGAGGAATACAGGCTGGTAATCCAGTATAGCATGTTAGGGCCTAAGCCAACATGGTGAAGAGTCTCAAATAACAACTCCCAATTTACCCTGTTGAAATGCTTTGTCGGCATCCGTGGAAAGAAGGCACAATGGTAATGATGTTCTTTTTGCATGGTGTATGAGGTTTATGGCTATAATGGTGTTGTCTTGAGCTTCCCTTAAGGGCA
This sequence comes from Eleutherodactylus coqui, assembly GCF_035609145.1. NCBI lineage: Eukaryota > Metazoa > Chordata > Amphibia > Anura > Eleutherodactylidae > Eleutherodactylus > Eleutherodactylus coqui. Next base: position 408,889,404 of record NC_089837.1, on the reverse strand, counting down.
CCAAGCCTTCTTGGTCCCTATGTATGATGTGTTGGAGAAAGTCTGTTAGATAATATTTTTGCGAAAAGCTTAAGGTCAACATTCAATAGGAATATGGGATGGCAAGTTTGGCAAAGGGATGGGTCTTTTCCTTCTTTTGGTATGATTTTGATGTGTGCTTTAAGGGTGTCTCTCAGGGGTGCTTTTCCAGCAGAGAGGGAATTATAGACACAAAGAAAGTGTGGAGAAAGGGTTTTGGAAAAAGTTTTCTAGTATGAGAGAGGGAGTCCATCTGGGCCAGGAGCCTTTCCTGTGCAGGATTCTTTCAGTGGGAAGGCAAGTTCTACTTGTGAGATTGATGTCTCCATGGCTTGGATTGCTTCTAGGAAGAACTGGCCTAGGCTGGAGTTTTGTAGATAGGGTTGCTTTTTTGATCTACAGGATGCCAATTTGTGACCAACGAGTGGGGAAGGCAAGCTATAGAGAGTACTCTCTGAACGCCTCCGAAATCTGTTTTAAATGGTGGGCATGCCCTGACGATGTGGAAATGTGAGGAATATTTGACTTAGCCCTTTCTTTCCATAAAGCTCGAGCCAAGGCATGGCTGAGTTTGTTCCCAAATTCATAAAAGTGTCTCCTGCATTTGGTGAGAGCTCCATTGGCACGAGCTAGGCAATGAGTGCGTATTTGTCCCCTCAGTTGAGCTAACTCAGACCCTTTTTCTCCATCCAGGGTAGATTTATGTGTCACTTCAAGGACCTGAATACATTCTAAGAGGTTCCTAAAATGGGCACTATGCTCCTTTTTGATGCGAGAGCCAAAACTAATGAGGAAGCCATGAATAACTCGCTCGAGTAATTTGCTTTATCCGAGTATCGCTGTGCTCGTCCCTGAAGATTCGGGTGCCGCTGCGGCTGACAGGTGAGTCGCAGCGGGGAGCAGGGGAGAGCGGGCGGGAGAGAGGGAGAGAAAGATCTCCCCTCCGTTCCTCCCCGCTCTCCCCTGCAGCTCCCCGCTCCATGCCGGCACCCGAATCTTCAGGGACGAGCACAGCGATACTCGGATAAAGCAAATTACTCGAGCGAGTAGTGCTTTTCCGAGTACGCTCGCTCATCTCTAATAGTGAGCAGTCTGCAAATCATGTCCTATGAAGAAAGGTTAAAGGATCTGGGAATGTTTAGCTTGCAAAAAAGAAGGCTAAGAGGAGAATTAATAGCAGTCTACAAATGTCTGAAAGGCTCTCACAGTGCAGAGGGATCAGCCCTATTCTCATTTGCACAAGGAAAGACTAGAAGCAATGAGATGAAACTGAAAGGGAAGAGATACAAATTAGATATTAGAAAAAACTTTCTGACAGTGAGGGTGATCAATGTGTGGAACAGGTTACCACGGGAGGTAGTGAGTTCTCCTTCAATGGAAGTGTTCAAACAAAGGTTGGACAAATTTCTGTCTGGAATGATTTAGTGAATCCTGCAGTGAGCAGGGAGTTGGACCCGATAACCCTGGAGGTCCCTTCCAACTCTACCATTCTATGATTCTATGATTGCTCCTTTCTGAAAAGGCATTGCTAAATCTCATGCTTAGGTAGTGCAAGTATATCCTTCCTGTCCTACCTGGGCTAGTAGACTGTTTAGGAACCAGGCTGTTCAACAGTGGACACACTGCCGCTTGGCTTAGTTCCAGCATCATAGCATCCTATATAGTGTATTTCATACTAGTTGCAAGTTTCTGGAATAAAAAAATTGATCTCTTGCAAACACAGGGAGAACAGACTTTCTGGCTTTGATCAGATTTGACTCTTGGACCTCAGTGCAGTAAGTGACAATGCTACCTACTAAAAATCTGTGTTACTCAATTTTATACACATGTGTAAACAAATTAGCTGGCAATAGCTAACAAAGTAAAATAAATGGGCAGTATTAAACAAATGCAAAAATACAGGAGAATGCTGTGGATACTAAGTATCTGCAAAAATTTAGTTAATTTAGTTAGGTTAATTATTTTAAAATACATCTTAGTTCTGTTTATTATATTTTAAAAATAAGATTCCTCAGATGTTATCAAATTATATGAGCTCACCTGCTACTACATGGCAGACTATTTCAAATTCACCCATATACTGAATATGTATCTGTACAACAAAAGACTTACCTTTCATTTGGGCCTAAGCTTTCAAAATGTTTAAGTGATCTAGCTTTGGTCTGCTGTAATATAAAATAGACATGGACAGATAGTAGAAATGCATAGCAAGACAGCCAGCAATAATAAAGTGAAGTGCTCTGTGCAAGATTCTCAAGGTTCTGCAGTTCCTGAGAAAAGGATATGTATTGTAGTGCTTTAAAAGGGAAACTATTTAACTTCAGTTTGCTTCAAGATATTAGTGGCAGATCCCTTAAATCCATGCTGAGCCAATCAGGGGCAGGTCTGACTCACACCCCCTTCACACCCACTGCAAGCCGGCTGCGCTGAACTCCGTCTGCCGGGACAAGGTGAGTATACATATATTTTTAATTTTTACACATTTCTGGATGAATTGCAGGGAAGGGCTTATATATTTAAGCCCTTCCCGACAATTCATCCTGCGCTCGCCGGCAGCCCATTGCTTTTAATGGAGGCGGCTGTATTGCCGGCTCCATTGAATTCAATGGGCAAACATCGTTCTTCTCTGCCACAGCTGTTACAGCTGTGGCAGAGGAGAATGATTTGTCTACTATATGTTCTCAATGGGGTCGGCGCTGCTGCCGCCGGCCCCATTGAGCGCATATAGAGAAGAGAACAGGAATCGCAGATAGGTGCGATCTGCGATTTCTGTTCTATAATTTATCGGACGAGCGCATAAAAAGCGCTCATGTGTCCGATACCATTGCAAAGCAATGGTTTTAAAAAATCGCCGGACGCATGCGCAAGTCGCACAAAAAAACGTCCGTCTGACTAAGGCCTAATACAGTAAATCATCTGTTGGATTAGTCTAGACAGTCTTTCCTATGATCCCCACATGCATCAGTAACTTTTGGAACCCATGACCCTGGTCCTCCAACCTGTTGTCAGTTCAAAAGTTGTTCTTTCTTGGACGACTGTTTATTAAAGATGAGCAAGCACCAAAATGCTCGGGTGCTCGTTACTCGAGCCAAGCTTTTTGTAATGCTCGAGAGTTCGTTTCGAGTAACGAACCCCATTGAAGTCAATGGGAGACCCGAGCATTTTTCAGGGTGACTGATGCTCGGTAGCTGCCTTACTTGCACCCCTAAAATGTTTTTCAGGGAAGGGCTTTACATATAAACCCTTCCCTGAAAAGCAAAAATGTTAGTTTAAAAAAAAAGTTAACAAAAAAAAAGAATTCCCTGCTGCACCTGCCAAATCTATGACAGATGCAGCAGAGGAATTCTAAATTCCTGCGGGGAATAAAGGATTCCCTACTGGAGCTGTCACATATGATAGCTGCGGTGGAGTATCCTGCTGCCAGCACCCCTGAAATGTTTTTCAGGGAAGGGCTTTAAATATAAGCCCTACCCTGAAAAACAAAGAAAAGTAAAAAAAAAAAAATTACATACCTCTCTTCGGCTGCCGGGCTCAGCCGTGTATTCTCCTGGCTGTCCCCGACTCTGTAGATCTCAGCTATCAGCAGGCGGGGATTTAAAATCCCTGTCTGCTGGTAGCTCTGATTGTGATTGGCTGAGCTCTTCCCAATCAGAGCTACCAGCAGGCGGGGATTTAAAATCCCTGCATGCTGATAGCTGAGATCTACAGAGCCGGGGACAGCGGCAGAAGTCGCTGCTGAGCCCTGGCAGCCATTTAAAATGGTGTAGAAAATAAAATAAAATAAATAAATACTCACCTCCCTTCGGCTGCCGGGGCTCAGCGGCTACTTCTGTGGCTGTCCCCAACTCTGTAGTTCTGAGCTACCAGCAGCCGGGGATTTAAAATCCTCGCCTGCTGGTAGCTCTGATTGTGATTGGCTGAGTGCTTCAGCCAATCAGAATCAAAGCTATTAGCAAGCGGGGATTTTAAATCCCCGGCTGCTGATAGCTGAGAACTATAGCGCCGGAGACAGCGGCAGAAGTCACCGCTGAGCCCTGGCAGCCGTCAATTGGGAGGGTTTTATCGAGCACCCCATGGTACTTGTCTCGAGTAACGAGTATATCGAGTAGGCTAATGCTCGAACGAGCTTCAAGCTCGGATGAGCATGCTTGCTCATCTCCACTTTTTATAGACACTTTTCATTGTATATTGTGAACACCCCACAAGATTTGCTGTTTTGGAGATACTAAGACAGTCGCTTAGCTATCACAATTTGGCCTTTGCCAAAAGTCGCTCATACTTACACATGTCCATTTTTTCCATTTGAAACATAACAACTTTAAGAACTGACTGTTTATTTGCTGCATAAAATATCACACCCATTGATATATATATATATATATATATATATATATATATATATCTCAAAAAAGGTACTCTATATATATATATATATATATGTGTGTGTGTATATATATATATATATATCGAAAAAAAATAAATATATATATATAGTACTTTTTTTAATAAACAGAAGATTTCAGGTAAAAAAAGGAAGACCATTCTCTATTTAATAGCTATCAGATTAAAAAGACCTCTTGAAATATCTATGTATTACAAAGAGTGACAAAGATGAATGTTTTGTGAGGTGAGTGAACTGTGAATCTAAAAGTAGAATTCAGGCTAGACCCGAGGAGTTAGAGTCTGAGCAGAAGAAGAAAATGAATTATAATCTTGATACAGTGTGTGTGAAAAAGGAAACAAAGGAGTCAAAGATGGAATCTAAAGCTGAAAGCTTGCAAAAGTGCGTAATGATGGGATTTTTGACAGTAATGGTGTATAAATGTAAAGTAATGGTTATGCCTGAAATGTAAGCATTTAGAAAATAAAGTTTCTAAAATGTGACAAGGCTTTCATTTCATCTTTTGTTCTTTAAAAGATTTGAGTAGTTTCAGTGCCTTAAGTCACCTTTTGTTTGGCAGTTGTTACAATAAAGTGTACCCTGACCTTGCAAGCTGTCGCCTTATGAACAAGTCCTATTTTACCTGCAACTTAAAATATCAGAAAATGGTTCTACATTATTTTCTTTTCTAAAACAGAATTATTTGTTATTTGGTGCATGAGCGATATGCTTGGGTTTGTACATGACATTCTTGAATTGAAGAGAAATTAAAATAGCCAAAGTAACTTTTACCAACTGATGCATTATATTTTCATTATTTTTATGAAAAAAAATAATGTCTTGCTCTATATTGACACTGTATAATATTGGTTTTTATATATTTATTTGGATTTCTATTTTAAAGAGCTGCTCCTTTGAAAACACAATTTCCATGCCTATACTCCCTTACCTGATTGCCTATCACACTCTGGAGGTCTCTTCTGTGTAATCCAATCATTTCCCTGCAGTTAAGTCCCCTGTCTGATTCTTATTAGCCACTATCTTGAGGCTGTGATTTTTTACTTTGTTTCACATTAATCCCATAATGCATCAGCACTGTATTAGCTAAGGTCATACAATTCTGTCTGCTGGGGGGACAGAAGATGAGCTGTGATCTTCTCTACTATAACTGTGTGACAGGAGCTGTGTGATCATCATCAGTAACTGTGACAGGAGAGTCTGTATCCCCATGCAGGCAATTTTAGTGGTTGATCCACGTAAAAGCATCACGCAAATTGAGAATCTGACTAGAAAGTGAATACATAACCCCAAGTAATTCTGAGCTGTTCAAAATTGAGATCTCATCACTATCTGAGGAAAAAGAGGCTAGGAGTTTCAGACAAGAAAAGAAAAACTAATCAAGGTAACAGTAACTCACTTATCTGTTCTGTGGGGATAGCTACATAATGAATACATTTTAAAATTCATGGTAATGGTCCTTTAAGTATTCAGCACATCCTTCTCTAGAACATGCTGGCTCAAATCACCATCAATTCTCACGCCAACTGTGCATAACCCACCAGAAGGGATTGTCTACAATATGCAACACCACAACATCAATGTTTGCCATCATGATTCCATAGCAGGATTTCAAGTGTGAGGATGAATAATGTAGGAGATAATGGGCATACCTGACGGGTGCCATTCGTGATGTTAAATGGTTGGGATAAGATTTCATTTATCTTTAATCTTGCATGCGGTTTTGAATACAGAGAAAAGATTGGTTTGATTAATTGTGGAGGGAAATTAAATTTATGTAGAACTGCTCTCATGAAAGTCCAGTCGACTCGATCGAATGCTTTTTCAGCATCGATTCCCAAGAATACTAATGGGATGTTCTTTTTTTTGGCGTAGGGTATAGAGTGAGGGAGTATTGCAGAGTTGTCCCTGCCCTCTCTACCCTTAACAAATCCGGTCTGTTCATCCATTATTAGTTTGGGGATAATTTTGCCAATGCGGCATGCTAGCAATTTGGCCCAGATTTTTATATCTAGATTTAATAGAGAGATCGGTCTATAATTATTACATTGGGTAGGGTCTTTGTTTTCTTTATGTATTAGGGTGATATAAGCTTCTTGTGATTGTTTCGGGAGTGGTGCGCATTTAAGGAAAGCCTAAGATGAGGTAATATTGTCTGCTGTAGAGTTTTGTAGTAGCATATTGTCAGGCCATCGGGGCCTGGACTTTTGCCACTAGGGAAGCTATTTATGATCTCGATAAGTTCATCTCGGCTGACAGGAGCTAGTAATTTTGTAGCCTCCTCCGGGCTAAGAGAGGGAAGTGTCAAAATTTTCAGAAATGTATCCATTTTTTTATATTTATTTTTTAAAGCTGATTGTGACATGTTCTCGTCGAGGTTATGTAGTTTGGTATAGTAGGTTTGAAAGGCTGTAGCTATACCCTGAGTGGATGTGGTTTTCCTCCCTGTTTCTTCCCTAATTTCTTTTATGTGGGTCTTTTCTTTCGCCTTTTTTATGAGTGAGGACATTAATTTTCCCCCCTTGTCCCTGTACGTGTAGATCTTCTGTTTATAGACCATGTGTGATCTGGTGAACTTTTTATCTAGCAGAGACTTTAGTTGGTCTCTAAGGGAGTTGAGTTCAGGTTGTACTTTTTCTACTGTTGAGAGCTTCCTCTTCTGTTCCAGGGATGCTATTTTTATTAATACATTATCAATTTTCTTTTGTTTTTGTTTCTTAAGTTTAGAGCCTATAGAAATGAACGTACATCTAACGTAAGCTTTGTGCGTTTCCCAAATGATAGCGAAATTTGTATTGTCTTTTGAGTTGATTTTAAAAAATTCTGATACACCTTTCGTTATCTCCTGTCGGGATTCCTCTTCTCTTAATATCGATTTGTTCAGCTGCCATCTCCACTCACCCAGAATATTTGGTAGGATATTTATTCTGGTGTGTATTGGGGCGTGATCGGAAATTGTGATATTATCAATTTGTGATTGTAGAACAGTTTTTAGTAATTTTGATGATATAAAAATGTAGTCTAGTCTCTGGTATGAAGCGTGAACCTGTGAGTAGAAGGTGTAGTCTTTTTTCGTTGGGTATTTGTACCACCATGAATCAATCAGATTAATTTCCTGTAGGGCTAAGTGGATCCTTTTTAAGGCTCTCTGCGAGACCTGGGACCTACCCCGCAAAGAGTCAAGGAGCGGGTTAAGAGTGACATTAAAGTCTCCCCCTAAGATTATATGACCCACTGCAAAGGATTTCAGCCTATTGATCGTGTCAATTAGCCATTTGGTTTGGTGTGTGTTGGGTGCATATATATTCACTAGAGTGTAGTGTATCCCGTTTATTGTGCCTCTGATAAAAATGTACCGGCCTTCCGAGTCTGCATATTGTTGTTCACTATGGAAGTGTAGGCCCTTGTGGATGGCTATGGATACTCCTTTTAATGCTGAGGTGGGGTTGCAGCTGTGGAACCATTGTGTAAAATAATTTCTCGGGAGAGCAGGGATTTTATTGCCTTTAAAATGTGTTTCTGGTAAAAACACTATTCTAGTATTACTTTTTCTCAATAACCAGAACACGTGGTGGCGAATTTAAGCCTTTTGCGTTAAAGGAAGAGACAGTTGTTTTTTCTCTTTAAAGTGGTGTGGATGTTTGCTGGCGGGGTTTGCTGTTTGGGAAGGGACATGTAGGGTGGGGGGGGGGGGGTGAATGCCTGGTAGGCGTATTAGAGAGTACTCAGTGTCTAAGGGAAACTGAGAATAAGATGTGTGATGAGAGAAAAAGGAACTGAGTAATTAACTTAATCTGCTTGACCAAGGTAAAATGCCTGGTCAACCTTAGTTGTTGGACTACTTAACTAGTTTTTGTGTAGAACCGAACAGAAGCACCCGGCGTCGCCACAAGATGGACCACAAGCGCCTTTCTTGGCCATGAACTGATTAGCAACTAGAAAACTAATGTTCCTGCAATGTATATGTGAAGCTCACTTACATGTGATGTTTTCACCGATTATATAGGATCTTGCTTCCTCACGGATGGAGATCCAGTCTTGGGGAATGACCTGTTCCCTGGAGAGGACTTGGCATTGTGCCTAGAGAGACAGTGCACCCTGACCTGACAGAAGGGGGGTGAGTGAAGAACTGGGAGGAGAGGGAAAGAGCTGGGAGGAGAGGGAGAGAGCTGGGAGGAGAGGGAGAGAAGAGAGAGGAAGGCAAAACAGTAACAGTAACATCTCTATGCCTCCCCCCCCACCCCATTATCACATTCAACATTATATGCCTAAAATAGGTAGGCTAAGCTTCCAGCTGTTCTATAGGCGACGCATCGAGCAGAGGACCCAAGCGGTCGACCCCCGTATGACTGCAGGAGCCCTACAATGCCCCACACACTGCCCCGCCCAGTCGAGGTCTCCCTCTATACGCGACGGCCTGAGACCCAGGGGGACAAGAAAGACTCTCCCCATGCCCCCGTCCAGCGCAGGCTGCACTACCACAGCTCAGCGGCGGAGTCACTCCACTCCAACCCCCCACTGGGCACCTCGTCGGAGGCTCCAGTCCAGTGCTGTAATCTCTGTTATCTTCTTTGATTTAAAGAGTTTGTCTGGTGATAAAGCGTGCCGGGTGTAGGGTATCTCCATACAGAGGCGCCGCGATCCAGGGGTGTTCAAAGTCCTGGAGGATTATTTCTTAAACTCAGCTCCAACTCCCGTCCCAGTGCCAGTCCCTATGCGCTGCCCTCTCCAGTGTCCATCACAGTAAAATGAAACTTCATACAATGTCTATGAAGATGACTTTGCAGGAAATTTCTTACCCTTGGGTGATTTGAACTTGGGAATTGTTTTCCAGGAGTCCCCCTCTGGTAGTGGAGGAATGGTTAAGTCATACTGCGTAGGCATCCATGAGGGTATTGCGACTCGTTCAATGTCCAGTTGTTGCCACACCATGTTCAGATCCTCTGGGGTTCTGACTGTGATCCTATGACCCGACTTGTTTATCGCCTGACCGAATGGGAATAACCATGAGTATTGGATATCTTTTGTTCTCAGAACTTCTAATAGGGCTCTCAAGATCCGTCTTTTCGCTAGAGTTGAAGGTGCAATGTCTTGAAAAAGCTGGATTTGAGAGTCATTATATTTTATTGATTGTTGTGATCTGGAAGCATTTAGTATTGCATTTGTATCAGTGAACAAGAGCAAGCTGCATATTACATCTCTTGGTGGGTCCTCTACCTTGGATTTGGGTCTAATTGCTCTGTGGATTTGCTCTATCTGGATTCGTGCGGCCCTCTCCTCTCCGAACAAATCAGTGAATAGTTCACCTGCGACTTTTCGGAGTGATTCTGTAGCCCAAGACTCAGGGAGGCCTTTAATACGTATGTTACATCGCTGGCTTCTGTTTTCTTGGTCTTCTATCAGTGTGAGAGCGCGGTCTAGGTAGGTACAGTGGACTTCTACCACTTGGGAGGTGGCCTTTGCATGTTTAAGGATTGCAGAGCACGACCCTTCGAGATCTTCCACACTGTGACCTATATGTTGTAGCTCAGATTTTATGTCGGCTAGTTCTGTCATTATTGGTTGAGTGACCTTGAGAAGAGCTTTCTATAGGAATGATTTAGAGATTTGAGCCCCCAGATCACTCTCGTCCTCCTCAAATTCGCTCTCTGGCTCTGAATCAAGGGGAGCTTGATCCGCTATGTTTTGTGTTGACTGTGGTCTTGACATGGAGCCCGGTGACTGCGTGCTCTTTTTCTTTAGAAATTTCTGCATGTCAACTTGGTTCTTTTGTCTTCTTGGGGTGTCTGGGGGGTCGCAACTGTGTTCTCTGTTGCCCTTCACCATTTTTCACCTCTATGGGATAGTAGTATTATGAGCTTCAAGTTTTTTTTTTGTTTTTAATGTAGGTTCTGATGTTTGGGGCCGTTGGTCTCACTATGGGTAGCAGGGTGCCTCTCTCCACACCGATCTCCCTCAGATCTCCATCGCTAAGGACAATTTGCCACCTGTGAGCGGTATATATGAAAAAATTTGCAGTGCAGACAGACTCTCTGGGTGAGAGTCCTGAACAATTATTTTGTATTAGAACTCAGAAATTAGTTCTATAAAAATTTGAGCTATACTCATTAAGTGTGCTCTATCCAACTATATAGTGGGATGGTTATGTTGCACTAGTTAGTAGTCCTCTTTAAGGCTCTTTTCTCCTAAGCCTCTGTTTGCTTAATCAGGTAGGCCAGGGGGGAGGGAAAAAGATGGAGGCTAGTTTGGCGCGAAAGCTGGCTCGGGGGGAAATAGAAGGAGGGGGCAGCTACTGACTATCTTGTAACAAAAACTCAATCAATCCTTTTGGGAAAAAAGTATGTTAGGATGATTGTAAACATTGATGAATGTTATGTGCTAGAAGAATGCAGTATATTGGTTTCTTAATCATTACATATTGTGGATATTGGAACCTCATCTGAGAAATGTTACAAATTTGAAATGGGCCACTAAGCATAAAGCAGAAAGAATTTTAAGAACTATGCATCATCTAGAAAAAAGGAGCAAAGCCATATTTTGCAAACGTCAGTCCTCATAATCCCCAAAAGGTCATAATTTGAGAATATGCTATAGAGAGAACACATATGCTCGCTGTCTCTAACACTATGTCCTCTCTCTACCTAAAACTGAAAAACTGTCAAAAACTGACCTACTCCTGTTTCCGCCCTCTACTAACCAACTTCATCCTGACATCTTCATCTCAGTATGTGGCACCACCATAAGGGCGCCCACCCACTGGCGATTTTTGTTTCTCTGCGTTTTGCGTTTTTTCTCAAGAGCAATTAGAATTGAATGTACTCCTGTCCACTGGCGTTTTGCGTTGCGTTGCGATGCGTTTTTTAACATAGGAACTGTCAGTTGCACATGTGTCCTTATTTTTCTCCTAATGCACCCATGAAAGTCAATGGAAATTAATGGAAAAGCCGCGAAATCGCCGCGAAAACGCGGCAAAAAACGCCGCGAAAAACGCGCGGAAAACGCGGCGTTTTTCACGCACGAAAATCGCAAACGCCAGTGGGTGGGCGCCCTAACTCCCAGACAGCATCACCACTGTTTTGGGGTGATGTTCGACTCCAATCTCTCCTTTAACTGCTATATCCAATCTCTGGCCTGAACACGTCAGCTGCACTTCAAGAACATTGCAAGAGTCTGCCCTTTTCTCACCATGGACATGCTAGAAATGCTCACTGTTGCCCTAATCTACTCTCGGCTCGATCACTGCAACTCTCTGTTAATCGGCCTCCCCCGTGCCAGACTCGCCCCTCTCTAATCCATCCTGAATGCAGCAACTAGCCTCATCTTCCTGCCCAGCTACTACTCGGATACTTCTGCCCTGTGCCGGTCACTGCACTGGCTACCCATCAAATATAGAATACAATTTACCTCCCTCATCCACAAAGTCCTCCACAGCACTGCGCTACCCTACATTGCTTCCCTCATCTCAATTCACCACCCAGCCCGCGCCCTCTGCTCTGCTAACAAGATCAGATTAAGTGCCCTTTTAATTTTTTTTTTAAACAATTTCTTTTTATTGAAATAATGGTATAACAATGCCGGATATAAGGACATGCATATTAGCCACGCAGGGCCAGTTTGAGAATAACCATTCAGTTACAGACATCAGAATAAATATAACACTTCTGTCATTTATAGCATACTTCCGGCCAGGTAACGGGGAGGACAATCAGGGGTATAGGCGGGGTGGGGGGGGGGGGGAGAGGGTGCGAGGTGTAACAAGAAACACCCCTAGGGGAACCGGGTATGATCAGGTGGGGTAGATTTAGGAAAAACAATTAGGGAAAACAATTTGGGAGAACAAACAGCAAGATGTTGTCTTTATATTGTGATGTGAACATAGGCAGATCCTTTATTTTAGGTTGCGGCGAAATCTGGATTGTTGCCCTTTTAATTTGAACCTCTCATTTCCACTTCCAAGACATCTCCAGGACAGCATCGGTACTCTAGAATGTCCTACCCAAAACTATCCGGGCAATTACTGACACACAAAATTTCAGGCGTGCTCTAAAAATGCACCTCTTCAGGCAGGCATACCATATTTCCTTAACCAAACCCCTCTGTACTCCACCTGATAACATGCTCCCTGTCATACTGAGTGCAAACCCTGCTACCTGTAGTCAACCACCCCCTGCAGTCATACTGATTCAGCCACTATACGACCCAATTTGACTATTGTCTATGTGTATAGCACCCCTCACTCTCCATCTTGCCAAACCATGAAAAAACCTCCAGCCCCTTTACCTTCTGTATCACCCCATTATTTGTAGTATGTAAGCTTGTAGGAGCAGGACCTTCACCCCTACTGTTTTCATCAATTGATTACTTCATGTAACTGTGGTTTTGTTTTTATTCCCCCTGTCTTGTACGTGCTGCGGAATATGTTGGCACTATAGAAATAAAGATTATTATTATTACATATGGCAATATATGAGGCGCTGACAATAATTACATCACCTATGCAATACTATGGAAATCCTGAAAACCTGAACTGTTGAGGAGTCATGAGGACTGGAGTTTGGGAAACATTGGACTAAAGTATTCTATAGAATTAAAGTAGGAATATGAAGCCAATTATTTGTGTCCATTTCTCCCATATGTGACAATCATTCCAGTATTTTAATAGCTGTTAATAAAAAAGATGTTCAAAGGATTATTACAATTCTTGAAGTGCATTGCTATACATGTATTGTCTTGCAATATCTGATTAGCATTAATTCAGAGCAAAAGCTAAATCAGTCATGTTAGGATACATTTACATTGGTAAGATAAGATACTTTATGGTAAAAAAGGATAAAATAGGTCAGCACTTCCCAGTAGAAATCCATAGGTGCACAATAAACCATGGCTGCAACATATAATAGAAGCAGAAACCAAAAAGTGGCAACAACACTCACAATACATTTGCTATCAGACATATACATACCTATAATAAATACAATAACCACATTAAATAATGCAAGGTTCTTGGTATATAATTTGATCAAATCACATGGCCCATCTACCAACGTCCAGGTGACCAAGCTTTCAGATGGGTCCTAACACCAATACCAGGTGGTCTTATCTTAACCCGGGAAAGGTGAGTTACAGAGAGAAAAATATAAAATCAACGATCGGCTTGTGAGCTAAGGTTTTTAGCTAAAATCCAACTAAGGGTGGCTTCACACGGGCATGTTTTTGTATGTGCATACGCACGCACAAAAACACGCGTCTATTACATCCAATGCATTCCCTATGGTGTGTTCACATGTCCGTGTTTTACAGGCGTGAGCCTGTAAAGATATCTGTGACAGGTGCAGCAGGGAATTCTTTAATCCTCGCAGGGGATACGGCAGCGGCAGATAGGTAAATATATATATATATGTTTTTTTTACACTAAAATAGTTGTTTTTCAGAGAAGAGCTTATATTTAAAGCTGTTCCCTGAAAAACAATTAAGGGGTGCCGGCAGACCATTGCCTTAAATCGAGCTGCCAGCAGCAGGCACGGCTACATTGAAAGCAATGCACGAACCTGCATTCTTTTGTGCGCACCTATGTAAGGCACATGCACACACTCCTGTGAAGCCACCCTAATAACTTGCATTTATTATGTATTATGGTCCACTTTTTTTAGGTGCAGAGCAGCCCGCCAAACTATTATGGAGTCATTAATACGTTGCTAGTCTGCATGGTGGACTACATGGATCAGAAGGTCTGGCACTTTGTATCTACTCTGTGCAGGAGTATACCCCATCAGCCACCCCCCTCTATATTAAGTGTGAGTGTGCTATGTGAGTGGCTATTTCATCAGTGTTCAGCACAGATGTAATTGGTTCCTTAATTGGGAGTTCAGCTGCCTGTATGTTGAGGGGATGCAGCTACCTGCCCTCCTGTATCAGTAAGTATCTGGCCGTTCTCAGTGATTGTTTGGGAAAGATGGGTACCTACCTTAAGAAAGCATCTCTCTTGGGACTAAACCTACAAATAAAACAAGGGAAAGTAGGATACCATTTATATGGTCCAATAAGAGGGACAGAAGGTAAATGGGTGGGCGGGCACTACTAGATGGAGGCAGCCACAACTCCACTATATTTGTACAAAAAAAAGTTAAAACTGTTTTTCGTTTTTTCATTCTTGCCTTTCAAGAGCTATACCTTTTGCATTTTTCCATTGACAGCATGAGGGCTTGTTTTTTTTGCAGGGCAATATAATGTATGGAAAAAATTTAAAATATTTTTAAGTGGGGAGAAATAAAAAAGAAATTGCACCATTTTTGAAGGGTTTAGCTTTTAGAGTTTGCACAGTGCAGTAAAATCTACATATCAAGTATTATTACAGTGATACCAAATTTGTCATTTTTAAAACAATTTTCTAATTTTTAGTAAGTAAACACAGTTTCAAGTTTTAGTAAAAATGTTCTGAGATGGTCACAAATTGGTCCCCTGGCTGCTGTGCTGCTGTGAGTGATGAGCTAGTACTCCCCGACCCCACCTGGCAGTGCTCACTCATGGTCCGGCGCCTCTTCTCCCTCTTGCTCCGCTCCATCGCAGATGGGGTCTGCTGCCTCCCTGCCTGAGCCACCGCCTCTGCAGGCGGTGCAGCTCATGCAGTGTGAAGGCAGTGCCTCTCCTATTGTTTGCTGCCATCTCTGCTTGTGCTGTTTCAGCGCTGCTGCTGCCGTGTCCCTATGCCACTTGGGGGATTGTACAGGGCAATGTTGTCAGGCTCTTCGCTCTCCTCCGGGGCTGCTGCTCCTGCGGTGTGGCCTCCTTGCTTCCGACCCCGGTCTGTGCTTTAGCATGAGCCAGCTGTGACTGATATTTGGTCTCCTGCTGCTACAGCAGTGATACATAAGAACAGCTATCCCCACTGTTAACCCCCTACATGTGACATGATCTGTAGAAATAATGTACAGGCCTGGAGAGCCTTTCAAAGACCACATGTCTACATCATGTGTCCCAAAAGAGTCCTTCTTTATTTAGCCGGGTAAAAGTTTAAATAATGTTTCAACACAGGAAGTTAAGTAATTTAGAATGCAGTTACATTATTTTGTGTGCTGATAGGTCATTCTCAGAGGGAGGTATTTGTGAGGTAGCTGTGAGATCATTTACCTGGGAGGAGCTTCCCTTGAGCATGCTCTGTTCATTCTTCACTGGTCGTGTGAAGGAGATACTTCCTGTGTTTCTCTTACAGTCAGCCATTTCCTGTCCCTCTACACAAAGACATTCCTAGATAAGTTCTCAACTGGTTAGAACCAGTTTGACCAGTTTATGGACACAAAGCACTGCTCCTTCAATTCTTGTGGAGGTGGGGGGACGATGTTCCCTTCCCCCAGAGGATTAGATTAGAGACACAATATAGCATCTTCACAGTTGATAAAAGTACAGAAAATACAGACAAAATTGCAAATCTTTCAGCCATCTCCTACAATTCTCTCCTTTTTTGTGGGTATTTTCATTCTCCTGGATAGTTTTTACCTTCCTATTTGTGTTCTCGGGCCTTTCCCTACCGCCTACAGGGGACCCTAGCTGACACCTCTGCCATGGGAATGCCTCCCGCAAGGGTGACACCCCAAGCCACCGCCCTTTCCCTGTCTCCTACCTTATCCCTTTCTACTGTTGGGTGATATCCAGGATAAGGAAAATACCTCACAACACATTACATTTTCCCAATGGTATTCTAGGCAGATGGCTCCTAAATGATTGATCTTTTTCCCGTTTTCTGCATAAGCCACCTTGTTCATAGTTTATATGACATAACATGTCATCGACTTACCAAGGTGTGATTTCAGGTTATATTGTTTGTTACATGTTAACATTTGTCTGATTACACAATATGGCTGAATCATTGGTAGACTTACTGCTACCTTATTATATCTGCTGACATTTTCCGATCTCTGACACATAACCAGGGGCGTAATTATAGAGGATGCAGGGGATGCCCACTGACGAAGGCTCAGTGCAGCCGATACGCATCTGGTTAGAGATGTGTATACCTGGCAATTTCAAATATGACTAAATAAAAGAAGATTACATATTTTACTCTGCAAGCAAGCGTGTATGACACTTTTTCCTGCATGGAATTTTTGCTTATATTTGGAACCATCTATGGGAAAAAACTCAAAATTTATATTAACCATGGCAGTTTCAACATTATTTTTATTTATTTTTATTTTTTTTAAGGACCCCTAGTTTCTGTTTTCATTAATCTTCCAACAATCATACAATCATGTGCTTGCTATTTAATGTCATGGTCTGCGCCTGCCGCCCCTTCCTCTCAACTTTCCAAATTTAGAAAAAGGCATAAAACGGCATTTGGAACTATACCCCTCTTGATTGCGATATGTGAGGGTGCTAGTAGGGCAGTCTCATACTTAGCTAGTCTGGAAGCTGTAAGATGTTTAATTGTGCAGTATTTTATGACCCCTTGACGTTAAGGGGCCCCACACCATCTCTAGTACCTGCACGAAAACGTACTGCAAACAGGAGAGGAAATATTGTTATTACAAACTACAACCATAACAACTGCACAAATGATGGTTAACTACTGGTTTACTAAGGGACTAGTATCCCTGATACCATTCGGGATATACTCAATTTCTGGCATCAAAAATTTACTTATTTTTTTCCAAATGTAAGAATCTTCACGTAAAATACTGTTGTTAATTGAAAATGAGATACACTCTAAAATAGAACTTTTGTTATTAATTTGACTAAAGTACTTATCAGGTGTCTCAAGTACACAATTATCTCATTTTAGTATCTTAATTCAATAATATTCAAAATAAATACAACTTTATATTTTTGAATTCCCCACATACTCCAAGAACCTACATATATATACACTGTGGCAATCCTGGACTATTATCTCACACAACTAGCCTCAGGAATAAAATTAGATGCCCCTCCTTTGGTAACCTACATTTGTTCAAGTGAGAGACTTAACATGGAGTCTAAGAGTGACCTTCCTCTATGCATTACCACAATATACATATATATATATATATATATATATATATATATATATATATATATATATATATATATACCAACATCTACTTAAATGGAGACAAACTTCTCTCCTAGGCTCGTCTGTGTTGAGGGTGGAGCAAGATCTCTTCATATTGTTCTTACCTCCCATCTCCTTACATCACCTAGCTCCACCCCCTGCGGTCTGGCTCAGTGATTGGTCATTCTTTTCTCATTTCGTTTCTATTTACCGGACAGTATGCATACCATATAACACAATCTAACTCTCATATGGGCGCTTCCATTTATACACACAAATTCACCCACACACTGGAGTTTTCATTCACTCACATACAGACTGATAAGTATCTCATGGGAAGTAGAAGCTGGGATTGTATTTACTGTAAATAGGACTGCCCACAGCGGACAAAGTATATATTTATAAGAAAAACTCTTATGTACTGCGGTTTTTACATATTTTGTCCAGTATAGGCTATCCAATGACAAACACAATACAACTTATGCCCATTTCCACCCAAATACTTATAGTCACCACTCCAGATAGCAACTATTATCACCGTTCATTGCTAAATAGAAATGAGCAAGCACACTTGTCCGAACTTGTTGCTCGTTCGAGCATTAGGGTGTTCGAGATGCTCGTTACTCGAGACGAGCACCACGCGGTACTGAAGTCAATTCCATTTCCTTACCTGCATGTTTAGCGCCATTTTTTAGCCAAAAGACATGCAGGGAAGGCATTACCACTTCCTCCTGTGATGTGCCAGCCCTATCCCACCCCCCTGCAGTGAGTAGCTGGCGAGATCAAGTGACCGCTGAGTACTTAAAGCAGTCCCGCCCGCGGCTCGCCTCAGACACACACTGGGAGAACAAAGGGAAAGTGCTGCTGCTATAGGGAGAGTGTTAGTGTAGGATCCTGTCTACAAGAACCCCAACGGTCCTTCTTAGGGCCACATCTGACCGTGTGCATTACTGTTGTGGCTGCTGGGAGCAGTTTTGCACAAAAAAAGTTGTTTTTTTTTTCAGCTCGGGCTGTGCAGGCTATTACAGCTATAGTGTTCTAAGTCTGCAGTCTGTAATACAGAGTATAGGGAAAGTGGTGCTGAGACAGGGACTGTGGTAGTGTAGGATCCTGTCTACAAGAACCCCAATGGTCCTTCGTTGGGCTACCTCTGACCGTCTGCATTTTACAGGGTGTCTGGGGGTGGAAGTTGTAGTGCATTACTATTGCACAGCTAGGCCTGTTTGCAGCCTTCCGCATAATTTTTTTCTGCCTGCAGTTTGCGTTACGTTACCGCTGTCAGCCTCAAACTGTACGACAATAGTTCCATAATTTTTTTACACCGTTCTATGTCTGCCTTGAACTTAACGCACAGCGTAAGGCCACAGCCACTGATAGAGGGAAAGTCATATACACTCTATATAGCCGGTATTCTTTTCCCAAAAAAAAGCTCCGTCGTTGGGCTACCTCTGACTGTCTGAAATTTACAGGGTGTCTGGTGGGAGTTGTAGTGCATCACTATTGCACAGCTAGGCCTGTTTGCGGTCTTCCGTATTCTTTGTTTCTGCCTGAATTTAGCGTTACAATACCGCTGTCAGCGTGAAAGTGTACGCAAATAATTCCATAATTATTTACACCGCTCTGTGTCTGCTCTATTCGTAATCCACCATGCTGAGGGGTAGGGCTCGAGGAAGTGGACATGGAGTGGACGCAGACGTCCAAGTGAGGGTGTGGGGACAGGCCGAGCTCCTGGTCCAGGTGAATCGCAGCCGGCTGCTGCGGGATTAGGAGAGAGGCAAGTTTCTGGGGTCCCCAGCTTCATAAAACAATTTATGGGTCCACGTAGTAGACCTTTATTACAAACAGAGCAGTGTGAGCAGGTCCTGTGGTGGATGGCAGAAAATGCATCCAGCAATGTATCGACCACCCAGTCTTCTACGCCGTCCACTGCTGTAACTCTGAATCCTCTGGCTACTGGTCCTCCTTCCTCCCAGCCTCCTCACTCCATGAAAATGACACATTCTGATGAGCAGGCAGACTCCCAGGAACTGTTCTCGGGTCCCTGCCTTGATTGGGAAAAAATGATTCCTCTCTCACCTGATGAGTTTGTCGTGACCGATGCCCAACCTTTGGAAAGATCCCAGGGTCCGGGGGATGAGGCTGGGGACTTCCGGCAACTCAAGAGCTTTCAGTGGGTGAGGAGGACGATGATGATGAGACACAGTTGTCAATCAGTGAGGTAGTAGTAAGGACAGTAAGTCCGAGGGAGGAGCGCACAGAGAATTCAGAGGAAGAGCCGCTGGACGATGAGGTGACTGACCCCACCTGGTTTGCTAAGCCAACTGAGGACAGGTCTTCAGAGAGTGAGCCAAGTGCAGCAGCAGGACAGGTTGGAAGAGGCAGTGGGGTGGCCAGGGGTAGAGGCAGGGCTAGAGCAAAGACTCCCCCAACTGTATCCCAAAGCACCCCCTCGCGCCAAGCCACCGTGCAGAGGCCTAGGTGTTCAAAGGTGTGGATGTATTTCAGTGAGAGCGTGGACAACCAACGAACAGTGGTGTGCAACCTGTGTTGCGCCAAGATCAGCCGGGGAGCCACCACTACCAGCCTTACCACCACCAGCATGCGCAGGCATATGATGGCCAAGCACCCCACAAGGTGGGACGAAGGCCGTTCACCGCCTCTGGGTCGCACCACTGCCTCTCCCCCTGTGCCCCAACCTGCCACTCAGATCCAACCCCCCTCTCAGGACACAGGCACGAGCGCCTCCTGGCCTGCACCCACACCCTCACCTCCGCTGTCCTCGACTCCATCCAGCAATGTCTCTCAGCGCAGCGTCCAGCTGTCGCTAGCGCAATCGTTGGAGCGAAAGCACAAGTATGCCGCCACGCACCCGCACGCTCAAGCTTTAAACGTGCACATTGAAAAATTAATCAGCCTGCAGATGCTGGTGTACAGGCTTGTGGAAACGGAGGCTTTCAAAAATATGATGTCAGTGGCAGTCCCGCGCTACTCGGTCCCCAGTCGCCGCTTTTTTTCCTGGTGTGTCCTCCCAGCCCTGCACGACCACGTCTCCCGCAACATTGTACGCGCCCTCACCAATGCGGTTACTGAGAAGGTCCACTTAACAACGGACACGTGGACAAGTACAGGCGGGCAGGGCCACTATATCTTCCTGACGGCACATTGGGTGAATTTAGTGGAGGCTGGGACCGAGTCAGAGCCTGGGACCGCTCACGTTCTACCCACCCCCAGAATAGCGGGTCCCAGCTCGGTGCTGGTATCTGCGGCGGTTTATACCACCTCCACTAAACCCTCCCCCTCCTCCTCCTACGCAACCTCTACCTCGCAATTAAGATGTGTCAGCAGCACGTCGCCAGCAGTTGGTGTGGCGCGGCAGCACAGCGTGGGGAAGCGTCAGCAGGCCGTGCTGAAACTAATCAGCTTAGGAAAGAAGAGGCCCACGAACTGTTGCAGGGTCTGACAGAGCAGACCGACCTCTGGCTTTTGCCGCTGAGCCTCCAATCGGGCATGGTCGTGTGTGACAACGGCCGTAACCTGGTGGCGGCTCTGCAGCTCGGCAGCCTCACACACGTGCCATGCCTGGCCCACGTCTTCAATTTGGTGGTTCAGCAGTTTCTGAAAAACTACTTACACTTGTCAGACCTCCTCGGCAAGGTGCGCCGGGTCTGCGCACATTTCGGCAAGTCCACCACGTACGCTGACACCCTGCGGACCCTGCAACATCGGTTTAATCTGCCAGTGCACTGACTGCTGTGCGACGTGCCCACACGGTGGAATTCTACGCTGCACATGTTGGCCAGGCTGTATCAGCAGCGTAGAGCAATAGTGGAATACCAACTCCAACATGGGCGGCGTAGTGGGAGTCAGCCTCCTCAATTCTTTACGGAGGCGGGGGCCTGGATGGCATATATCTGCCAGGTCCTTGGAAACTTTGAGGAGTCTACCCAGATGGTGAGCGGCGATGCTGCAATCATTAGCGTCACCATTCCTCTGCTATGCCTGCTGAAAAGTTCGCTGCAAAGCATAAAGGCTGATGCTTTGCGGTCGGAACAGGAGATAGGGGAAGAGAGTATGTCGCTTGATAGTCAGAGCACCCTCATGTCTATATCTCTGCGCGTTTTGGAGGAGGGGGAGGGGGAGGAGCAGGAGGAGGAGGGGGAAGAGACAGCTGGGCCCACTGCAGAGCGTACCCATGCTGCTTGCCTGCCAATCTGACAGCGCTAGCGGCAGAAGGCGCAGTTCTGAGGGCCAAGTAGCAGGGAAGGCGCGTAGATCAGGCAGCATGTTCAGCGCAGCCAAGGAACACTCTCCAAGGCCTTATGGCTCCCCAGCAAGACTGTGTCATGACTCCCAAGTCAAGGCTGAGTCGGAGGAAGCACTGTAAAAAGATAGTGAGGGAGTACGTAGCCGATCGTACCACTGTCCTCCGTGATGCCTCTGCTCCATACAACTACTGGGTGTCAAAGCTGGACACGTGGCACGAACGTGCGTTGTATGCCCTGGAGGTGTGTAATACCATCTTTGTGCACTTACAGCATAGGCTAGGCCAAGGAACTCAAAGACTGCCCCTTCCAGTGTTGAGCTATCTGTGTTGGGACACATGGATTTCCCATTGCTATGTAACTCAGGGCACCTTGAGTCACACAAGGTGGAGACTCGGAACCGAGCCTGACCCTGGGCCCGCTAACGTGCTTCCCACACAGACTATAGCGGGTCCTGGTCATGGTGTCTTGGGCTTGTAATGCCACCTCCTCCTCCTGCTTCGGGTCAGGGGATTAGCACTGGGCATCATGTATTTTCTCCCGTGTTACCACAGTTATCTGGGACACTGGTTTGGGCCAAAGAAGAGGACCGTTACTGCATTGATGAGACCTTCACAGTTGTACTAGCATCGGAGTCCGCTCTATGCCCACGATTGCTGAGGGTGTGTGCAGAAGCCTATGTCCTCGGCACAGTGAAAGTCTGGCATGTTTGGGCACTATAATTTCTTCATGTTTATTACTGTCTTTGGGTTCCTTCGACTCGCCTATGCTGTGGGTTCACACAGACTTCCCATAGCGGTGATTTGCCTGTCCGGCACAAAGTCACTGACTGACTTGGGTAGGGTGCATAGTGCAGATGCATTTCCCCTTGCGGTGTCGCTAGAGCTATCCAACACCTAGACGGAATGAATAGTGTGTGGGCACATGGACTTCCCATTGCTATGTCAGTCACGGCACCTTGGGTCTCACAAGGTGTTTGCTGGGACCGAGCCTGGCCAAGGGCCCGCTCACATCCTTCCCACACAGGCTACAGCGGGTCCTGGTCATGGTTTCTTGGCCTTGTAAGACCACCTCCTCCTTCTCTTTGGGGTCATGGGATCAGCAATGCGCATCATGTATTTTCTCTCATGTTACCACAGTTAAAGGGGTTGTCCCGCGCCGAAACGGGTTTTTTTTTTTTTCAACCCCCCCCCCCCCCGTTCGGCGCGAGACAACCCCGATGCAGGGAAGTAAAGAAAGTTTACCGGAGCGCTTACCTTAATCCCCGCGCTCCGGTGACTTCAATACTTACCGCTGAAGATGGCCGCCGGGATCCTCTGTCTTCGTGGACCGCAGCTCTTCTGTGCGGTCCACTGCCGATTCCAGCCTCCTGATTGGCTGGAATCGGCACGTGACGGGGCGGAGCTACACGGAGCCGCTCTCTGGCACGAGCGGCTCCATAGAAGACTGCTGAAGACCCGGACTGCGCAAGCGCGGCTAATTTGGCCATCGGAGGCCAAAAATTAGTCGGCACCATGGAGACGAGGACGCTAGCAACGGAGCAGGTAAGTAAAAAACTTTTTATAACTTCTGTATGGCTCATAATTAATGCACAATGTAGATTACAAAGTGCATTATTATGGCCATACAGAAGTGTATAGACCCACTTGCTGCCTCGGGACAACCCCTTTAACTGAGAAACTCATTTGGGCTAAAGGAAAGGAGCGTTACTGCATTAATGAGACGTTCACAGGTGTACTAGCATCGAAGTCCACTTCATGCCTACGATTGCTGTAGCTGTTGGCTGAGGCCTATATCCTTGGCGCAGTGTAAGTCTGCCATGTTTGGCCACTCTGATTACTTTATTGTTCATGTCTTGGGTTGCCTAGGAGCCACCTATGCTGTGGGTGCACACAGACTTCCCATTGCGGTGTTTGACCTGTCTGGCAAAAAGACACCTTCTACCTTTTCTTAACTCATTGACTTGCTTTTTCCTTTCCCCATTTTTGTGTGTCCAGTTGTGTTTACAAACATCCTCTCATTGAATTTGCTTGCGACAAACCTTTCAGCCATCTCCCACACATGCAAAGGGAGTACTAAGGGCCAATGGGTTGCCATGACAACAAGATGACCATTGCCTATGATCAATATTGTAAGCAATAAGTCATTGCAGTACAGAGCTCCTGCAATGCATTATCATTGCGATCATAGTTATTATGGTTTAGGTCTCCTACAGGGACATGAAAAGTGTAGAAAAATAAAAAAAATAGCATTAAAAAAATTAACAAATTTGCACACTTTCCCCTATTTACATTAAAAAAATTTTATTAAAAAAATTCCATATATTTGGTATGATTATATCCATAATGACCAGTTTTATAAATTTAACACACTACTTATTCTGCATGGCAAAAAAACGTATAAAAACATCTAAAAAAACGGAGACAAAATGCTTATATTGCTTGTTTTGTATCTCAAAAAATGCAATAAAGGTGATCAAAAAAATCTGCATGCACCCCAAAATGGTACCATTAAAAACTACAGTTTGTCATGTAAAAACAAGCTCTCACAGAGGCTTGTCCATGGAAAAATAAAAAAGTTATGAGACTTTGAATGCAATGATGTTGAAAACATTTTTTTTTTTTACCAAAAATAGGGTTCTGGGATTACTTCCTTTCTAGTATTTTGGTACAGGTTTTGAATTTGTTTCTCTGTGTTCTGGCTCTGGTGGGAGTGGTATTAGATGAGACTTGCTTGGTCTCACCTGTGGGTAATTTGCCAGGACTATTTTACCTGGCCTTATGACTTTTGAATTTCAGTCTTCATTTTTCTGTGATAGAAGTCAAAGATTGGTACTAGAGCTCCTGTTTGCCTAAGTCTTCTCAAAACTAAGTACTGCAGTTATTATTCATTTTTATCTTGTTTTCTGTGGTCTTCTTCTATCCCATGTAGGGTGTGCTAGTGTCCCAGGTAAGTGGCCAGGTTTTCCCTTGTCAGGGTGGGTTATCTGCACATAGACAGGTTCCTTCCCTGGGTAAGGATCTTTAGGGACAGTGTTTTTCTTGTGCTTTTTTTTTCTTGTTTATCTCAGTTTGGTGCGCAGTTGTGTAGTGTCCTGCTTCACCATAACAGCACTGACCCGCAGACAAAAATGTATCATATCATTTAGTGAACAAGTGTATATTTTCTATTACAAGTATATGCTGATAAAAATAAATAAAAGCTATTTCCTAATATTGACTGACTACTGGAGAACAGGTCTAACAGTATAGTAACAATAAATACTGTTAAGAACACACAGCCTTGCATGAGGACAAATAAAGTACACTTATAAAGAAAGTATTGAATACAATTATGCTTTATTTGGAGGCCACATTGTTTATGTAACTATAAGCTAGTTACTATTATTTTACATTGAGCTACATTATTTACTATAACCAATTTTGTATAACCAGTACTGTACTAGTTTACAAACTGTAGTATATTTATCCACATTATAATCTTTACACAGTTTTCATGCACAATTGTGCATATCTTTTTCTTTTATATTCAGATTTATTTACTTGATAAAATAAACTGAAAACAACTGTACAATTCAAAACTTTAAGGAAACTGTGACTAGTTAAAAAAGTGGAAGCAAGTATATGTACGCAATTATCACCCCAGGCATGGTTTTAATATGTTGCAATTTATAAACTTATTTCATTATGGTAAAAAAAGGACATTTATTTTTGTTTTGAAAGATGACAAAAATAGAATAAAGGCAGACATAGTCTGGGCTATTTTAAGTTATTTCATGCTCAAATAAATAAACATAAGCGATTTCAGCTGTTGAAAACATGTTCGGTGATATTAATCATGTTGTGTTCCACAAACTTGCTCATCTGTAGTCTCTCATCAGGGAATCTATTTCACAGTACATTAAATATGAATTGAAGCCCTTAAATAATAACTGAATATACCAAACATTTAAACATAGCAAGAAGAACAAACCAAAATGCCTTTTTAAAGAACTAAATATAAAGTTTCCAGGGTTACATTGAACTTGTTTATCTAATGCTGACTAAAGCTAAGCAGAATCTATTTAAGCCACCATTACAAATTTCTGTTTAAAAAAAACGAATGGGATATATCAGCCACGATTTATTTCTTCTGTTGAGTTTCACATTATATAAATTAAATGTTGCATCTTACTTTCTTGTCAAAGAATATATGAAATTCCTTTATATGTGTTCCACTTCACTGAAGATATCTGAAATTTCTCATATGAAAGAGTTATACTTCAATGTCTGAAGATACTGCTGGTAGCTTGAGGTACTTTCTTCATTTTCTTTCTCAGTATCATAAAGAGGTGTATTTTGAGAACATTTGCATAGGTTATAATTTAAAGCTTAAAGGGATTTTCAGATGAAAAAAATATTATTTATTATTAAATTCAGAACATATCTGAAAACATTTTTGTATTTACATTTATTATTTCAGGAGTAATAATCTGCCATTCAATGAATGACAGGTAGAGATGAGCGAACGTACTCGTTACGAGTACTTACGCACCCGAGTACCGCCATTTTCGAGTACTGCAGTACTCGCGCGTAAAGATTCGGGGGGCGCCGGGGGGCGGGGAGAGGCGCGGCGGTGCGGGGGGTAGCAGCGGGGAACAGGGGGGAGCCCTCTCCCTTTCCCCCCCACTCCCCACTGCTACCCCCCGTGCCGCCACGGCGCTCCCCAAATTTTTTCGCCCGAGTACGGAAGTACTCGGAAATCGCGGTATTCGGGCGAAAAAGGGGCGTGGTCAAGCACGTTCGCTCATCTCTAATGACAGGTAAAAGCTGCCTGTGATTGGCTGAGCACCTTTTTGTGCAATGAAAAGACTATGTCAGCATGTAGTCTGAGGCCTCACGCCATAGCGAACTGCATTTAAATTGATTGTTCAACACTGCACTAACTTCTTGGTAGATAGAGAGTAGTAGCATAAAGAAAGGACTCTCATTAATATAAAGTACAAGAAGAACAAATAACAAATCTGAAAAGCAATATAATAGTGTTCACCTATAGCCTATTGCATTAAAGATAAATAGTAATTTGGGGGTATTAACATATAAAAACATAATGAAAATTTCCATAATGCAAATACGGTATTAAATTAAGAAAAGATTAGAAAAATACAAAAAGATATCATTATCATTAAAGTATTTATCAGTTAGGTATGTTGACCATTCTTGCTAGCGAAGGACCATTCTTGTTTTATCCGAAGTAGGGACCTACTTGTTAAACATGGTGCACCTTAATCAACAGGAATGACCTATTTCTTAATCGAAGACAGTCCGTTCTTCACAGAAGCTGCAAATGGGACACACCATTTCTTGAGATGGGAATCTTAGTAGGCTATCTTAATTTATATTTAATGTTTTCACTACAAAGAGCAGATGTAACTGACAAGAATTGTCGTTGGAGTTGCAAAGGTACTAGAGTGAGATCAGGGAACATCAAAATGGCATTCTATGGGTCTGGTTAAGGATCTTTTTCACCTTACTTTATTTACTTTATTGATCTGATAAAAATGTATTTGTGCTATGACTTCTTGCGTACTTCTCTACCAGTAAAGAGAGGGAAGGAAATAAAATTTGAAAAACTGGAGTAGGTATTGAGGAATGTCAGCAGTGGATGCAGATTCCAGAATCCCACAGAGTTTTATATTGTTTCTTCATGACCTATTTTCAAGGTCTATAACTTTGTTGTGTAGACAGGAGATCTCTTATTCCAAGACATTGTGAGCATTTACCAACTCATTGTGGGCAGTTGAGAATTTGCCCACTTTTTGCTCAACATGGGCTGCATATGTGGCAAGGTGGTCAATATTTGATTGAATGAGATAAATGTAGGAAAAATTGTGGCTATAGGTGCGATCCCAGTAAACTCAAAGAGGCACGAAAAGTGTTTTTGAGCTTGACTCCTGTTTTTATTGAAAATTAATCCAGCAGTTAAACATTAAAAAACAATAGTTGAGCTCAAAAAAATGTCTCGTGCCTCTTTGGGTTAAATGGGATTGCACCTGTAGCCACAATGTTTCCTACAGTTATCTCATGTACTTGCACATCCCCCTTGGAAGGTATGATGTTTCGTGGACTGGCTGCACCCTCTTAGACTTGTCAAGAATCGATCAGTTTCCCTGTGAGGGCCAGAAGGGAATAAAATCTATGTTTCCTAAGAGTTACAGATTTGGTTTCCTGTCAGACAATTTTAGGCTGGAAATAACTATATTTTTGTAGATTGGTAGTGTCTAGAGATGAGCGAACACCAAAATGTTCGGGTGTTCGTTATTCGGAACGAACTTCCCGCGATGCTCGAGGGTTCGTTTCGAACAACGAACCCCATTGAAGTCAATGGGCGACCAGAGCATTTTTGTATTTCGCCGATGCTCGCTAAGGTTTTCATGTGTGAAAATCTGGGCAATTCAAGAAAGTGATGGGAATGACACAGAAACGGATAGGGCAGGCGAGGGGCTACATGTTGGGCTGCATCTCAAGTTCACAGGTCCCACTATTAAGCCACAATACCGGCAAGAGTGCCCCCCCCCCCTCCCAACAACTTTTACTTCTGAAAAGCCCTCATTAGCATGGCATACCTTTGCTAAGCACCACACTAGCTACAACAAAGCACAATCACTGCCTGGATGACACTCCGCTGCCACTTCTCCTGGGTTACATGCTGACCAACCGCCCCCCCTCCCCCCCACAGCGCACACCAAAGTGTCCCTGCGCAGCCTTCAGCTGCCCTCATGCCACACCACACTCATGTCTATTTAGAAGTGCGTCTGCCATGAGGAGGAACCGCAGGCACACACTGCAGAGGGTTGGCATGGCTAGGCAGCGGCCCTCTTTAAAAGGGGCGGGGCGATAGCCCACAATGCTGTACAGAAGCAATGAGAAATAGAATCCTGTGCCACCGCCATCAGGAGCTGCACACGTGGGCATAGCAATGGGGAACCTATGTGCCACACACTATTCATTCTGTCAAGGTGTCTGCATGCCCCAGTCAGACTGGTAATATGTACCTTAACAGTAACCGCGTTGGTGGTAATGTGGTGGTGACTGAGGACCTAGTAGCACGGTTGTATTTTGTTGGTTTTCGGAATGCGGCCAGGATTAAGTGGGCCGTGGCGGGGGGATGGTGTGGGGGCTCTCGTTGTGTCGGTAAAGGTGAAATTCTTGGACTGCCACCAGACGAACCAATGCAAAGACATTTGCCAAGAATGTTTTCCCTGTTGGAGGAGGAGGGGGATGTTTTTGAGGCACTACGTGTCCTCTCCACGTGTCCGTGGTTATATGCACCTTTACAGTAACCGCGTTGGTGGTAATGTGGTGGTGACTGCGGACCTAGTAGCACGGTTGTATTTTGTTGGTTTTCGGAATGCGGCCAGGATTAAGTGGGCCGTGGCGGGGGGATGGTGTGGGGGCTCTCGTTGTGTCGGTAAAGGTGAAATTCTTGGACTGCCACCAGACGAACCAATGCAAAGACATTTGACAAGAATGTTTTCCCTGTTGGAGGAGGAGGGGGATGTTTTTGAGGCACTACGTGTCCTCTCCACGTGTCCGTGGTTATATGCACCTTTACAGTAACCACGTTGGTGGGAAATGGCCTCGCCGCCATCATGTCTTTGGGAAGCCTCTGTTTCCACACCCCAGAGACATACCATTAGCAGCGGTATAGGCAGAGGCCAGAATTCGTAACATTTCAGCCGTAGCATTAGGACAGACCCCACTAACATATCACTAGCAGCAGTATAGCGGGAGCGCAGTCTTCGTTCCATGTCAGCAATAGTAGCACTCAAGACAGGCCCCAGTAACAATTCCGAAGCAGCAGTATAGCGGGAGCGCAGTCTTCGTTCCATGTCAGCAATAGTAGCACTCAAGACAGGCCCCAGTAACAATTCCGAAGCAGCAGTATAGCGGGAGCGCAGTCTTCGTTCCATGTCAGCAATAGTAGCACTCAAGACAGGCCCCAGTAACAATTCCGAAGCAGCAGTATAGCGGGAGCGCAGTCTTAGTTCCATTTCAGTAGCCTTAGTATAGCCAAGGCCCAAGTTACATTTATGTAGCTAAAGTGTAGGCCAACCCCACACACCTTTCTGTACCATGAGTGCAGGCGAAGAACATACAAATTGCTATGATTACACTGTAGGTGAGGGCCCCAAAAATTTGGTGTACCAACAGTACTAATGTACCTCAGTAAAAATTGGCCATGCCCAACCAAGATGGCAGGTGAATCGCTTTGGTTAATGTGGCTTAAGTGGTAACTAGGCCTGGAGGCAGCCCAGTGTAACGAAAAATTGGTTCAAGTTAAAGTTCCAACGCTTTTAAGCGCATTGAAACTTATAAAAATTGTTCAGAAAAATTATTTGAGTGAGCCTTGTGGCCCTAAGAAAAATTGCCCGTTCAGCGTGATTACGTGAGGTTTCAGGAGGAGGAGCAGGAGGAGGAGGAGGAATATTAGACACAGATTGATGAAGCAGAAATGTCCCCGTTTTGGATGGTGAGAGAGAACGTAGCTTCCATCCGCGGGTGCAGCCTACGTATTGCTTACGTATTGCTGCTGTCCGCTGGTGGAGAACAGAAGTCTGGCGAAATCCAGCCTTTGTTCATCTTGATGAGTGTTAGCCTGTCGGCACTGTCGGTTGACAAGCGGCTACGCTTATCTGTGATGATTCCCCCAGCCGCACTAAACACCCTCTCCGACAAGACACTAGCCGCAGGACAAGCAAGCACCTCCAGGGCATACAGCGCTAGTTCAGGCCACGTGTCCAGCTTCGACACCCAGTAGTTGTAGGGGGCAGAGGCGTCACCAAGGATGGTCGTGTGATCCGCTACGTACTCCCTCACCATCCTTTTACAGTGCTCCCGCCGACTCAGCCGTGACTGGGGAGCGGTGACACAGTCTTGGTGGGGAGCCATAAAGCTGGCCAGGCCCTTAAAGACTGTTGCACTGCCTGGGATGTACATGCTGCTCGATCTACGCACATCCCCTGCTACCTTGCCCTCGGTACTGCGCCTTCTGCCACTAGCGCTGTCGGCTGGGAATTTTACCATCAGCTTGTCCGCAAGGGTCCTGTGGTATAGCAACACTCTCGAACCCCTTTCCTCTTCGGGAATCAGAGTGGGCAGGTTCTCCTTATACCGTGGATCGAGCAGTGTGTACACCCAGTAATCCGTCGTGGCCAGAATGCGTGCAACGCGAGGGTCACGAGAAAGGCATCCTAACATGAAGTCAGCCATGTGTGCCAGGGTACCTGTACGCAACACATGGCTGTCTTCACTAGGAAGATCACTTTCAGGATCCTCCTCCTCCTCCTCCTCCTCCTCAGGCCATACACGCTGAAAGGATGACAGGCAAACAGCCGGTGTACCGTCAGCAGCGGCCCAAGCTGTCTCTTCCCCCTCCTCCTCATCCTCCTCATGCTCCTCCTCCTCCTCCTGTACGCGCTGAGAAATAGACAGGAGGGTGCCCTGACTATCCAGCGGCATACTGTCTTCCCCCGCCCCCGTTTCCGAGCGCAAAGCAGCTGCCTTTATGGTTTGCAGGGAATTTCTCAAGATGCATAGCAGAGGAATGGTGACGCTAATGATTGTAGCATCGCCGCTCACCACCTGGGTAGACTCCTCAAAATTACCAAGGACATGGCAGATGTCTGCCAACCAGGCCCACTCTTCTGAAAGGAATTGAGGAGGCTGACTCCCACTGCGCCGCCCATGTTGGAGTTGGTATTCGACTATAGCTCTACGTTGTTCATAGAGCCTGGCCAACATGTGAAGCGTAGAGTTCAACCGTGTGGGCACGTCGCACAGCAGTCGGTGCACTGGCAGCTTAAAGTGATGTTGCAGGGTGCGCAGGGTGGCAGCGTCCGTGTGGGACTTGCGAAAATGTGCGCAGAGCCGGCGCGCCTTTACGAGCAGGTCTGACAAGCGTGGGTAGCTTTTCAGAAAGCGCTGAACCACCAAATTAAAGACGTGGGCCAGGCATGGCACGTGCGTGAGGCTGCCGAGCTGCAGAGCCGCCACCAGGTTACGGCCGTTGTCACACACGACCATGCCCGGTTGGAGGCTCAGCGGCGCAAGCCAGCGGTCGGTCTGCTGTGTCAGACCCTGCAGCAGTTCGTGGGCCGTGTGCCTCTTATCGCCTAAGCTGAGTAGTTTCAGCACGGCCTGCTGACGCCTGCCCACCGCTGTGCTGCCACACCGCGCGACACCGACTGCTGGCGACATGCTGCTGCTAACACATCTTGATTGCGAGACAGAGGAGGAGGTGGAGGGTGCTTTAGTGGAGGAAGCATACACCTCCGCAGATACCACCACAGAGCTGGGGCCCGCAATTCTGGGGGTGGGTAGGACGTGAGCGGTCCCGGGCTCTGACTCTGTCCCAGCCTCCACTAAATTCACCCAATGTGCCGTCAGGGAGATGTAGTGGCCCTGCCCGCCTGTGCTTGTCCACGTGTCCGTAGTTAAGTGGACCGTGGCAGTAACCGCATTGGTGAGGGCGCGTACAATGTTGCGGGAGACGTGGTCGTGCAGGGCTGGGACGGCACATCGGGAAAAGTAGTGGCGACTGGGAACTGAGTAGCGCGGGGCCGCCGCCTCCATGATACTTTTGAAGGACTCCGTTTCCACAACCCTATACGGCAGCATCTCAAGGCTGATGAATTTTGCTATGCGGACGGTTAACGTTTGAGCGTGCGGGTGCGTGGCGGCGTACTTGCGCTTGCGCTCCAACAGTTGCGCAAGCGACGGCTGGACGGTGCGCTGAACTACACTGCTGGATGGGGCCGAGGACAGCGGAGGTGAGGGTGTGGGTGCAGGCCAGGAGACGGTAGTGCCTGTGTCCTGAGAGGGGGGTTGCATCTCAGTGGCAGGTTGGGGCACAGTGGGAGAGGCAGGGGTGCAAACCGGAGGCGCTGAACGGCCTTCGTCCCACCTTGCGGGGTGCTTGGCCATCATATGTCTGCGCATGGTGGTGGTGGTGAGGCTGTTGGTGTTGGCTCCCCGGCTGAGCTTTGCGCGACAAAGGTTGCACACCACTGTTCGTCGGTCGTCAGGCGTCTCTGTGAAAAACTGCCAGACCTTAGAACACCTCGGCCTCTGCAGGGTGGCATGGCGCGAGGGGGCCCTTTGGGAAACAGTTGGTGGATTATTCGGTCTGGCCCTGCCTCTACCCCTGGCCACCGCACTGCCTCTTGCAACCTGCCCTGCTGCTGCCCGTGCCTCCCCCTCTGAAGACCTGTCCTGTGTAGGCGTTGCACACCAGGTGGGGTCAGTCACCTCATCGTCCTGCTGCTCTTCCTCCGAATCCTCTGTGCGCTGCTCCCTCGGACTTACTGCCCTTACTACTACCTCACTGCAAGACAACTGTGTCTCATCGTCATCGTCCTCCTCACCCACTGAAAGGTCTTGAGACAGTTGCCGGAAGTCCCCAGCCTCATCCCCCGCACCCCGGGAACTTTCCAATGGTTGGGCATCAGTGACGATAAACTCCTCTGGTGGTAGAGGAACCACTGCTGCCCAATCTGAGCAGGGGCCCGAGAAAAGTTCCTGGGAGTGTTCCCGCTCCTGAGCATGTGTCATTGTAGTGGAGTGAGGAGGCTGGGAGGAAGGAGGAGCAGCAGACAGAGGATTCGGATTGGCAGCAGTGGACGGCGCAGAACTGCGGGTAGACGATAGGTTGCTCGAAGCACTTTCTGCCATCCAGGACAGGACCTGCTCACACTGCTCATTTTCTAATAACCGTCTCCCGCGTGGACCCATTAATTGGGCGATGAATGTGGGGACGCCAGAAACGTGCCTCTCTCCTAATCGCGCAGCAGTCGGCTGCGACACACCTGGATCAGGAGCTTGGCCTGTGCCCACACCCTGACTTGGCCCTCCGCGTCCTCGGCCGCGTCCACGTCCTCTAGGCCTACCCCTACCCCTCAGCATGCTGTATTACCAGTGATTTGATTTCAGAGGCAGGAAATAAATTGGCGCAAGACTGCAGGCCAAATATAATTTTTTCCCTTTTTTGAAAACGAAAGGCCCCACTGCCTCTAGTGAATGAATAATCTAAGTTTAATAACTGTGCTTTTTTCCTGCTAATGTGTCACAGAACGTGAGGGTAGCAGAGTTATTAACTGTGGCAGAGCAGGTATTTTTTTTCCCAATTAAGGAAAGCAAATGGCGAAGCCAGGAGTAAAACGTAGCTGGGTGCGTATGATTTTTAAAGGTGTCACACGCAGCCGACACGTGTCCACCGCCCTTAGGACGGACAGAGGCCGGACAAATAGAATTATTTTCCGTTTTTTGGCACCAAAAGGCAGCACTGCGTATATTCTATGAACATGAGAAGTTTAATAACTGTGCTGTGTCCCTGCTAATGTGTCACAGAACGTGAGGGTAGCAGAGTTATTAACTGTGGCAGAGCAGGTATTTTTTTTCCCAATTAAGGAAAGCAAATGGCGAAGCCAGGAGTAAAACGTAGCGGGGTGCGTATGATTTTTAAAGGTGTCACACGCAGCCGACACGTGTCCACCGCCCTTAGGACGGACAGAGGCCGGACAAATAGAATTATTTTCCGTTTTTTGGCACCAAAAGGCAGCACTGCGTATATTCTATGAACATGAGAAGTTTAATAACTGTGCTGTGTCCCTTCTAATGTGTCACAGAACGTGAGGGTAGCAGAGTTATTAACTGTGGCAGAGCAGGTATTTTTTTTCCCAATTAAGGAAAGCAAATGGCGAAGCCAGGAGTAAAACGTAGCTGGGTGCGTATGATTTTTAAAGGTGTCACACGCAGCCGACACGTGTCCACCGCCCTTAGGACGGACAGAGGCCGGACAAATAGAATTATTTTCCGTTTTTTGGCACCAAAAGGCAGCACTGCGTATATTCTATGAACATGAGAAGTTTAATAACTGTGCTGTGTCCCTGCTAATGTGTCACAGAACGTGAGGGTAGCAGAGTTATTAACTGTGGCAGAGCAGGTATTTTTTTTCCCAATTAAGGAAAGCAAATGGCGAAGCCAGGAGTAAAACGTAGCTGGGTGCGTATGATTTTTAAAGGTGTCACACGCAGCCGACACGTGTCCACCGCCCTTAGGACGGACAGAGGCCGGACAAATAGAATTATTTTCCGTTTTTTGGCACCAAAAGGCAGCACTGCGTATATTCTATGAACATGAGAAGTTTAATAACTGTGCTGTGTCCCTGCTAATGTGTCACAGAACGTGAGGGTAGCAGAGTTATTAACTGTGGCAGAGCAGGTATTTTTTTTCCCAATTAAGGAAAGCAAATGGCGAAGCCAGGAGTAAAACGTAGCTGGGTGCGTATGATTTTTAAAGGTGTCACACGCAGCCGACACGTGTCCACCGCCCTTAGGACGGACAGAGGCCGGACAAATAGAATTATTTTCACTTGTTTTACAAGCAAAAGGCAGCACTGCATATATTCAATGAATAATAACTGTGTTGTGGCCCTGCCTATACAATTCTTTCCCTGCAGTATCAATGGAGGGTGCAATGCTCTGCAGAAGCGAATTCGAGAAGCAAAAAAAAAATGCAGCACAGCTAACAGCAGCCTGGACAGTACTGCACACGGATAAATATGGCCCTAGAAAGGACCGTTGAGGTTCTTGAAGGCTACACTCACTCCTAACACTCTCCCTGCCTATGCAGCACTTCTGTCCCTAATGCCAGGTGCAACGGTCTGCAGAGGCGATTTTGAGAAAAAAAAAATTGCCACTGCTAACAGCAGCCAACACACAGCTATCAGTGGCCCTAATAAGGACCTTTGGGGGGTCTTGAAGCCTACACTAACTACCAATTCTTTCCCTACAGCAGCTCCGGTACAAACAGCACTGTCCCTCATCTAAATCACACGGCATCTGAGGCGAACCGCGGGAGGGGCCGACTTTTATGTTCGGGTGACACCTGATCTTCCCAGCCACTCACAGCAGGGGGGTGGTATAGGGCTTGAACGTCACAGGGGGAAGTTGTAATGCCTTCCCTGTCTTTCAATTGGCCAGAAAAGCGCGCTAACGTCTCAGGGAAGGAAGTGAAAATAACCAGAACACCGCTTGGTGTTCGTTACGAATAACGAACATCCCGAACACCCTAATATTCGCACGAATATCAAGCTCGGAAGAACACGTTCGCTCATCTCTAGTAGTGTCCCCTTTGCTGATTATAGAAGAATATTTATCTTCAGGAAGTTACTCTTGTGGTCTACAAATATATGAGTCAAGAATGTCCATTATACATATTGCATAAAAATGACAAAAACATAATTGCATGGTCGGTTTATGAGCTGCTTTGGAGCCATCAAGAATGCAGGTTTCAATCAAGCATGGCTTTATGTGATATTGTAGTCTCATGCACGGCGGCTTAGTGAGAAAAACCTAATTTCCTGTTGGTATTAGGTGCAGCAGTAAAGGCCCTTTTACATGCAACGATTATCACTAGAATGCCTGACTGACTGAACAAATTGACTTTTTTGCATAAAGTATAATTGTTTGAAATCATCTGTTTCCTTCCTTACATAAGTAAACTTAATATTAGTTGTTTGCTCAGGTGGGCATGTGTTTATATGTGTGTTTATCTGAATCAGAGGATTAGTGTGAAGAAATCCATTGTCTTCAGCCAGCATGAGTAAACAATGTACTCATTGTGTTTGGAAAGGTAAACACTAGAGATGAGCGAGCACCAAAATGCTCGAGTGCTCGTTACTCGAGTCGAACTTCCCGCGATGCTCGAGGGTTCGTTTCGAGTAACGAACCCCATTGAAGTCAATGGGCGACTCGAGCATTTTTGTATATCGCCGATGCTCGCTAAGGTTTTCATTTGTGAAAACCTGGGAAATTCAAGAAAGTGATGGGAACGACACAGAAACGGATAGGGCAGGCGAGGAGCTACATGTTGGGCTGCATCTCAAGTTCCCAGGTCCCACTATTAAGCCACAATAGTGGCAAGAGTGAGACCCCTCCCCCCGCACTGTCAGCATAAAGATCGTTCTCCTCTGCCACAGCTGTAACAGCTGTGGCAGAGAAGAATGATGTTAGCCCATTGAATTCAATGGAGTCGGCAATATAGCCGGCTCCATTGAAAGCAATGGGCTGTCGGCGAGCGCGGGATGAATTTTCGGGAAGGGCTTAAAAATATAAGCCCTTACCTGAAAATCATCCTAAAATGTGTAAAAAAAAAAAAAATAATTATTATGTCAGCATAAAGATCGTTCTCCTCTGCCATAGCTGTAACAGCTGTGGCAGAGAAGAACGATGTTAGCCAATTGAATTCAATGGAGCCGGCAATACAGCCGGCTCCATTGAAAGCAATGGGCTGCCGTCGAGCGCGGGAGTGAGACCCCCCCGCGCGCGCACTGTCAGCATAAAGATCGTTCTCCTCTGCCACAGCTGTAACAGTTGTGGCAGAGAAGAACGATGTTAGCCCATTGAATTCAATGGAGGCGGCAATACAGCCGGCTCCATTGAAAGCAATGCGCTGCGGGCGATTGCGGGATAAATTGTCGGGAAGGGCTTAAAGGGTGTGAGTGAGAGCTGCCCCTGATTGGTCCATGCGCTGAGCCAATCAGAGGCAGCCCTCACTCACCCATTCATGAATTTATGAATGAGTGTGAGTGAGAGCTGCCTCTGATTAGTCAGGCTGTGACCAATCAGAGGCAGCTCATTCAGCAGGCGGGGATTTTAAATCCCCGGCTGCTGAATACTAGAGACAGCAGTTCAGGAGAACTGCCGCCGGCCGCGACTGAACTCCGTCTGCCGGGACAAGGTGAGTATATATATATATTTTTTTTTTTACACATTTCTGGATGAATTGCAGGGAAGGGCTTATATATTTAAGCCCTTCCCGACAATTCATCCCGTGATCGCCGGCAGTCCATTGCTTTCAATGGAGCCGGCTGTATTGCCGGCTCCATTGAATTCAATGGGCAAACATTGTTCTTCTCTGCCACAGCTGTTACAGCTGTGCAGAGAAGAAGGATTTGTCTTCTATATGTTCTCAATGGGGTCGACGCTGCTGCCGCCGGCCCCATTGAGCGCATATAGAGAAGAGAACAGGAATCGCAGATCGCAGATAGGTGCGATCTGCGATTTCTGTTCTATAATTTATCGGACGAGCGCATAAGAAGCGCTCATGTGTCCGATACCATTGCAAAGCAATGGTTATATAAAATCGGCTGACGCATGCGCAAATCGCGGCAAAAAACGCCCGTGTGACTAAGGCCTCAATGTCATCTTCCTTAATGGGTTTTAAATGCAGCTATTCTGTCCTGAAAACTTTGCACCTTTTTTTCCCAATAGAGACACAAGCTTACATTTCTGGCAGGTGAAATTTGGCTTTTCCTCTGGTAGATTTGTAAACATTTAGCATATGTTACAGCTCACCATATGGCTATTCACCCCTTCCATGTTGTCAGTTGATGTCCACTTCCAAACTTCTAAAAATCAAGTATTCTAGTGATGATATATAACCTATAAGATGCTACTAATTGTAAAATTTTGCATGCACGCAGTCTGGCGATATCCTCTTTCCTCTCACAGCAACTCTTTACTCCTCCCAGAATGCATCAGGAATATGCAAATTAACTTAGTGGAGCTCCAATCCCTGGATAAAATATGCTTGAAAATAATAATAGAATAAACAACGTAAAATATCAAATAAACACGTATATATATATATATATAAAAGTGAAAGCCCTCCCTGACTGACTGACTCACTGATGCACTGACCATTTGACAGACTCACCAATAATTATCGAACTTCCCGGAGTCCTACAAATGTGAAATTTGGCATTACCATTTGGCATCACCTTTAGGTGCGAAATAGGAAAAGTAAAGGGTCACAACTTGATTATTCAATGCTAAATGCAAAAGTAAGTGCACCCCTATGTAATGTACCTAATTTAATTTTCTAACTTCCCGTATTCTATAAATTTTAAATTTGTCACAACCATTCTATAGATACTAAATAGGAAAAGTAAAGGGTTCACAACTGAATTATTCAATGCTAAGTGCAAAAGTAAGTGAACCACTATGTAATGTAGCTAATCTAATTCTTTAACTTTCCGGTGTTGTACAAACTTGAAATTTGGCACAACCATTCATTAGGTACTACATAGGAAAAGTAAAGGGGTCGCAACTTGATTATTCAATGCTAAGTGCAAAATTAAGTGACCCCCTATGTTATGTAACTTCCCGGGTGTTGTTCATGCCTGAAATTAGACACAACCCTTATTTAGGTCCTATATAGAAAAAGTAAAAGAGTCAAAACTTGATTACTCAATTCTGAGTGCAAAAATAAGTGGCACAACCATTTTTTAGGTTCTAAATAGAAAAAGTAAAGGGGTCGTAACTAGATAATTCCATTCAAAGTGCAACACTAACTGACCCCCTATGTAATGTAAATAATAACACACATCTGTAAATCACAAACGTGAAATTTGGCTCAAGCATTCTTTAGGTCATAAATAGGAAAAGTAAAGGGCTCGCAACTTGATTATTCAAATCTAAGTACAAAAGTAAATGACCCACTTTGTTATGTAACCTTCCGCTGTCGTACAAACTTGAAATTTGGCATGACCATTCTTTAGATCCTACATAGAGGGTCACAACTTGATTATTTAATTCTAAGTGTGAAAGTGACACCCTATGTAATAATAAAAATAATAAATCTTTATTTGAATAGCGCCAACTTTTTCTGCTGCACTTTGATGCATGGGGGGAGCTCAATCAGGGTGGGTAGGGCTGGAACAGGATATGTGGGGCAGGGAGTGTACAGAAGAGCATCATTTGAGGAAGGGAATTAAATTAGGAGAGTTGGTAGGTAGAGATGAGCGAGCATACTCGTCCGAGCTTGATGCTCGTTCGAGTATTAGGGTGCTCGAGATGCTCATTACTCGAGACGAGCACCACGCGGTACTCATCTCGATTAAACGAGCACTGACCATTGAATTCAATGGATCCGGCAATACAGCCGGCTCCATTGAAAGCAATGGGCTGCCGGCGAGCGCGGGATGAATTTTCTAGAAGGGCTTAAAAATATAAGCCCTTCCCTGAAATTCATCCTGAAATGTGTAAAAACAAAAAAATATATATACTCGCCCGGTCCCGGCAGACGGAGTTCAGCCGCGGCCGGCGGCAGTTCTCCTGAACTGTTCTCTGTAGTATTCAGCAGCCGGGGATTTAAAATCCCCGCCTGCTGAATGAGCTGCCTCTGATTGGTCGCAGCCTGACCAATCAGAGGCAGCTCTCACTCACACCCATTCATGAATTCATGAATGAAAGCTGAGAGCTGCCCCTGATTGGTCCCTGCGCTGAGCCAATCAGAGGCAGCACTCACTCACCCATTCATGAATTCATGAATGGGTGTGAGTGAGAGTTGCCTCTGATTGGTCAGGCTGTGACCAATCAGGGGCAGCTCATTCAGCAGGCAGGGATTTTAAATCCCCGGCTGCTGAATACTACTCAGAGCAGTTCAGGAGAACTGCCGCCGGCCGCAGCTGAACTCCGTCTGCCAGGACCGGGTGAGTATACATTTTAAAAAAAAAAATTTCTGGATGAATTTCAGGGAAGGGCTTATATTTTTAAGCCCTTCCCGAAAATTCATCCTGAGATCGCCGGCAGCCCATTGCTTTCAATGGAGCCAGCTGTATTGCCGGCTCCATTGAATTCAATGGGCTAACATCGTTCTTCTCTGCCACAGCTGTTACAGCTGTGGCAGAGGAGAACAATCTTTATGCTGACAGTGCGGGGGGGGGGGGGTCTCACCCTTGCCGCTATTGTGGCTTAATAGTGGGACCTGGGAACCTGAAATGCAGCCCAGCATGTTGCCCCTCGCCTGCCCTATCTGTTTCTGTGTCGTTCCCATCACTTTCTTCAATTTCCCAGATTTTCACAAATGAAAACCTTAGCGAGCGTCGGCGATATACAAAAATGCTTGAGTCGCCCATTGACTTCAATGGGGTTCGTTACTCGAAACGAACCCTCGAGCATCGCGGGAAGTTCGACTCGAGTAACGAGCACCCGAGCATTTTGGTGCTCGCTCATCTCTATTGGTAGGCTTATTTAAAGAGGTGAGTCTTTTGGGCATTCAGTAAATTCAATGAATGGCTGAGTGCTGCCTGTGATTGGCTGAGCGCTATGACCAATCATAGGCAGCTGTCATAAAAGGAATGGCTGAGCACTGCATGTGATTGGCTGAGCGCTGAAAGGACTTCATTACAGTGCAGGGGGACCAAGCGTCTAGACACACCTCAGACCTGGCAGCAGCGGACGGGTGAGTATATATATTTTTTATTTTTTACTACAGCTAGGGATGATTTTCAGGGAAGGGCTTATATTTAAAGCCTTTCCCCTGAAAATCACTGCAGGGGTTGCATATAGGCCATTGTTTTCAATGGGGCACCTCATCTAGGTACTGAACAACAGTTTTTGAATGAATATAAGCAAAGCAGAAGGAAAACGATTTGGTTTTTCATTTTATTGGCAATTGTGTCATTTTAAAACCAGTTTTGTTTTGTATAGCATACATATAAATGAAGACTTGCACCTCAAAATGGAAACCCTTTTTTTTCCTGTGTCCAGAAACATATAGATTGTGGCCTTAATCTTTTGTCTGTGTGTACAACGGGGCCCAAAATGAAAGGCGCAGCCGGTGGCTTTCAGAAAAGAAATTTTGTTGAAGGTGTTTCAGCATTATTGCAGACTTGTAGAACCCTTGAGCTTTCAAAATGATAAAGAACACCAACAAATGTTCCCATTTTCAAAACTAAACCCCTTAACAAACTCATCTAGGGGTGTATTGTGTATTTTGACACCCCAGTTTTTGAAAGAATCTAAGCAAAGCAGAAGGAAAACAATTAGGTTGTTCACTTTCTTAGCAAGTGTGTCATTTTAAAAAGTTTTTTTTGTACAGCACACAAAATAATGAAGATTTGCACCCCAAAATGTATACCCATGTTTGTCCTTTGTTCATCGTAGCCTTAATCTGCTTACTGGACACATGGCTAGGCCTGTAATGAAGTGAACACTATTTGGCTTTCAGG
The DNA here is from genome assembly GCF_035609145.1 of Eleutherodactylus coqui. Lineage (NCBI taxonomy): Eukaryota > Metazoa > Chordata > Amphibia > Anura > Eleutherodactylidae > Eleutherodactylus > Eleutherodactylus coqui. The sequence goes on along the minus strand of NC_089837.1, from coordinate 408,847,646 downwards.
GCACACCTGAATAAATTCCAGGCCCTATTGCACACTTGTAGAGCCATCAATCTGCCAAAACAATAGAACACCCCCCACAAATGACCCGATTTTGAAATCTAGACTCCTTATCCCATTTATCTAGGTTTGTATTGAGCATTCTGCCTGACAGTTTTTTGCGAAAATATTTTTTTTTCATCACAAATATGTAATTTTCATGATAGTTTTCCTTGTTTAAAGAAGGAAAAAATGTAGAGATACGTTCCAAATTTTATAGCACTGGTTATGTGTTCAGCAATACCACAATTGTAGCCCCAATCTGCTTACAGGACACATGGCTAGGCCTATAATGTGAGTTAGGGGAGATGAAACGTTAACTTTTAAACTTAAACTTTTTTTTTACTTTTACGTGATCGTGGTTATCCATTGGATAGCTGAGAGCAAGGGGATTTTAAATTTCCCCGGTCCTCCCGGACTTCTGAGCAAATGTCTGCTATTTGTGCCAGCAGGTGCGTGGGCAGAAGCCGGATGAAGATATCATGGGGGAACATCACCAGAGATCTTAGGTAAGTAGTTTCATCTCCCCTTACAGATCAGATCCGTGAGGATAGATGGAACTTTAACTTTTTTTTACTTGCATGTGATCACAGTTGTCCATTAAATAATGATGATCACATGACCACAGATTTTATGTCACGGACCTTGGTGACAACTCCAAGCAGATGTCATACTTCTCAACCCCGCAGATTTATTCTATAGGGAAAATTTGTTCACAGCCCTGTAGAATAAAGCCAGACACACAGGACCTGAAAACAAGTATGGGTGTTCACTAAGGGGTAATGTTATTATCTGTGACATTTAAACACGCATTTTTTTTATAGCTGGATCCTTTCTTTCATTTGGGAGCATCAACATTTTTGTTGTATAAATCCAGATTTATGCTGCTTTTTGGTTTGTGATTTTATTCTTAATGGCTTATATATTCTAAGCAACAGCCCACCTGACATAGACACTCATAATGCATAGATTAAACCTGTTAATTTGTTTCATTGGGCAGCATCTCCATGTGCCAGATGAAAACCTACACCAGCTAGGAGTTGGAGCAGCTATCTGCCAGTTACTGCTGAAGATTATGGTAAATGTGACGGGCTATGCATATTTTTTTGAAAAAGTGTTAGGGCATGGTGTAAAAGCCCTAAATGTTGCAATTATGATGCATGAGCCAAAACTTTGAAATTTGGACTCGAGAATACTGCAAAAAAAGAAAAATGTGTGTGGAAAAAAAACACCAACAAGAAAATCGGGACTTAGGGCGCCCACCCACTGGCGTTTTTTTACCTGCGTTTTGCGTTTTTCCTGCACAGGCATAGAGATAACATGTGTTCCTGTCCACTGGCGTTTTTTTTGCGTTGCGTTTGCGTTTTTAACATAGGAACTGTCAGTTGCATATGTGTCCTTATTTTTCTCCTAATGCACCCATGAATGTCAATGGAAATTAACGGAAAAGCCGCAAAAACGCCGCGAAAACGCCGCGAAAAACGCCGCACAAAACGCTGCGTTTTTTTCCCACGGAAAACGCAAACGCCAGTGGGTGGGCGCCCTTAGGGCTCCTGCACACTTGCATTTTTCTTGCGCGTTTTTCACGCAATATCGCTGCGTTTTTTTCGCAAGTGGGTGGGAGCCCTTAAAAACCTATTCAATTTCCTTTTGAAACTAAGCCTATTATTACATGGCAGATATTTACATGGGCAATTTTTCTCTGACAGCGATGTTGGAAGACTGAAAAATTGCTGCATCTTTTGTTTGCATGCGAGTCTCGCATGAGAATATTATATTCAGATGTGAGGTCTCATGCATATTGGAGAGAACACAGATGCAGTATACATGTTCTGTGTAATGTGAGTTGTGCCCAAGAATCTTGGCCGTGACTTGCCATTGGCCATGTAAATACAGCCTAAAGACTATAACAAAGCAGCCACGCACCCACAGCCCACCCCAGAAGACACAGTGCTCCTTCTATCCACTAAGTCCCTGTGACACCCAGCAGCACTCCAGTGAGTGCTGCGCCATTGGCCAGTTGACGGGAAAGTGACATCACCAGACTTAATAGGGCCAGATCTGCCAGAAGCTGCCGGGCATCAGGTAAAAGGCCGCACCGACAGCGTAAAGAACCAGGGGAAGATCTGCATCTGCTGAAACTAGCCACGTACATGCAGCTTACCCTGAGCCAAAATCTGCCCTGATGGTGCAAATCCCAACCTTGCCTTCCCCATGTAAACACCACGGATCACACAGTGCAATCCTACACCATGGAAAATCTGCAGCACCCCCGCAACATGGATATGCATCCCAAAGTACATTCTGCACTGTATATAAGCAAGGATATTATATACAATTATCTAAACTCAACTAAGAAAAATAGAAAGAAAGAATGCTCCCTTGGGTGCAAATAGAAAAGGGAAGTAAAAGAAAAATATTGAGCAAATTTATTTAACAACTAAAGCTATTGTTAGACTCTTCACAGATATCATTATTATTATTATTATTATTATTATTATTATTATTATCAAAGAAGTTTATATTCAGAAGACTTTTCAAAACATATCCAATGATGCAATGTCTTTAGAAATTTCTCATGGTTACCTTAATTAGAAGAAGTCAGATCCTCCATCATCATCATCTCCTGAACCCTTTTAAGACAATAGTTTACTGTAGGTGGATTAGTTTGTTTCCAAAGGACCGGTATACAAGCCTTGGCAGCATTAACTAAATGACAAATCACAGAGTATTTGTATTGTGATAGGCATATGTCGCAGAGGTGGAATAGGAAAAAGGCAGGAGACATACAGTCAAACTGAGTCTTTATTCAACCAAAATTCTAAGCAGAGGCAATCAACAAAAAAAAATATGAAACTGGATAATTTGCTAAGTTGTAAACGTATTTACCATGGAATGCATAGACTGGAAAATGGAGTTTAGAATGTGATTGGTAGTGCTTGAAAAAAGTAAAAGATGCAAATAAGTATGTACATTTTAACTATGGTACATCTACTGAATCATAAAAACAAGCATATGTCCAAGAATCTAAGTCCTTTTTGAGAAGTAATAAAGAAAATGTTTTACTCCATACAGTCGTTAGAGTTCAGTGGTCAAAATACTCCTAAATATTTCATGATTTCTCAAGACCAACAAAATGAAAAAGCACTGGTCAAGTCAGATACTAAAGACGCTGCTAATGTGATATTTAGTATAAAACATTCCTTACGTGTTCCATTGGAAATTGAAACAGCAGAAGAGAAATGACCATCACATCTGATGGATTTAAATCACTATAGAATTCTTTAAGCAGAATTATTCTACCATTTGTAAAGGCTTATAGAGTAACTGCACTTTATTTATTTACTTTTTTAAATGTGCAGAATAGATGATTCATAGCATTTTTGCAATAGGTTTTATCAGCCTATTCTGTACATTTTTGCACAAAACCAATCTAATCACATAAAGGTAAAGACGGTGCTTAGAAATCCATCTTCAGCTAGCTAACTGTTCTCTGTAGTGCAGGCACAGCTGTTTCCATATAACAAATTATTTCTCAAGGCTGTTTTAAGTCTAAGTCAGGCAAGTGTTTTTTTGCGCGCGCCTTTGTGCACAAAAAAGCTAATCTAATAGAACTATTGGTTCCCAATGATGTGTTCACATGTCTTTCTTTTACAGCCACAAAAGACTTGCATCTGCAAAGGTTACAACATCCGCGCACTGGGAAGGTCATCCTATTGCTTTCAATAGGGCCGGCATTACTAGAGCCCAATTAAAAGCAATGGGAATGGATCGCTAACCCCTGCTGTGATTGTGACAGCTGGAGCAAAGAATTCCTTGGATGTGAAACCCGTGGATGCTGTCACATCTAGGGGCTTCACCTTGTTGTCAATGGGGCCGCCGGTCGCGATCCTCTGCCACAGCTGAGTACAGCAGCTAGGGATGATTTTCAGGGCAGTGCTTATATTTAAAGCCATTCCCCGAAAATTACTGCGGGGGTTGCCTTCATCCCATTGCTTTCAATAGGGGCAAGCTGCAGCAGCGCCGGCCCCATTGAAAGCAATGGGTACAGATCTTTGGTTACGTGCATTTTTAACATACGTGGAGCACATTTTTTGCGCACATAGGTGCGCAAAAAAGATAGCTTGTCTAACTGTGCCCTTAGACAGTATTTTTGTGATTATCAAACATAATTTGCGTTATTTTTATAACATCAGGCCAAGATGTTACTCATTAAAGAAATCTAGAATAATTATATTGCAATACACAATGCCATTGTCTGTACAAATACAGACTACATTATGCAAACTCCTAGGTGATACATGGAGTACAGCGGCAATGTCATACACAATTGAACAATACTGTGATATATATAGATTTATCTATATGACTGTGTGTGTGTGTGTATATATATATATATATATATATATATATATATATATATTCAAATTCATATATGGACATACATCATGTTTTCATGTCATATATATATATATATATATATATATATATATATATATATATATATACTGTATGGAAAAATAGAAGCATAAATATCCATGTATTAATCTGCACAGTAAGCTGGATCTGCATGTATAAATTCTGACAAAGGAGTAATCAGATAAGTAATCACTGAACAATTAATAAGTATAAGCATTCCAATTGTGCTGAATGGTGTGCTAATTCTTAATAATTATGTGAACTTGTGTAGTATAGTGGTGCAGATGTAGAAACTATTCAACGTACAGTAATAATGCGGGTAAAATTGCATGAAGGGGAAACAGCTGTATGTAATCAAGAAATGCTCCGCTTATTCTCTTATACTAGGAGATATTTATGCCACTTATTGTGTAGGCACACACACTGATATTTCTATAGCAACCAAATTCCAGCTGTTAGTTTGATAGTAGAGGAAATTAAAGTGGTCAGCTGACTGGTTACTGTAGAAAACACCCACTATGATAACATAACACAAGATGCAATAAGACAGAGCTCCAAAGACAAGTTTATAATTTAACCCTTTAAGGACAAGCCAATTTGGGGTTTATCGACCTAGAGCATTTGTTTTCAATCTTGTCTACTAACATTCAATCACCCTTAATTGTTTTAGTTTTAGGCCTTAGTCAGACGGGCGTTTTTTCGTGCAATTTGCGGATCGCATGACGGATGCGCATCCACAAATCGCGTGACCGGTGCCCGAAAATCGCCCAAAATCTGCTCCTAGCCGCGTTTCATTAGAAACGGGCCGGAGCTGTCCAGCGCATTGCATTCAATGGAGCCGGCTGTTGAAAGCAATGCGCTGCGGGCGAGTGGGGGATGAATTGTCGGGAAGGGCTTAAATATATAAGCCCTTCCCTGCAATTCATCCAGAAAAGTGTTAAAATAAAAAAAATATATACATACTCACCTGCTCCCGGCAGCCGGAGTTCCGCGCTGAGCCAATCAGGGGGCAGGTCTGACTCACACCCCCTTCACACCCACTGCAGGCCGGCCGCGGGGAACACCGGCTGCCGGGAGCAGGTGAGTATATATATATTTTTTTATTTTAACACTTTTCTGGATGAATTGCAGGGAAGGGCTTATATATTTAAGCCCTTCCCGACAATTCATCCCGCGCACGCCGGCAGCCCATTGCTTTCAATGGAGCCGGCTGTATTGCCGGCTCCATTGAATTCAATGGGCAAACATCGTTCTTCTCTGCCACAGCTGTTACAGCTGTGGCAGAGAAGAATGATTTGTCTTCTATATGTTCTCAATGGGGTCGGCGCTGCTGCCGCCGGCTCCATTGAGCGCATATAGAGAAGAAAACAGGAATCGCAGATCGCAGATAGGTGCGATCTGCGATTTCTGTTCTATAATTTATCGGACGAGTGCATAAAAAGCTCTCATGTGTCCGATACCATTGCAAAGCAATGGTTTAAAAAAATCGCCGGACGCATGCGCATGCGCAAATCGCGCGAAAAAACGCCCGTCTGACTAAGGCCTTAGGGTGACTTCACACGAGCGTGTTTTTATGTGTGTATACGCGCGCACAAAAACACGCTTCTATTTAAACCAATGCATTCCCTATGGTGTGTGCACATGCCTGTGTTGTACAGGTGCGTGCCTGTAAAGATAGGACATGCCAGCGGCTCCATGGAAGACAATGGTCTTCTGGCACCCCTGAAATGTTTTTCAGGGAAGAGCTTTACATATAAGCTCTTCCCTTATAAACAAGAATTTTAGTGTAAAAAAACAAACAAAAACGTACCTGTGCACCATTGCCATGTCCCTGCGGGGATGAGGAACACATCTGCTGCATGCGGCAGATGTTTCTTTTATCCCTGTGAGGATAAAAAATTCTCTGCTGCACCTGCCACATGTGACAGATGCAGCGAAGGAATTCTTCATCCCTGCGGGGAATAAAGAATTCCCTACCACAGCTGTCACAGATGACAGCTGCAGTAGGCGATCCAGCTGCCAGCATCCTGTAATTGTTTTTCAGGCAAGGGCTTTAAATATAAGCCCTTTCCTGAAAAACAAGAAAAAATGGTGAATAAAATAAAAAAAAAAGAATACTCACCTTTCTTCAGCTGCTGGGGCTCAACCGCGTCCAGCCGGCTCTTCTCCCTGCGCTGCTCTCAGTAGTATTCAACAGGGGTAATCTCCTAGCAGCTCTAGTGGCTTCTGCATGCGCATGCGAGCTCCGGCCGACCTGGCCACGTCTAATCTCTGCCATCCACGGAGAGTCAACGGCGAGTGCGCAAGCAGGCCAGGAAGGGGGACGCATGCACACTTGTCATCGACTCTCTGAGGATGGCAGTGGTTAGACATGGCCACGCCAAACAGCGGCACTTTGCCAGCTTCTGCCCTGCAATCAGACAACTGCCAGAGGGAGAGGAGAAGAGTAGCACGTTCCCGGTGACCGGCCCCATAAGGCAAAGGTGGGTATGATTTTTTTTTTTTCCCTGACAGAACACCTTGAAAGGAGCATATTGTAGCAATTTCAAAGTGTTCAATCAAAGTTATTTGCCTGGAGTTTACGAGTTTTGAAATGGATATATTTCTCATCAACAAGAAACGTTATTATACAAACATGAAAATTTCTTAAAGGGGTTGTCCAGCGGCAGCAAGTGGGTCCAAACACTTCTGTATGGCCATAATAATGCACTTTGTAATGTACATTGTGCATTAATTATGAGCCATACAGAAGTTATAAAAAGTTTTTTACTTACCTGCTCCGTTGCTAGCGTCCTCGTTCCCATGGAGCCGACTAATTTTCGCCCTCCGATGGCCAAATTAGCCGCGCTTGCGCAGTCCGGGTCTTCTGCAGTCTTCTATGGGGCCGCTGGTGTAGAATGCCGGCTCCGTGTAGCTCCGCCCCGTCACGTGCCAATTCCAGCCAATCAGGAGGCTGGAATCGGCAATGGACCGCACACAAGCCCTGCGGTCCACGGAGACAGAGGATCCCGGCGGTAAGTATGAAGACGCCGGACCGCCGGGATTCAGGTAAGCGCTGTGCGGGTTGTTTTTTTAACCCCTGCATCGGGGTTGTCTCGCGCCGAACGGGGGGGGGGTTGAAAAAAAAAAAAAAAACCCGTTTCGGCGCGGGACAACCCCTTTAAACACTTGGTAATCTTGAATTATTATTATTATTATTATTAATGTATATGAGGCATTTTCTATTGCAGTAGAAGTTGTGTTACTAATAAAGATGTTGTATTATTATTATTTCTTATCTCTGGTCAAGATGACTTCCATCTGGACTCCTGTTTTGTTTTTCCCACCCATAGCAAAAACTTGTCTAACCACCAGATTTCCAGCTGTTCTGTTCATTTCTCTCCATACTACATCTTCTTTCACTATCTACAGATAACTGAAAAGCTCAGCAAGCAGCTGCACTTATATTTATGAATTTTACTTCATATTGTTGTTACATGTGCCAAGAGGTGGAAGATAATATATTTTTCTTTCTTTTATTATTTCAATCCTTAGCTCTGTACCTCACTAGTTACTTGAGGTTTTTTTTATATTTCTGGTTGCATTCAGGTCAGAACATCTTTGTACATGCAAAATGATATCAATATAGACTTGAAACAAAGTAGAAAATAATCCTAAATTCAATATTTCATCATACTAAGAAAGGTAACATAAAAATAATATCTAATTATAATGTTAAAGGGACATTTCAGTGAAAACACATTTTTCCATCCCTATACTCTTCACCTGATTGCTTGTTACATTCTGGTGGTCCTTATGTATATAACAGTCACTTCTATACAGTGCAGTCTGATGTTTTATCAGGCGCAATCTTGATGCTTTAATTTTTGCTTTCATTTTTCAATCAATCCCATGATTCATCAGCACAGCTTTTCAAGAGCTGCTAGAAACGGAACCAAACGGCTAACGACAACCATTTAATAACATCACGCAGACTGAGAAACTGATTAGAAACTGAACAGATAAACCCAAGTAAATCTGAGCTGGTCATAAATTAAATCAAATGATCAACTGATCACATGACCAACTAAGGAGGAGGAGTCCAGAAATTTCAGATAGAAAGGAATAACTAACCAAAGTAACACTGGCTCACTTATATAAAATGTCGGGCTAGCTACATAAAAAAATCACCAGAGTGAATCTTTAATTGGAGACAGTGTATTTTCAAGGGTGCTATAATGCTAACATAATTATATGACCCTGGATAGCAGGATAATATGAGAAGAGAGAGCTGTACTTAAGTAATGTACCTTTACAATTGTTACATTTTCACGAGTATGATTTCTTATATATTGATAAAATGAAATTGATTTTTAGCAGATGGAATTAAATAGACGCTGTCACTATCTTTTTGCACCCATCTCTGAGGATTCCACAAGGTAGTGACAGACACTTATGACACTGATGTATCTGTTATATATATCTGTGCAGTAGTTTTTCAGAAACTTGCATTTTATCAGTAGCAGCACATGCATAAAGGACTACTTAAAGTAGGCTTGGATATTCATGAGCTACAGGGTAGCTACACCCCCCCTCCAGACACTGATTGACAGCATACTGCTTATTACTGTACATAGACTTGCTAATCATTGGCTGAAGGGGGTTAGTGTGGTTAGGCTGCAGCACATGAATATGCAGAACTAGAGCTATGTCTAGTTGCTGCTAATTAAATGCAAGTTTCTCCCAAACTACTGGACAGATCTACATAACAGAAATATCTTTGTAAGGCTTCTTTCTCATGAACGTATATCGACCCGTTGTTTTCATGGTCGGCTGATATACACTGTGATCTGATGCATTGGATTCCAATGCATCAGATCACATGGATATGTTCCCATGATGTAAAAGAGCCCGGCCTGCCAATATAGCGCTGGGCATTTTTACGTTGGGCCCAAAAGATAGTCCTGGAACTATCTTTTGGGTCACAATATGTCGGCTGCTGTATGGGCTCCTATGGTAGCCAATGACAGCGGCCGGAGAAGGGAGGTGGGAAGGAGTTTAGCAGCCACACTGCCCCATCCCATCTCCTCCCATTGCTGGCTGTGGACAAGAGGAAAGGGGCAATGGCATGGCAGCCTCGGGGTATATGCTCTGAGGCCCAAGCCGTGTGAATGGCACACAAACATTAGATTTATGGACCTGTTCACGAGCTTTAACGCCACAGATGGTAGTGTATATCGGCTGACCGTGAAAACGGCAGCCGATATACGCTCATGAGAAGGAAGCCTAAGGCTGCATGCACACGGGCTACAAATTCTCACTACAATGTGAAACCCACGGTTTCCAATGGGTTCTTTCTCATGAGTGATGTTTTGTAGTCCATGCGGATGAAGCCTAATGCTCTCAGTGAGGGCTCAGTCACACAGGCGTTTTGATGCACAAATTTTCATACGCATCAGTTATGCGTTCAAAAAGTTGCGTGACCAAAGAGGGTGTCATGGTGGAAAAAACGCTGCTAGCAGCGTTTATCTGCTTAATAAGGGTGCTGCATTCTCACAGTGTTTAGTGAAAATGGGACTCCCTGCAGAGATGAATAAATCCTCTGTCACAGCTGTGGCAGAGGAGAGAAATGTTCTCCAATTGAATTCAGTGGAGCCAGCAATACATCCGGCTCCATTGAAAGCAGTGGGCTGCCGGCAAGCGCTGCACTGATTTTCGGGGGAGGTCTTAAAATATAAGTTCTTCCTTGAATATCAATTCAAAAATGTGTTAAAAAAATGTATACTCACCTCTCTGCAGTTGCTGGGGCTCAGCCATGTCCAGCTGGCTCTTCTCCTGCACTGCTCTGAGGATTTTTCAGCAGGCGGGGATTTAAAATCCCCGGCTGCTGAAAAGGCTGCCTCTGATTGGCTGCGCACTGTGACCAATCAGAGGCAGCTATTGAATGACAGCTGAGAGCTGCCTCTGATTGGTCCCTGTGCTCAGCCAATCAGAGGCAGCACTCACCCATTTATGAATGCATGAATAGGTGAGTGCTGTCTCCAATTAGCTGAGCGCAGGGAACCTTGACACGGTTAGTGAGCTGATGTATCTTGACCAAAATCCAACTAATGCCTTGCATTTATTATCTAGTTTTCACATCAGTGTGGCTTTAAAACGCCAGGGGGATCCCAGGGTGGCAGTACCAATGTGGTTCACTTTTTGAGGTGCAGGGCAACCTGCCGAACTATTATGGCGTCATTAATAGGTTTCTGGTCTGCATGGTGCACTACATGTATCAGAAGGTCTGCCACTTTGTATCCACTCTTTGTGAGAGTATACAACAAGCAGCCACCCCCCTCTATATTAAGAGGCTGTGTGAATGACTATTTCGTCGGTGTCCCTCATTTGTTGGTCTGCTACCTGCATGTTTGAGAGGATGCAAAGTATATGGCCATTTTCTGTGATTGTTTTTATGCTTTTATATTTCCCCTTTTGTGACATAATTAGCTGCGTTGCACCCAAATGGCTTTTTAATGCATTTTCTGAGGCTATATTTGTCACCCTTTGTACGTGCACTCAGGTGGCCCTGTATGTAGCTATGTTTCCAATAACCCTAGTTGTTTTAACCTACTGGCCTCAAACACCATGCATGCCATTTCATTATACCTTGCCCCCCTTTGTCTGACTTTATTATATGTGTCCCAATATTTACACATTCTTGCATGTAGCGTTACTTTTCTTAATAGTATTGAGTGAATTGTTTCATTTCTTTTTTTTTTAAATCAAGTCACGATTTCCTGGCATTTGATTAGGGACACCTACAGAAAAGAGTTACAAAGGCCAAGGCAGCAGAGCTCTTCAGGCCAACCGATGCACAAATTTTCTTTTTTGCTTTATTTTCTGAAACCCATAATTGAGATTCCTTGTAAGTATAATAAAGAATTGCGCATTTGGGTGAAACTGTTGGTGATGGTCTTGAAATAGCCAACTTAGCACAAACTAGTTGTAAAGCTATCCAGTATGTATGGTTCAGGCACTAGCAGTGTTTTTAATCCACTCCAGACAATAAATAGGTAGTCTAGAGTTTAAACAACTCACATTGCTTTGTAATCCCTTTTGGCCAGGCAAATTTATTCCTCCAGTGTGTGCAGCTCCTGAATATACTTGTCACCCTAATGCCATTTTGTTGGCTGTAGAACTTGCCTCTGCCAATTGTTGTTACTTGTGTGGCAGTCAGCTTTTGCCCTTGCTAAATGCTACGGATTTAATGTTTGAGCCACATGGCTATATGCTCTTCCACCATCGGCAAACTTAACAGGGTCATGCGCTCTATTGTTACAGCCCCTTTGGATTACCCTTGCTCTGCCAGCATTGCAAGTATGTCATTTGTGAGGGTGTGTATGCTTTAAAGTATAAGTCCACATGGCCAACATAGCCAAAATAGACCTGGCCCAAGCAATGCCCTTTTTGGCCTTTGCACAATGGAGGTTGCAAACTGGACGTAGCTAATTAGTAACACTTGCTGAGCCCTGTGTAATTTTGACTTTCAAATGTTGCTGGTATGCAGAGACTAATATTTTTTATTTGCCTTCTCCTTCCTGCCCTTAGGAGATACAGCAATGTTTGGGATGAGGATGTGTTTCAGGATGAGGAGGATAACCTGGAGCTGGCATCCTCCACATCTGTTGTTACGCTATCGTCCAGACCAGATCAGCAGCACCCTATGTTTGAGAGTCCGCCTTGGCAGAGTCCCTCGCATCTCAGGTCCAATGCTCCCCCTAGAACTCCTCCTTGGCCTCCCCCTCAGGCTTTCCTGGCAGACATGCCTGTTTATCATTTGGGGATATGATTAGAGATGAGCGAGCACCAAAATGCTCGGGTGCTCGTTACTCGAGCCAAGCTTTTTGTAATGCTCGAGAGCTCGTTTTGAGTAACGAACCCCATTGAAGTCAATAGGAGACCCGAGCATTTTTCAGGGTGACCAATGCTCGGTAGCTACCTGACTTGTTCTCAATGGAGCCACGGCTGCTGCCGGCAGCTCCATTGAAAACAATAGTCTGCCGAGAGCCCCTGAAATGTTTTTCAGGGAAGGGCTTTACATATAAGCCCTTTCCTGAAAAGCAAAAATGTTGGTGTAAAAAAAAAAAAAACAACAAAGAAAAACCTTACCTCTCTGCTGCTGCCATGTCCCGCGGGGATGCAGAACAAAAGAATTCCCTGCTGCACCTGCCACATCTGTGACAGATGCAGCAGAGGAATTCTAAATCCCTGCAGGGAATAAAGGATTCCCTACCGCAGCTGTCACACATGACAGCTGCGGTGGAGGATCCTGCTGCCGCCACTCCTGAAATGTTTTCAGGGAAGGGCTTTAAATATAAGCCCTTCCCTGAAAAACAAAGTAAAGTGTTAAAAAAAAAAAATTACATACTCACCTCCCTTCGGCTGCTGGGCTCAGCCGCGTCTTTTCTTGGCTATCCCCGTCTCTGTAGATCTCAGCTATCAGCATGCAGGGATTTTAAATCCCTGCCTGCTGGGGCTCAGCGGCAGCTCCTGCCGCTGTCCCCGGCTCTGTAGTTCTGAGCTATCAGCAGCTGGGGATTTAAAATCCCCGCCTGCTGGTGGCTCTGATTGTGATTGGCTGAAGCACTTCAGCGTCTTCTCCTGGCTGTCCCTGGCTCTGTAGATCTCAGCTATCAGCAGGCAGGGATTTAAAATCCCTGCCTGCTTGTAGCTCTGATTGTGATTGGCTGAAGTGCTCAGCCAGTCACAATCAGAGCTACCAGCAGGTGGGGAATTTAAATCCCCGCATGCTGATAGCTGAGATCTACAGAGCCAGGGACAGCGGCAAAAGTCGCCGCTGAGCCCCGGCAGCCGTCAATGGCTTTTCAGGGAAGGGCTTTTTAAATCCCCGGCTGCTGATAGCTCAGAACTACAGAGCCGGGGACAGCGGCAGGAGCTGCCACTGGGCCCCGGCAGGTGAGTAAGTATTTTTTTTTATTTTTGACACAATTTTAAATGGCTTTTCAGGGAAGGGCTTATGAAGCCCTTCCCTGAAAAGTCATTGACGGCTGCCGGGGGTCAGCGGCGACTTCTGCCGCTGTCCCTGGCGCTATAGTTCTGAGCTATCAACAGCCGGGGATTTTAAATCCTCGCCTGCTGGTAGCTCTGATTGTGATTGGCTGAAGAGTGCAAAATGAGAACATTGCACACAACGATTATCGCACAAAAAAGTGATTTGACCCAAATTTTGTGCAAACAATGTGGTTTGTAAATGGGCCGAATTACACATGATTGCAAGAATGCTGCTTTGGGAGCGGATTCAAGTGCAAACCAAACCCCGCATATTTAATCAGACTTTAGCCTCCATTCACACAGGCTACGTTGGTGGGCACTATAAAAGGGCCAAAAAAGGGCCTTTGCGACAATGTGAATTTGGCCTATTAATGACTGCAAAAAATGTCAAAACAAAACACACGCTTTTTTTTATGGATAGTAGGTGGGGATTAAATGGCCAACTATATGTATCATGTACATGGAGATTTTCGTAGTGTTTCATGTATAGGTCACAAATTGGCCCGTGTGTATGGAACACTTAAAGCCGCAGGCTTAAAAAAACATGGCTAGCAAAAAATACATATCCTACAAAACGAAGGGCAAAAATTAAACATAAAACATAATGAAACATAGAGACACATGTGAACTTACCGCAGAGTGACCAGGAGTCTTTGCTTAGCACAGACACACTCATACATGGTGGTATCTCTGTGAGTAGTCCCAGAACACACCACTTCCAGAAGTTTATCGAACATAACGACTGACAAATGACAAAAAGCTAAGAGCTTTTCCAAGGCCTCAAGTCTGCGTGAAGGTAGTAAAACTGCCCAATACGGTGATACTGTGACACCATAGGATGCACACAGAATCTCCTAGTCCGTCTCCTCCTCCTGACCACCCTAGAACTATTGCTAATATTACAGGGTCTCACGTGACTGCCTGAATGTGCTCAACAGAAACCAGCCAAAAAGAATATCATCTCGCGACAATATGTCTCAAAGTCCAGTAACAGTCTTGCACATCCAGGTAGAACCAGAAGCATAATGAAGCGCAGCCATAATTGCCCCCATTTTATAACCGCTTGCAGTGGGCTGGACAAGGATTCGCTGTTCCAGAATGAAGAGTTGTCCGTTCATAGCTTAATGTGCTGCTATGCTGCAAATTGTGAATTTTACCATCGTGTGACCGCACAACAAGTGCAAATTAAAAATGCGTCTGAGCTTCGGTAATGAGTTTTTTATACATGCGTTCAGCGTTTTTTTCACGCGCCTATACATGTGTGAAAAATTTGCTCATCTGACTGAGCCCTCAAGCTGTTTTCTCTTTTGAGGGTGCGTTCACACGAGCGTAGGCGTATTTACGTTCGCACGAGCGCAGCGTATAATCGCCGGAAAGAACGTTTTTTGCCGATCACAACCAGAGCTAGAAAACGTATTTTCGTTTGTTCCTACTTTTCAAATGGTCTTTTCGGCCATCGAATATTCGCCGGTACGTATTTCGGTCGCGTATGTCCGTTTTTCCGCGGGTTGCCGTTTTTACGCGCCGTAAGATCGCCCATGTGAACGAATACATTCGAAACCATTGCCTCAGATGGTCACGTATATACGTTTGGTCGCAAAAACGCGCCGTTTATGCGCTCGTGTGAACGCACCCTAATAGTCAATGAAATCTATGCACTGTATTATTGAATAATAGTACTTAGTTTAATTTATTATTTTAGGGAAAAAATAATGATAGTGCATAGACTTCTGCTCTCGAAAACTTAGACCAGATACCAACATTTTTGACTACATCATTTAGATAATAGGGATTGGCTTAGAATTATGTGAGTGATGCCAAAACATACCTAAATACTAGAGATGATACTATCCATATTTTTTCATTTTGGGGTCACTGGAAGTGTGTAGCTATGGGAACAAGAGTACACAAGATGGTGATGGTTAAAAAAAATTGCAGTGCATTTTGTGGCTAACAAAATTTGAATATGTGACTAGTAGAGATGAGCGAGCACACTCATTCAAGCTTGATGCTCATTCAAGTATTAAGTTACTCGAGATGCTCGTTACTCGAGACGAACACCACACGGTACTCGAGTTAATTGCATTTACCTTCCCCGCATGTTTAGCACCATTTTCTAGCCAATAAACATGCAGGGAAGGCATTACCACTTCCTGCTGTGACTTGCCAGCCCTCTCTCCCCCACAGTAGTGAGTGGCTGGGCCGATCAGGTGACCGCCGAGTACTTAAAATGGTCCCGCCCGTGGCTCGCCTCAGACGCATGCTGGCAGAGGTTAGGGATAGTGCTGCTGCTGATATAGGGACAGTGTTAGAGTACAACCCTGTCTTCAAGAACCCCAGCAGTCCTTTTTAGGGCTACTCTTCATAGTGTGCAATACTGTTGTGGCTGGTTGGGAGCAGTAGTGCACCATTTTTTTTTTTAAGCCTCTAGGGCTGTGCAGGCCATTTCAGCTACACTGTTCTGTGTGTGCAGTGCATAAGGCAGAGTGTAGGGACACAGCTACATATATAGGGAAAGTTTTACAGTCCTCCTGATCCTCTGTACAAGAACCCCAACGGTCCTTCTTAGGGCTGCATCTAACCGTATGCATTATAGTTGTGGCTGGCTGGGAGCAGTAGTGCACCAACTTTTGTATTACGCATCTAGGCCTGTTCCCACCCTTTCAGTTATAGCGTTCTCAGCCTGTAGTGCCTTACGAGCTTTCACTGTGAAACTGCACTCTAAAATTTCCTAGGCTACTGCAAAGTATTATAGTTATACCGTCCTGTGTGTGCAGTGCCGTGGGCAGAGTGTAGGGACACAGTTACTTATATAGGGAAAGTTTTACAGTCCTCCTGATCCTCTGTACAAGAATCCCAACAGTCCTTCTTAGGGCTACATCTCACCGTGTGCATTATAGTTGTGGCTGGCTGGGAGCAGTAGTGCACTAACTTTTGTATTGCACATCTAAGCCTGTTCCCAGCCTTTCAGTTATAGCTTTCTCCGCCTGCAGTGCATTACACCGAGGTAATTTAACACCAAACTATTTCAGCTCTGCCACTGTGCAGAGCGTCTTACAATACCCTTTCCTTGGGGGGGTTGAGATAGCCACAGTTACCAGCATTATCCACTGGCTTTAGAGTCTTCTTTCACTGCATACAGCCTCTCTTATCTACAAGTCTCTGTGAGCGTTAAATTACCCCTAGGTAGCAGCGCAAGACAGCAGGTTAATTTTTTCAAGTCACAGCATAGAGCCTCCGCTATCTACAAGTCTCTGTGTACGGTAAATTAGCCACAGTTGTCAGTGCTGTACAGTGGGGTAACTTATTTGGGCCCAGCTCTATTCTTAATCCGCTATGATGAGGAGTAGGGGTAAGGGTCGACGCGGGCGTCCAAGTGAGGGTGTGGGCACAGGCCGAGTTCCTGGGCATGGTGAATCACAGCCGGCTGCTGAGGGATTAGGAGAGAGGCAAGTTTCTGGGTTCCCCAGCTTCATATCACAATTTATGGGTCCGCATCGTAGACCTTTATTACAAACAGAGCAGTGCGAGCAGGTCCTGTCGTGGATGGCAGAAAATGCGTCCAGCAATGTATCGACCACCCAGTCTTCTATGTAGTCCACTACTCCTGGCCTAGGGACTGCAAGAATTACATATTCTGAGCAGGCAGACTCCCCAGGAACAGTTCTCGGGTCCCTGCCCTGAGTGGAAAAAAACGGTTCCTCTCTCACCTGAGGAGTTTGTCGTGACAGATGCCCAACTTTTGGAAAGTTCCCGGAGTCTGGGTGATGACGCTGACAGAGCTTTTTGTGGATGAGGATGATGAGACACAGTTGTCTGTCAGCGAGGTAGTAGTAAGGGCAGTAAGTCCGAGGGAGGAGCGCACAGAGGATTCGGAGGAAGAGCTGCTGGACGATGAGGTGACTGAATCCACCTGGTTTGCTAAGCCTACTGAGGACAGGGCTTCAGAGGGGGAGGCAAGTGCAGCAGCAGGACAGGTTGGAAGCACCCCCTTGTGGCAAGCCTACATGCAGAGGGCTAGGTGTTCAAAGATGTGGATGTTTTTTAGCGAGAGCGCGGACGACCGTGGAACAGTGGTGTGCAACCTGTGTCGCACCAAGATCAGCCGGGGAGCCACCACTACCAGCCTCACCTCCACCAGCATGCGCAGGCATATGGTGGCCAAGCACCCCCCAAGGTGGGACAAAGGACATTCACCGCCTCCGGGTCACACCACTCCTGCTTCCCCGTGCCACAACTTGCAACACAGATCCAATCCTCCTCCCAGGATGCAGGCACAAGCACCTCCCGACCTGCACCCATACCCTCACCTCCACGGTCCTCCACTCCATCCAGCAATGTCTCTCAGTGCAGCATTTAGCTGTTGCTAACACAAGCGTTGGATCGAAAGCAGAAATACGCCACCAGCGTGCACAAGCTTTAAACGTGCACATTGATAAATTAATCAGCCTGGAGATGCTGCCGTACAGGCTTGTGTAAACAGAGGCTTTCAAAAACATGATGGTGGCAGCAGTCCCGCGCTACTCGGTCCCCAGTCGCCACTATTTTTCCTGGTGCGCCGTCCCAGCCCTACACCAGCACGTCTCCCGCAACATAAATCATGCCCTCACCAACGGGGTTACTGGGAATGTCCACTTAACCACAGACACGTGGACAAGTACTGGCGGGCAGGACCACTATATCTTGTGAACTTGGTGGAGGCCGTGACCGAGTCAGAGCCTGGGACTGCTCACGTCCTACCCACACCCAGAAAAGCGGGTCCTACCTTGGTGCTGGTATCTGCAATGTTTTATGCCACTTCCTCCAGACCCTCCCCCTCCTCCTCCTCTGCCACATCCACCTCTCAATTAGGAAGTGTGAGCACGTTGCCAGCAGTCAGCTGTGGGCAAGCGTTAGCAAGTCGTGCAGAAACTAATCAGCTTAGGTGACAAGAGGCACACGGCCACCGAGCTGCTGCAGGGTCTGACAGAGCAGACCGACCTCTAGCTTTTGCCACTAAACCTCCAACCAGGCATGGTCGTGTGTGACAACGGCCGTAACCTGGTGGCGGCTCTGCAGCTCGGTAGCCACACGCACGTGCCATGCCTGGCCCACGTCTTCAATCTGGTGGTTCAGCGGTTTCTGAAAAACTACCCCCACTTGTCTGACCTGCTCGGCAAGGTGCGCCATGTCTGCGCACATTTCCGCAAGTCCACCACAGACACTGCCACCCCGAGGAATCTGCAACGTCGGTTTCAGCTGCCAGAGCACCGACTGCTGTGCGACGTGCCCACACTCTGGAATTCTACGCTCCACATGTTGGCCAGGCTGTACGAGCAGCATAGAGCAATAGTGGAATACCAGCTGCAACATGGGTGGCGGAGTGGTACTCAGCCTCCGCAATTCTTTACTGAGGAGTGGGCATGGATGGCAGATATCTGCCAGGTCCTCGGAAACTGTGAGGAGTCTACCCAGATGGTTAGCGGCGATGCGGCAATCATTAGCGTTACCATCCCGCTGATTTGCCTGCTGAGAAGTTCGCTGCTAAGCATAAAGGCCAACGCTTTGCGGTTGGAACAGGAGACAGGGGGTCACAGTATGTCGCTTGATAGTCAGACTACCCTCATGTCTATATCTCAGCGCGTTTTGGAGGAGAAGGGGGAGGAGGAGGAGAAGGGGGGAAAGACAGCTGGCCACACTGCAGAGGGTACCCATGCTGCTTGCCTCTCATCTGTTCAGCATGTATGGGCTAATGAGGAGCAGGAGGCTACTGAAAGTCATCCTCCTAGTGAGGACAGCAATGTGTTACGTACTGGGACCCTGGCAAACATGGCTGACTTCATGTTAGGCTGCCTTTCCCGTGACCCTCGTGTTAGACACATTCTGGCGAACACGGATTACTGGGTATACACTCTTCTCGACGCACGGTATAAGGAGAACCTTTCCACTCTCATTCCCGAAGAGGAAAGGGGTACGAGAGTGATGCAATACCACAGGGCCCTGGTGGAAAAGGTGATGCTAAAGTTCCCATCTGACAGCGCTAGTGGCAGAAGACGCAGTTCCGAGGGCTAAGTAGCAGGGGAGGCGCGGGGATGAGGCAGCATGTCCAGCACAGGCAGAGGAATACTCTCCAAGGCCTTTGCCAGCTTTATGGCTCCCCAGCAAGTCACCACTCCCCAGTCAAGGCTGAGTCAGAGGGAGCACTGTAAAAAGATGGTGAGGGGGTAAGTAGCCAATCGTACCACCGTCCTCCGTGATGCCACTGCTCCATACAACTATTGGGTGTCAAAGCTTGACACGTGGCACAAACTTGCGCTGTATGCCCTGGAGGTGCTGGCCTGCCGTGCCGCTAGCGTCTTGTCAGAGAGGGTGTTTAGTGCAGCTGTCAACTGCCTGTGCCGACATGCTTACACTCATAAAGATGAACAAAGGCTGGATTTCCCCAGACTTCTCTTCTCCACCGGCGGAGAGCAGCGGAACCTATTAATTATTTTCGCTGCAACAGGAGCAAAATGCATCCACTATCAAGACAAAAAAGGGGGAATTAGCTTCGTCAACCACTCTCGGATATTATTACCCCTCCTCCTCCTCCTAAAACAGCATGTCAACCCGCTGAACAGACAATTTTTCTGCGGCCCAAAAGGCTCTGTTTTAAATTTTTTAACAATTTTTCAAAGTTTCAAAAGTATTTATACCTTAACAGAAACCAATTTGTTCACAGGGCTGCCTCCAGGGACTTTTTTACAAATTAAGCAACAGTGAGCTGTATCTTTAAAAGATGCTTATGGGTTTCACCTGCCCTCGCGGTTGAGCAATTTTTCGGGGATACACTTTTACTCTTGGTACACCAATTTTTCAGGCCCTTGCCTATACTGTTATCTAAATAATTTTTCCGGCCATCGCCTACACTTTTGGTAACCAAATTTTTTCAGGTGTTTGCCTATA
This sequence comes from Eleutherodactylus coqui, assembly GCF_035609145.1. NCBI lineage: Eukaryota > Metazoa > Chordata > Amphibia > Anura > Eleutherodactylidae > Eleutherodactylus > Eleutherodactylus coqui. Next base: position 408,827,234 of record NC_089837.1, on the reverse strand, counting down.
CTCTTGGTACACCAATGTTTGAGGGGTTCGCCTATACTCTTGCTACAGAAATGTTACTGGGGTCCGCCTATACTCTTGCTACAGAAATGTTACTGGGGTCCACCTATACACTTGCTACTGAAAGGTTTGAGGGGTTCACCTATACTCTTGCTACAGAAATGTTACTGGGGTCCGCCTATACACTAGCTACTGAAAGGTTTGAGGGGTTCGCCTTTAGTCTTGCTACAGAAAAAACCCAGCTTAGCACTTTCAAATTTAGCATTACACCAAACCAGGAATTGAGCAAGTGGAGACAATGCCTTGGGTTGGATAGGTATAGAAAGAAGCTTCATAAAAGATATCTCAGGCCAAGCACTACTATATGCAGTGTTGTTGATAAGTATATCTAAAATGCCGGAATTGATATATAATAATAACAATCTTTATTTGTATAGCGCCAACTTATTCCGCAGCGCTTTCAGGCATTGATATTACAAGACCCGGGGATGTCTCCTCCTATGATAGCTTCAGTAGAGGCTTGGGTTGACCTTTTGCAGAGGCTAGCTCTATCTGATAGTTTTAGAAAACCCTCATTACCCCTCAAAATCTTAAACTCTTTTTTACCAGATCTAGCTTTGAAGGAATAGAAGGCGGGGGGTGGGGGACGAGATGGTTAGAAGATTTACTGTCTACAAATGATATAAGACCATTTACAGAACTCTCCTCCAAATATAAATTACCACAAAAAGAACTATTTACCTATTAAAGAATTAGCTCTTTTCTGCAAAAATCACCTATTCACAAAATACAACTCCCTAATATAATTATTCACAAAATAACCTCAGAAAAGTCTGTAGATAAATCAAATACCACATTCTTTTATGATATAATGACAGTCAATAAAAATGTAAAGAAAAAATCTCATATGTTAAGCTGGGAAAAGGAATTGAGAGAAAAAATATCTATTGAATCTTGGGAAAGGGCATATAGAGCAACTTTAAAATCTACCAAAGGTCTGGGTATATTAGAAACCCAAACAAAATTGCAAATAAGATGGTATTATTCCCCCTTGTTGCTAGACAGTAGACAAAAAAATGGAAACGGCCTGTGTTGGAGGGAAGGCGGACAGAGGGGCTCTTTGTCTCATATCTTTTGGTTTTGTCCCAAATTTAAAAAAAATTCAAAAGAAATACTCAGGGATCTTCAAAATACATTGTGATTAGAGATGAGCGAGCACCAAAATGCTCGGGTGCTCGTTACTCGAGTCGAACTTTCAGTGATGCTCGAGAGTTCGTTTCGAGTAACGAACCCCATTGAAGTCAATGGGTGACTCGAGCATTTTTGTATATCGCCGATGCTCGCTAAGGTTTTCATTTGTGAAAATCTGCAAAACACAAGAAAGTGATGGAAACGACACAGAAACGAATAGGGCAGGCGAGGAGCTACATTTTGGGCTGTATCTCAAGTTCCCAGGTCCCACTATTAAGCCACAATAGCGGCAAGAGTGAGACCCCCCCCCCCCCCGCACTGTCAGCATAACGATCGTTCTCCTCTGCCACAGCTGTAACAGCTGTGGCAGAGAAGAACGATGTTAGCCCATTGAATTCAATGGAGCCGTCAATACAGCCGACTCCATTGAAAGCAATGGGCTGCCAGCGATCGCGGGATGAATTGTCGGGAAAGGGTTAAATATATAAGCCCTTCCCTGCAATTCATCCAGAAATGTGTAAAAATAAAAAATATATATATACTCACCTGGTGCCGGCAGACGGAGTTCAGCGCGGCAGGCTGCAGTTCTCCTGAACTGCTCTGAACAGCTGTGAGTAGTATTCAGCAGCCGGGGATTTAAAATCCCCGCCTGCTGAATAAGATGCCTCTGATTGGTCACAGCCTGACCAATCAGAGGCCAGCCCTCACTCACACCCATTCATGAATTCATGAATGGGTGAGTGAGGGCTGCCTCTGATTGGCTCAGGGGCAGGAGGCTGAACTCCGTCTGCCGGCACCAGGTGAGTATATATATATTTTTTATTTTTACACATTTCTGGATGAATTGCAGGGAAGGGCTTATATATTTAACCCTTTCCCGACAATTCATCCCGCGATCGCCGGCAGCCCATTGCTTTCAATGGAGTCGGCTGTATTGCGGCTCCATTGAATTCAATGGGCTAACATCGTTCTGCCGGGACAAGGTAAGTATATATATATTTTTTATTTTTACACATTTCTAGATGAATTGCAGGGAAGGGCTTATATATTTAAGTCCTTCCCGACAATTCATCCCGCGTACGCAGGCAGCCCATTGCTTTCAATGGAGTCGGCTGTATTGCCGGCTCCATTGAATTCAATGGTCAGTGCTCGTTTAATCGAGACGAGTATCGCGTGGTGCTCGTCTCGAGTAACGAGCATCTCGAGCACCCTAATACTCGAACGAGCATCAAGCTCGGACGAGTATGCTCGCTCATCTCTAATTGTGATGTTATATCCCTAGAGATGTCAAACTAATTCTCATTTTAATAGGCCTTGAGAAGTTCTCACCAAATAACAGATACTTGCTCGGACATTCCTTAATGACAGCGAAAACAATTACCACTAAAGATTGGAGGGAAGCAGCCCCCCCCCCTCCCCCAGTATTAGTGGAGTTCATAGGTCGAATGGCAGAACAGTGTATGTTTGAAAGGTGGTTAGCACTTTCCAATAACTCCATGAAACAGTACGGTGAGGCTTGGTGAGATGGAAAATCTTACACTAGTATCTGTTTTGTGTAGAAATGTAAGGATGCCTAGTTAGTTTAATTGTGTTTTATTCGAGGGTTAGAAATATTGAAAGAATACATGCAAGTATTATATTTGTATACTTAAAGTAATAATAAATGATAAGAAATGTATTGTCGGAGAAATCTAAATGTAAATGCACTTGGCAAAATTAATTAAAATGTATGATCAATACTAGAGATGAGCGAGCACCAAAATGCTCGGGTGCTCGTTACTCGGGACGAAATTTTCGCAATGCTCGAGGGTTCGTTTCGAGTAATGAACCCCATTGAAGTCAAGGGGCGACCCGAGCATTTTTGTATTTCGCCGATGCTCGCTAAGGTTTCCATGTGTGAAAATCTGGGCAATTCAAGAAAGTGATGGGAACGACACAGCAACGGATAGGGCAGGCGAGGGGCTACATGTTGGGCTGCATCTCAAGTTCACAGGTCCCACTATTAAGCCACAATACCGGCAAGAGTGGGCCCCCCCCCCTCCCAACAACTTTTACTTCTGAAAAGCCCTCATTAGCATGGCATACCTTAGCTAAGCACCACACTACCTACAACAAAGCACAATCACTGCCTGCATGACACTCTGCTGCCACTTCTCCTGAGTTACATGCTGCCCAACCCCCCTCCCCCCTGCACGACGCAGTGTCCACAGCGCACACCAAACTGTCCCTGCGCAGCCTTCAGCTGCCCTCATGCCACACCACCCTCATGTCTATTTATAAGTGCGTCTGCCATGAGGAGGAACTGCAGGCACACACTGCAGAGGGTTGGCACGGCTAGGCAGCGACCCTCTTTAAAAGTGGTGGGGCGATAGCCCACAATGCTGTACAGAAGCAATGAGAAATATAATCCTGTGCCACCACCATCAGGAGCTGCACACGTGGGCATAGCAATGGGGAACCTATGTGCCACACACTATTCATTCTGTCAAGGTGTCTGCATGCCCCAGTCAGACTGGTAATATGTAGCTTAACAGTAACCGCGTTGGTGGTAATGTGGTGGTGACTGCGGACCTAGTAGCGCGGTTGTATTTTGTTGGTTTTCGGAATGTGGCCAGGATTAAGTTGGCCGTGGCGGGGGATGTTTTTGAGGCACTACGTGTCCTCTCCACGTGTCCGTGGTTATATGCACCTTAACAGTAACCGCGTTGGTGGTAATGTGGTGGTGACTGCGGACCTAGTAGCGCGGTTTTATTTTGTTGGTTTTCGGAATGTGGCCAGGATTAAGTGGGCCGTGGCGGGGGATGTTTTTGAGGCACTACGTGTCCTCTCCACGTGTCCGTGGTTATATGCACCTTAACAGTAACCGCGTTGGTGGTAATGTGGTGGTGACTGCGGACCTAGTAGCGCGGTTTTATTTTGTTGGTTTTCGGAATGTGGCCAGGATTAAGTGGGCCGTGGCGGGCGGATGGTGGGGGGGGCTCTCTTGTGTCGGTAAAGGTGAAATTCTTGGACTGCCACCAGACGAACCAATGCAAAGGCATTTGCCAAGAATGTTTTCATTGTTGGAGGAGGAGGGGGATGTTTTTGAGGCACTACGTGTCCTCTCCACGTGTCCGTGGTTATATGCACCTTAACAGTAACCGCGTTGGTGGTAATGTGGTGGTGACTGCGGACCTAGTAGCGCGGTTTTATTTTGTTGGTTTTCGGAATGTGGACAGGATTAAGTGGGCCATGGCGGGGGATGTTTTTGAGGCACTACGTGTCCTCTCCACGTATCCCTGGTTATATGCACCTTAACAGTAACCGCGTTGGTGGGAAATGGCCTCGCCGCCATCATGTCTTTGGGAAGCCTCTGTTTCCACACCCCAGAGACATACCATTAGCAGCGGTATAGGCAGAGCCCATAATTCGTAACATTTCAGCCGTAGCATTAGGACAGGCCCCACTAACATATCACTAGCAGCATTATAGGGGGAGCACAGTATTAGTTCCATTTCAGTAATAGTAGCACTCAAGACAGGCCCCAGTAACAATTCCGAAGCAGCAGTATAGTGGGAGCGCAGTCTTTGTTCCATTTCAGTAATAGTAGCACTCAAGACAGGCACCAGTAACAATTCCGAAGCAGCAGTATAGTGGGAGCGCAGTCTTCGTTCCATTTCAGTAATAGTAGCACTCAAGACAGGCCCCAGTAACAATTCCGAAGCAGCAGTATAGGAGGAGCATAGTCTAAGTTCCATTTAAGTAATAGTAGCAGCCTACACAGGCCGCAGGAACAATTCCGAAGCAGCAGTATAGTGGGAGCGCAGTCTTAGTTCCATTTCAGTAGCTGCAGTATAGCCAAGGCCCAAGTTACATTTATGTAGCTAAAGTGTAGGCCAACCCCACACACCTTTCTGTACCATGAGTGCAGGCGAAGAACATAGAAATTGCTATGATTACACTGTAGGTGAGGGCCCCAAAAAATTGGTGTACCAACAGTACTAATGTACCTCAGTAAAAATTGGCCATGCCCAACCAAGATGGCAGGTGAAACCCATTAATCGCTTTGGTTAATGTGGCTTAAGTGGTAACTAGGCCTGGAGGCAGCCCAGTTTAACGAAAAATTGTTTCAAGTTAAAGTTCCAACGCTTTTAAGAGCATTGAAACGTATAAAAAATTTTTAGAAAAATTATATGAGTTAGCCTTGTGGCCCTAAGAAAAATTGCCCGTTCAGCGTGAGGTTTCAGGAGGAGGAGCAGGAGGAGGAGGAGGAATATTATACACAGATTGATGAAGCAGAAATGTCTCCGTTTTGGATGGTGAGAGAGAACGATGCTTCCATCCGCGGGTGCAGCCTACGTATTGTTTAGGTATCGCTGCTGTCCGCTGGTGGAGAAGAGAAGTCTGGGGAAATCCAGGCTTTGTTCATCTTGATGAGTGTTAGCCTGTCGGCACTGTCGGTTGACAGGCGGGTACGCTTATCTGTGATGATTCCCCCAGCCGCACTAAACACCCTCTCCGACAAGACGCTAGCCGCAGGACAAGCAAGCACCTCCAGGGCATACAGCGCTAGTTCAGGCCACGTGTCCAGCTTCGACACCCAGTAGTTGTAGGTGGCAGAGGCGTCACGGAGGACGGTCGTGCGATCGGCTACGTACTCCCTCACCATCCTTTTACAGTGCTCCCGCCGACTCAGCCTTGACTGGGGAGCGGTGACACAGTCTTGCTGGGGAGCCATAAAGCTGTCCAGGCCCTTAAAGACTGTTGCACTGCCTGGGCTGTACATGCTGCTTGATCTCCGCACCTCCCCTGCTACCTGGCCCTCGGAACTGCGCCTTCTGCCACTAGCGCTGTCGGAAGGGAATTTTACCATCAGCTTGTCCGCCAGGGTCCTGTGGTATAGTAACACTCTCGAACCCCTTTCCTCTTCGGGAATGAGAGTGGGAAGGTTCTCCTTATAGCGTGGGTCGAGCAGTGTGTACACCCAGTAATCCGTAGTGGCCAGAATGCGTGTAACGCGAGGGTCACGAGAAAGGCATCCTAACATGAAGTCAGCCATGTGTGCCAGGGTACCTGTACGCAACACATGGCTGTCCACACTAGGAAGATCACTTTCAGGATCCTCCTCCTCCTCCTCCTCAGGCCATACACGCTGAAATGATGACAGGCAAGCAGCATGGGTACCCTCAGCAGTGGGCCAAGCTGTCTCTTCCCCCTCCTCCTCATCCTCCTCATGCTCCTCCTCCTCCTCCGGAACGCGCTGAGATATAGACAGGAGGATGCTCTGACTATCCAGCGACATACTGTCTTCCCCCGACTCTGTTTCCGAGCGCAAAAAGGCTGCCTTTATGGTTTGCAGGGAACTTCTCAAGATGCATAGCAGAGGAATGGTGACGCTAATGATTGCAGCATCGCCGCTCACCACCTGGGTAGACTGCTCAAAGTTTCAAAGGACCTGGCAGATGTCTGCCAACCAGGCCCACTCTTCTGAAAAGAATTGAGGAGGCTGACTCCCACTGCGCCGCCCATGTTGGAGTTGGTATTCCACTATAGCTCTACACTGCTCATAGAGCCTGGCCAACATGTGGAGCGTAGAGTTCCACCGTGTGGGCACGTCGCACAGCAGTCGGTGCACTGGCAGATTAAACCGATGTTGCAGGGTGCGCAGGGTGGCAGCGTCCGTGTGGGACTTGCGGAAATGTGCGCAGAGCCGGCGCACCTTTACGAGCAGGTCTGACAAGCGTGGGTAGCTTTTCAGAAAGCGCTGAACCACCAAATTAAAGACGTGGGCCAGGCATGGCACGTGCGTGAGGCTGCCGAGCTGTAGAGCCGCCACCAGGTTACGGCCGTTGTCACACACGACCATGCCCGGTTGGAGGCTCAGCGGCGCAAGCCAGCGGTCGGTCTGCTCTGTCAGACCCTGCAGCAGTTCGTGGGCCGTGTGCCTCTTCTCTCCTAAGCTGAGTAGTTTCAGCACGGCCTGCTGACGCTTGCCTACCGCTGTGCTGCCACGCCGCGCGACACCGACTGCTGGCGACGTGCTGCTGCTGACACATCTTGATTGCGAGACAGAGGTTGCGGAGGAGGAGGAGGGTGCTTTAGTGGAGGAGGCATACACCGCCGCAGATACCAGCACCGAGCTGGGGCCCGCAATTCTGGGGGTGGGTAGGACGTGAGCGGTCACAGGCTCTGACTCTGTCCCAGCCTCCACTAAATTCACCCAATGTGCCGTCAGGGAGGTGTAGTGGCCCTGGCCGCCTGTGCTTGTCCACGTGTCCGTTGTTAAGTGGACCTTGGCAGTAACCGCGTTGGTGAGGGCGCGTACAATGTTGTGGGAGACGTGGTCGTGCAGGGCTGGGACAGCACATCGGGAAAAGTAGTGGCGACTGGGAACTGAGTAGTGCGGGGCCGCCGCCTCCATCATACTTTTGAAGGACTCCGTTTCCACAACCCTATACGGCAGCATCTCAAGGCTGATAAATTTGGCTATGTGGACGGTTAACGCTTGAGCGTGCGGGTGCGTGGCGGCGTACTTGCGCTTGCGCTCAAACACTTGTGCTAGCGACGGCTGGACGGTGCGGTGCGAGACATTGGTGGATAGTGCCGAGGACAGCGGAGGTGAGGGTGTGGGTGCAGGCCAGGAGACGGTAGTGCCTGTGTCCTCAGAGCGGGGTTGGATCTCAGTGGCAGGTTGGGGCACAGGGGGAGAGGCAGCGGTGCAAACCGGAGGCGGTGAACGGCCTTCGTCCCACCTTGTGGGGTGCTTGGCCATCATATGTCTGCACATGCTGGTGGTGGTGAGGCTGTTGGTGGTGGCTCCCCGGCTGATCTTGGCGCGACAAAGGTTGCACACCACTGTTCGTCGGTCGTCAGGCGTCTCTGTGAAAAACTGCCAGACCTTAGAGCACCTCGGCCTCTGTAGGGTGGCATGGCGCGAGGGTGTGCTTTGGGAAACAGTTGGTGGATTATTTGGTCTGGCCCTGCCTCTACCCCTGGCCACCGCACTGCCTCTTGCAACCTGCCCTGCTGCTGCCCGTGCCTCCCCCTCTGAAGACCTGTCCTGTGTAGGCGTTGCACACCAGGTGGGGTCAGTCACCTCATCGTCCTGCTGCTCTTCCTCCGAATCCTCTGTGCGCTCCTCCCTCGGACTTACTGCCCTTACTACTACCTCACTGCAAGACAACTGTGTCTCATCGTCATCGTCCTCCTCACCCACTGAAAGGTCTTGAGACAGTTGCCGGAAGTCCCCAGCCTCATCCCCCGGACCCCGGGAACTTTCGAATGGTCGGGCATCAGTGACGATAAACTGTTCTGGTGGGAGAGGAACCACTGCTGCCCAATCTGAGCAGGGGCCCGAGAACAGTTCCTGGGAGTCTGCCCGCTCCTGAGCATGTGTCATTGTAGTGGAGTGAGGAGGCTGGGAGGAAGGAGGAGTAGCAGCCAGAGGATTTGGATTTGCAGCACTGGACGGCGCAGAACTGTGGGTGGATGATAGCTTGCTCGAAGCACTTTCTGCCATCCACGACAGGACCTGCTCACACTGCTCATTTTCTAATAAAGGTTTTCCCGCGTGGACCCATTAATTGGGCGATGAATGTGGGGACGCCAGAAACGTGCCTCTCTCCTAATCGCGCAGCAGTCGGCTGCGATATACCTTGATCAGGAGCTCGCCCTGTGCCCACACCCTCACTTGGGCCTACGCGTCCTCGGCCACGTCCACGTCCTCTAGGCTTACCCCTACCCCTCAGCATGCTGTATTACCAGTGATTTCCCAGGCAGGAAATAAATTGGCGCAAGCCTGCAGGACAAATAGAATGTTTCCCTTTTTGGGAAACGGAGGGCCCACTGACTATATTCAATCAGAAAAGATATGTGTTGCACAGAAATGCAGTTATATGAAGTGCAGCAGAGCAGTTACTTTTCACAGGCAGCAAATAAATTGGCGCAAGCCTGCAGGACAAATAAAATGTTTCCCTTTTTGGGAAACGGAGGGCCCACTGACTATATTCTATCAGATAAGATATGTGTTGCACAGAAATGCAGTTATATGAAGTGCAGCAGAGCGGTTACTTTTCACAGGCAGCAAATAAATTGGCGCAAGCCTGCAGGACAAATAGAATGTTTCCCTTTTTGGGAAACGGAGGGCCCACTGACTATATTCAATCAGATAAGATATGTGTTGCACAGAAATGCAGTTATATGAAGTGCAGCAGAGCGGTTACTTTTCACAGGCAGCAAATAAATTGGCGCAAGCCTGCAGGACAAATAGAATGTTTCCCTTTTTGGGAAACGGAGGGCCCACTGACTATATTCAATCAGATAAGATATGTGTTGCACAGAAATGCAGTTATATGAAGTGCAGCAGAGCGGTTACTTTTCACAGGCAGGAAATAAATTGGCGCAAGCCTGCAGGACAAATAGAATGTTTCCCTTTTTGGGAAACGGAGGGCCCACTGACTATATTCAATCAGATAAGATATGTGTTGCACAGAAATGCAGTTATATGAAGTGCAGCAGAGCAGTTACTTTTCACAGGCAGCAAATAAATTGGCGCAAGCCTGCAGGACAAATAGAATGTTTCCCTTTTTGGGAAACGGAGGGCCCACTGACTATATTCAATCAGATAAGATATGTGTTGCACAGAAATGCAGTTATATGAAGTGCAGCACAGCGGTTACTTTTCCCAGGCAGGAAATAAATTGGCGCAAGACTGCAGGACAAATACAATTTTTCCCTTTTTTGGAAACGGATGGCCCACTGACTATATTCATTCAATAATATATGTCTTCTGGCCCTGCCTACACAATTCTCTCCCTGTAGTATTACTGCAAGGCGCAATGCTCTGCAGACAGCCGATTTTGAAAAGAAAAAAATATGCAACACTGCTAACAGCAGCCTGCACAGTACTGCACACGGATAGATGTGGCCCTAAGAAGGACCGTTGGGGTTCTTGAAGCCTACACTCACTCCTAACACTCTCCCTACCTAAGCACCACTTCTGTCCCTGTAGTATTACTGCAAGGCGCAATGCTCTGCAGACTGCCGATTTTGAAAAAAAAAAAAATTTGTGTAACACTGCTAACAGCACCCTCCACAGTACTGCACATGGATAGATGTGGCCCTGAGAAGGACCGTTGGGGTTCTTGAAGCTTACACTCACTCCTAACACTCTCCCTACAGCAGCACCAGCAGCAGCACTTTCCCTCAGCTAACTCAGTCACAAGGCATCTGAGGCGAGCCGCGGGAGGGGCTGACTTTTATACTCGGGTGACATCTGATCGCCCCAGCCACTCACAGCAGGGGGGTGGTATAGGGCTTGAACATCACAGGGGGAAGTTGTAATGCCTTCCCTGTCTTTCAATTGGCCAGAAAAGCGCGCTAACGTCTCAGAGAGGAAACTGAAAGTAACCGGAACACCGCGTGGTGCTCGTTAAGAGTAACGAGCATCCCGAACACCCTAATATTCGCACGAATATCAAGCTCGGACGAGTACGTTCGCTCATCTCTAATCAATACCATTGATGTATTCTTATGACACTCTTATGTTTGCCAATGTGTTGTATTGTACAACTCTGATGAAATTTTTCAAAAAAAAAATGAATGAGAAAAAGAGTAAAAATATATGTTTTAATGGCTTTTCCCATTTGGCCTTACTTTTGCTAAGAATGGCAGAATATACACAATTAAATCTCCATCAGATTTAAGCCAAGCCTGGAAAATTCTGTACATTTTAGCAATGTGCATTCATGACTTCCACTTCAGCTTTCTAACCAAGATTTACCTTTACTTGCTGAGGTGAAGCCTTGGATCAAAGCTGGCAGATCCAAATCGCTTAGACTTAAGAAGATGCGCACTTAATGCCCTATTTTGAAATAGAACTATTTTCTTCTTTGGGTGTCTTCTCTCAACAGAGCTATGTTTTTTCTTAGCTATTCAAGAAAGGCAAAATTTATTATACCAAGGTTAAATGCTTGAAATGAGAAATGCTCTACTCCAGTTTTCTTTGCTGTTACTATTTATGAGCTTTGTTCTCTTTACTAAACATAGCTGGTTGTCGCTGAACTATATCATTTTAATACTCTTAATTATAGGTTTTTTTGTGGGAAGAGTTGGTCCAATACTGTTGCATTGTAAAAATCAGTTTTACAGTTCTTAAGAAGATCATACCTCTTTTCTACTCAAAATTGAGTATACACATTCATATGTTAATTGAAGAAGATTGAGGAGATCTTTGCTTATGCAAGCAGAATATGTGTTTATTCCCTGTGGTTGGTTTTCCTTGTCCTCCTCATCCTCTCCCTTTCAAGAAGAAGGTGTGTGTAGATTTTTTTATGCATACCCAGTACAGTTTTTAAACTTTACTATAATGCTCCAAAACTTTACACATAAATGACAGAAGTAAAGTTAACATCTTTTAATATTAGGGGAATGAATACCTCTGATAATTTTCACTCTAATAAAAAGATATAAAGTGGATATCAGTTTCTTTCAAGAAACTCATTTTAAATTTGGCAAAGTCCATAATCTTCCAACAATCCAATTTAAAATACTGTTTCACATACATAAGGCATCAAGAGGAGTCAGTATAGCCATAAGCAAGCAGACTCTTTTTGAACATATAATGATGCAATCAGACCCAGAAGGTCATTTTCTTTTTGTTAAAGTGAAACTGGAGAATTTCACACAATTACTCTGGCAAATCTATATGCACATAACTTGTGCCAATCACGCCGGACAGGTAATGTATTAGCAAAATTGTGAGAATAGTGGGAGGTGACTTAAATGCAGCCATAAACCTCTTCATAGATACTTCAACAGATTATTCAGCTCATTCACAAAGTAATTAAGACAAAATTAATAGAGCGATCCACTCTGCTGATTTGAAAAACACCTGGAGGTTACATAATGCATCTTGTAAAGGACTATATTTATTTCTCAACAATACATAACTCCTATCAAAAGCTAAATTACTTATCTTTCTCCTCAAACTACATGGATATGGTAAACTATGTTAGTATGGTAAACAATAGAGATGAGCGAACGTACTCGTCCGAGCTTGATACTCGTTCGAGTATTAGCGTGTTCGAGATGCTCGTTACTCGAGACGAGTACCACGCGATGTTCGAGTTACTTTCACTTTCATCCCTGAGACGTTAGCCCGCTTTTCTGGCCAATAAAAAGACAGGGAAGGCATTACAACTTCCCCCTGCGACGTTCAAACCCTATACCACCCCCCTGCAGTGAGTGGCTGGCGAGATCAGGTGTCACCCGAGTATATAAATCGGCCCCTCCCGCGGCTCGCCACAGATGCATTCTGACAGAGATCAGGAACAGTGTTGCTGGTGCCGGAGCTGCTATAGGGAGAGCGTTAGGAGTTATTTTAGGCTTCAAGAACCCCAACGGTCCTTCTTAGGGCCATATCTAACCGTGTGCAGTAGTGTGGAGGCTGCTTTTTGCAGTGTTGCACATTTTTTTTTTTTTTGTATATCGGCCGTGCAGAGCATTGCGTCCAGCAGTAATTTTACATTGTCCTGGGCCATTAGTGGTGAGGCAGGGACAGAAGACATATTTAGTGTATATGGGCAGTGGGCCTTTCCAAAAACATTTGGGAAAAAAAATCTATTTGGGCTGCCTGTGACTGTCCTCAGTGTACTGGGTCTGTGCTGGGGGTAGTTGTCCTAATTCATACGCAGCCAGCTAAGTGTTACAGCAGGCTTGCACAAAATTCTTTCCTGCCTCTGTGTTGCCTCTTACATCACCGCTGTATTCCTGTCCACAAGTGCACTGGGTCTCTGCTGGGGGTAGTTGTCCTAATTCATACGCAGCCAGCTAAGTGTTACAGCAGGCTTGCGCAAAATTCTTTCCTGCCTCTGTGTTGCCTCTTACATCACCGCTGTATTCCTGTCCACAAGTGTACTGGGTCTCTGCTGGGGGTAGTTGTCCTAATTCGTACGCAGCCAGCTAAGTGTTACAGCAGGCTTGCGCAAAATTCTTTCCTGCCTCTGTGTTGCCTCTTACATCACTGCTGTATTCCTGTCCACAAGTGTACTGGGTCTCTGCTGGGGGTAGTTGTCCTAATTCATACGCAGCCAGCTAAGTGTTACAGCAGGCTTGCGCAAAATTCTTTCCTGCCTCTGCTGTGCGTTCCGTAAGCAAAGTCAGCCTCCAACCACAGGCCAATAAGCGGCACATTAAATTACAGCGTTCTGTTTCTGCACTACTGGTAATACACCATGCTGAGGGGTAGGGGTAGGCCTAGGGGACGTGGACGCGGCCGAGGACGCGGAGGCCCAAGTCAGGGTGTGGGCACAGGCCGAGCTCCTGATCCAGATGTATCGCAGCCGACTGCTGCGGGATTAGGAGAGAGGCATGTTTCTGGCGTCCCCACATTCATCTCACAATTAATGGGTCCATGCGGTAGACCTTTATTAGAAAATGAGCAGTGTGAGCAGGTCCTGTCATGGATGGCAGAAAGTGCATCCAGCAATCTATCGACCACCCAGAGTTCTGCGCTGTCCACTGCTGCAACTCTGAATCCTCTGGCTGCTGCTCCTCCTTCCTCCCAGCCTCCTCACTCCATTACAATGAGACATTCTGAGGAGCAGGCAGACTCCCAGGAACTGTTCCCGGGCCCCTGCCCAGAATGGCCACCAATGGTTCCTCTCCCACCGGAGGAGTTTGTCATGACCGATGCCCAACCTTTGGAAAGTTCCCGGGGTCCAGGGGATGAGGCTGGGGACTTCCGGCAACTGTCTCAAGAGCTTTCAGTGGGTGAGGAGGACGATGACGATGAGACACAGTTGTCTATCACTCAGTTAGTAGTAATTGGAGTAAGTCCGAGGGAGGAGCGCACAGAGGATTCGGAGGAAGAGCAGCAGGACGATGAGGTGACTGACCCCACCTGGTTTGCTACGCCTACTGAGGACAGGTCTTCAGAGGGGGAGGCAAGTGCAGCAGCAGGGCAGGTTGGAAGAGGCAGTGCAGTGGCAAGGGGTAGAGGCAGGCCAGACCGAATAATCCACCAACTGTTTCCCAAAGCGCCCCTCGCGCCATGCCACCCTGCAGAGGCCGAGGTGCTCAAAGGTCTGGCAGTTTTTCACTGAGAGTGCAGACGACCGACGAACAGTGGTGTGCAACCTTTGTCGCGCCAAGATCAGCCGGGGAGCCACCACCACCAGCCTCACTACCACCAGCATGCGCAGACATATGATGGCCAAGCACCCCACAAGGTGGGACCAAGGCCGTTCACCGCCTCTGGTTTGCACCGCTGCCTCTCCCCCTGTGCCCCAACCTGCCACTGAGATCCAACCCCCCTCTCAGGACACAGGCACTACCGTCTCCTGGCCTGCACCCACACCCTCACCTCTGCTGTGCTCGGCCCCATCCACCAATGTCTCTCAGCGCACCATCCAGCCATCGCTAGCGCAAGTGTTGGAGCGCAAGCGCAAGTACGCCGCCACGCACCCGCACGCTCAAGCGTTAAACGTGCACATAGCCAAATTTATCAGCCTGGAGATGCTGCCGTATAGGGTTGTGGAAACGGAGGCTTTCAAAGGTATGATAGCGGCGGCGGCCCCGCGCTACTCAGTTCTCAGTCGCCACTACTTTTCCCGATGTGCCGTCCCAGCCCTGCACGACCACGTCTCCCGCAACATTGTACGCGCCCTCACCAACGCGGTTACTGCCAAGGTCCACTTAACAACGGACACATGGACAAGCACAGGCGGGCAGGGCCACTACATCTCCCTGACGGCACATTGGGTGAATTTAGTGGAGGCTGGGACAGAGTCAGAGCCTGAGACCGCTCACGTCCTACCCACCCCCAGAATTGCAGGCCCCAGCTTGGTGGTGGTATCTGCGGCGGTGTATGCTTCCTCCACTAAACCACCCTCCTCCTCCTCCTCCTCCTACGCAACCTTTGTCTCGCAATCAAGATGTGTCAGCAGCAGCACGTCGCCAGCAGTCGGTGTCGCGCGGCGTGGCAGCACAGCGGTGGGTAAGCGTCAGCAGGCCGTGCTGAAACTACTCAGCTTAGGAGAGAAGAGGCACATGGCCCACGAACTGCTGCAGGGTCTGACAGAGCAGACCGACCGCTGGCTTGCGCCGCTGAGCCTCCAACCGGGCAAGGTCGTGTGTGACAACGGCCGTAACCTGGTGGCGGCTCTGCAGCTCGGCAGCCTCACGCACGTGCCATGCCTGGCCCACGTCTTTAATTTGGTGGTTCAGCGCTTTCTGAAAAGCTACCCACGCTTGTCAGACCTGCGCGGAAAGGTGCTCCGGCTCTGCGCACATTTCCGCAAGTCCCACACGGACGCTGCCACCCTGCGCACCCTGCAACATCGGTTTAATCTGCCAGTGCACCGACTGCTGTGCGACGTGCCCACACGGTGGAACTCTACGCTTCACATGTTGGCCAGGCTCTTAGAGCAGCGTAGAGCTATAGTGGAATACCAACTCCAACATGGGCGGCGCAGTGGGAGTCAGCCTCCTCAATTCTTTACAGAAGAGTGGGCCTGGTTGGCAGACATCTGCCAGGTCCTTGGAAACTTTGAGGAGTCTACCCAGATGGTGAGCGGCGATGCTGCAATCATTAGCGTCACCATTTCTCTGCTATGCCTCTTGAGAAGTTCCCTGCAAAGCATAAAGGCAGACGCTTTGCGCTCGGAAACAGAGGCAGGGTAAGACAGTATGTCGCTTGATAGTCAGAGCACCCTCCTGTCTATATCTCAGCGCGTTGAGGAGGAGGAGGAGCATGAGGAGGATGAGGAGGAGGGGGAAGAGACAGCTTGGCCCACTGCTGAGGGTACCCATGCTGCTTGCCTGTCATCCTTTCAGCGTGTATGGCCTGAGGAGGAGGAGGAGGATCCTGAAAGTGATCTTCATAGTGAGGACAGCCATGTGTTGTGTACAGGTACCCTGGCACACATGGCTGACTTCATGTTAGGATGCCTTTCTCGTGACCCTCGCGTTACATGCATTCTGGCCACTACGGATTACTGGGTGTACACACTGCTCGACCCACGGTATAAGGAGAACCTTTACACTCTCATACCCGAAGAGGAAAGGGGTTCAAGAGTGATGCTATACCACAGGACCCTGGCGGACAAACTGATGGTAAAATTCCCATCCGACAGCGCTAGTGGCTGAAGGCGCAGTTCCGAGGGCCAGGTAGCAGGGGAGGCGCAGAGATCAGGCAGCATGTACAGCACAGGCAGGGGAACACTCTCTAAGGCCTTTGACTGCTTTCTGGCTCCCCAGCAAGACTGTGTCACCGCTCCCCATTCAAGGCTGAGTTGGCGGGAGCACTGTAAAAGGATGGTGAGGGAGTACGTAGCCGATCGCACGACCGTCCTCCGTGACGCCTCTGCCCCCTACAACTACTGGGTGTCGAAGCTGGACACGTGGCCTGAACTCGCGCTGTATGCCCTGGAGGTGCTTGCTTGTCAAGCGGCTAGCGTCTTGTCGGAGAGGGTGTTTAGTGCGGCTGGGGGAATCATCACGGATAAGCGTACCCGCCTGTCAACCGACAGTGCCAACAGGCTTACACTCATCAAGATGAACAAAGCCTGGATTTCCCCAGACTTCTCTTCTCCACCAGCGGACAGCAGCGATACCTAAACAATACGTAGGCTGCACCCGCGGATGGAAGCATTGTTCTCTATCACCATCAAAAACGTGGACCTTTAAGCTTCATCTATCTGTGTATAATATTCATCCTCCTCCTCCTGCTCCTCCTCCTGAGACCTGACGTAATCACGCCGAACGGGCAATTTTTCTTAGGCCCACAAGGCTCAGTCACATAATTTTTGTTAACAATTTTTATACGTTTCAATGCTCATTAAAGCGTTGAAACTTTCACCTCAACCAATTTTTATTTTAACTGGGCTGCCTGCAGGCCTAGTTACAAATTAAGCCACATTAACCAAAGCGATTAATGGGTTTCACCTGCCCTCTTGGTTGGGCATGGGCAATTTTTCTGACGTACATTAGTACTGTTGGTACACCAATTTTTGGGGGCCCTCGCCTACAGTGTAATCCAATTAATTTTTTGCCCACCTGCATTAAAGCTGACGTTACATCAGCTGTGTTGGGCACTGCAATGGGATATATTTATGTACCGCCGGTGGGTTCCAGGGAGCCACCCATGCTGTGGGTCCACAGGGAGTTGTAACTGCATGTGTCTACTTCTAAAGAACCCCAGTCTGACTGGGGCATGCAGTGTGGGCCGAAGCCCACCTGCATTAAACATTACATTACCTCAGCTGTGCTGGGCAATGCAATGGGATATATTTATGTACCGCCGGTGGCTTCCTGGCACCCACCCATGCTGTCGGTCCACACTGAGTTGTAACTGCATGTGTCTACTTCTAAAGAACCCCAGTCTGACTGGGGCATGCAGTGTGGGCCGAAGCCCACCTGCATTTAATCGGACGTTACCTCAGCTGTGATGGGCACTGCAATGGGATATATTTATGTACAGCCGGTGGGTTCCAGGGAGCCACCCATGCTGTGGGTGCACACGGAATTCCCATTGCGGAGTTGTACCTGCCTGTGACTATTTATAAAAAACCGCGGTCTGACTGGGGCATGCAGACACCTTGACAGAATGAATAGTGTGTGGCACATAGGTTCCCCATTGCTATGCCCACGTGTGCAGCTCCTGATGGCGGTGGCACAGGAATGGATTTCTCATTGCTTCTGTACAGCATTGTGGGCTATCGCTCCGCCCCTTTTAAAGAGGGTTGCTGCCTAGCCGTGCCAACCCTCTGCAGTGTGTGCCTGCGGTTCCTCCTCATGGCAGACGCACTTATAAATAGACATGAGGGTGGTGTGGCATGAGGGCAGCTGAAGGCTGCGCAGGGACACTTTGGTGTGCGCTGTGGACACTGCGTCCTGCGGGGGGGGGGGGGGGGGGGGGTTGGGCAGCATGTAACCCAGGAGAAGTGGCAGCGGAGTGTCATGCAGGCAGTGATTGTGCTTTGTTGGAGGTAGTGTGTTGCTTAGCTAAGGTATGCATTGCTAATGAGGGCTTTTCAGAAGTAAAAGTTGTTGGGAGGGGGGCCCACTCTTGCCGCTATTGTGGCTTAATAGTGAGACCTGGGAACTTGAGATGCAGCCCAACATGTAGCCCCTCGCCTGCCCTATCCGTTGCTGTGTCGTTCCCATCACTTTCTTGAATTGCCCAGATTTTCACAAATGAAAACCTTAGCGAGCATCGGCGATATACAAAAATGCTCGGGTCGCCCATTGACTTCAATGGGGTTCGTTACTCGAAACGAACCCTCGAGCATCGCGATAATTTTGTCCCGAGTAACGAGCACCCGAGCATTTTGGTGCTCGCTCATCTCTAGTAAACAACTATTGTTGATCCTATTGGTATTTGCAATACTTCATTTTAGTACCTTAAATGGTAGGAACTGGGTTTTGGAGACTTAATGAAACACTTTTAGATGACTAGACCACAATCAACTCTTTTAAGGAAAAATTGAAATTCTACTTCACCACAAATTTAATAGTAGAAGTGTCCCAAGCTATAATTTGGGAGACACATAAATCCTTCATTATTGAAGGAGAATTTATTGCTCTTGGAGCTCAAAAAAAGTCAAAATATTAATTTTGCTCCATGTACAGATTTATGTCCGTGAATCTATTCACAAAAATACTAATCTCAGCAAATTCAGAGCAAATTAAATAACCTCTGGTGCCAGATATGCAATGACTTGAATTTTTAGAGCAGCAAAACAATTTCAAATTGCCAAGTCTAGATATTATGCTCATGGCAATAAGGTAGAAAAAAAATAATGTTTTAGTTATGGAAAATGGGTTCAAACAATAAGTAAAATCTCTGGTAGTGTGGTTTCAGAAGCTAACCATATTGTAGAGGAGTTTAGGAAATTTTGTCATGTACTTTACAATTTAGAATCTAAAGAGGAAGGTTTTTCACCTAAATCCATGCACGAGATCAATCCTTTCCTAAACTATCTTTCCCTTCCGACTCTCAATGAACAAGATTATCTAACATTTTTATCTCCAATAACTGAGGCAGAAAAAAAGGGAACTATTTCTGCTAAGACAAATGGGCAAAAGCCCAGGTCAAGATGGACTCCCAGTTTCCTACAATGAAAAAGTATTTCCAACCCTTTTACAAGATTTAGTTAAATGTTGTGTGGCCATTATAAAGGGTATAAGCCATCCAAAACAGTTACTAGAAGCAACTACAGACATTATTCCTAAAGAAGAAAGAGATTTAGATAGCTGTGGAAATTACCGGTCCATGTCTTTATTAAATGTGGAGTAAAAATGTAGGCAAAATTCTTTGTCAGGCAACAGGGCAAGCTTCTCACCAAATTAATAAACCTGGAACAAATCAGATTTATTCCAGAAAAAAAAGGTAACATAAATCTGAAGAATTATCCATTCTATTCCTATTTTCTAGCTGTCCAGAACCTGACTTGGTTGGAAAAAGATATGGACAAAGATAACATCCCACAGAAATTGACATCTTTGATTTACAATTATATAATTACTTTAAACATTTTTGTAACTTCTGAGTTTATTAGAAATTGGGAAAGAGATTTGGATAGCAAATTTTCAGAACCAGAAATAAGATGTATTTCATCTCGATCTCATCTTTCAAGATGTGTTCATATTCAGGAACACTCATACAAATGATTGAATAGGTGGTGCTGAACACGTCATTTCATGAAATCATTAGGATTATCAGATAGAGACTAATGTTGGCACTGTGAATTGGATACAGGCCCCTGAATTATATTTTCTATTCAAGTGCGAGAATTAGTTCCTTTGGAAAAGAAATCGAAAAAAATAAATAAAATATATATATATATATCCCCTGAGTCAGTGGTGCTCTGGCTCACAGCTCTTCCCTGGATTCCCAGGAAAAATAAGTTTGCCGTACAATTAACTCTGGCAGGGAGATTGCTTATCCCTCTGAGATGGAGAAGTAAAGATTTCTTATTCAACTGTTCAACTAAACAACTAACCCCTTCCCACTGCAGGGCATAATTTTATGTCCTGGCAGCAGGGTACTTCCCGCAACAGGGCGTAAACTTACGTCCTGGGGTTAGCGCGGGATCACATATGATCCCGCACTATCCCGCAGCGGGAGCCGGCTGTCAGTCACAGCCGGTGTCCCGCTGCAACAGCGGGGGGGCATCAGAGATGCGCCCCCCGCTGTTAACCCCTCCACTGCCGCAGGGAAAGAGTTCACAGAGTGAGCGGACTCCCTCTGTGTCTCCGGCCGGCTCTCGCGATAACAGACACTGGCGTCCTATGTTACCAATGCCTGAGATCACTGTATAAGCGATAAGGCATGGCAGAGCAGTAGCTCTGCCATCCCTTATGACAGCGATCATCAGGGCAGTGGTCAAGTCCCCCAGGGGGACACAAATGTTGTAAAAAAAACAAAGATTAAAAAAATGAATTTAAAAAAAATGTAAAAAAAGAGTAAAAAAACCATTTTTTTATGCTTTTTCTCAGATCAGCATAAAAAAAGGTAAAATAAATAAAACCCCACATATTTGGTATTGTCGCGGCTGTAACGACACGTACAATAAGTTGCACATGCTTTTGACTGTACACAGAAAAAAATGCAAAAAAAACGCTAAAAAACTGAGGCAAAATGCTAATTTTTAGCATTTTGCCTCACTAAAAATGCAATTAAAGTGATCAAAAAAGCCGTATGTACCCCAAAATGGTACCATTAAAAACTATAGCTCGTCTCGCAAAAAATAAGCCCTCATAGAGCTCTGTACATCAAAAAATAAAAAAGTTACAGGACTTTGAATGCAGCGATTTAGAAAAAAAAAAAGATTTCCCAAAAAAAGGGTTTTTATTGCAGAAAAGTGGGAAAACCTAAAAAAAATGTAAGAATTTTGGTATAGTTGTAACCATACCGGTCCGCAGAAAAAATGGAATGTCTCATTTATGCTGCATGATTACCGCTGTAAAAAAAAAAAAAAAAAATCTATGGCAGAATTGATGCGTTTTCTCTCCCTGCTATCATAAAAAAAAAAAAGAGTTTTACAATATAGTTAATGTACCCAAAAATGACGACGATAAAAACTACAGTTCGCCACGCAAAAAACAAGCCCTCATACGGCCGCGTCGACGGAAAAATAAAAAAGTTACGGCTTTTGATAAACGGAGAAGAAAAACCGCCAAAAATTGTTGCGTCCTTAAGCCCAAAATAGGCCGTGTCATTAAGGGGTTAATGTAATTGTGGTCTATTATTTACCAAATACAGTTATGTTCAGTTTCATCTCAAATTTTCAAAAAGAAAATAGATTAAATAAAAACACTCATTTATTGCAAGACTAACAAGCAAAGACTGAAATAGAAATAACCATAGGAGCAAGACTACACTAACATGAAACCAGCTAATCTCAGAACTACTTACTAAAAGCATATAAGGGATGCTGGAATAAAATGCACATAACTTACACTATAACTAGCAACACATTACAGAAGCCAGGAATATTTAAAGAAAGGCTAGCTAATTAGGAATTTATCTCCATATCAGCTTGAGCTACAGCAGTAATGTCAACTTACTCTAATCGATCAGCTGTGAGACAGCTGCAGAGCAACTAATCTAACAACAAGAAGGCAAGAGATGACAAAATAGCAAGATAATTCTTAATGATTATAACAATGATGGCAGATACAATATCACAGTTTAATAGTTTTATAACAGTGACTGTGAAGCTAAAAAGTTGACAGACACCATGTCCTATAATATAAGCTGTAATTTCCCAAAAAATTGATAGTTATAGTTCCCAAATTATGGTGGAGTATTTTACTACTACTAGCATCATCATAAATCCTAAAATTTTATTATATAGATAATTAGTCTTTTGCCCTGTAATTGTAACTGTATAACGCATAATATAACATATTTCTATGCTTTACTTGCAAAATGTATTGTTTTAAACTTAAAAAAGGAATAAAGTAAAAAAAATATTCATCAAGTAATATTATAATGTCATAAGCTATTTGTACGATTTATAACTTTGATCCACTTTTTGCTTTCTTTTCTTATCATAAACTTAAAAGACCCATACTTAATTATAAAAATTGTAGCCAGTAAAAATTGCCTCTGAGCGGATTGACATTTTCCGTCTGATGTATAATTCTCAAGCTGTTTTAGAACCACTAATGAGGATATAAATTCCTCTGTGTACATTCTAATTGGGACTTGAACTCTGTAAAATTTATAGAGGTGTGAAATGATCATATATATTCAACAAAGATACTTTGACTGCTCATTAGGATGCATTTTGCTTAACAATGTAAACTCTCCATTCTTTTGTTTGTTAAGAGTAATAGATGACAAATATTTATTGTGGTTTAGGAAAGAAACATTTTATTTTTAAAAGTTTTCCTTCTATAGTTTGTTGATATGATTATACCTTACTGCTTATTTTAAAATATGATAATGGTATGAGTTTAATTCCAGAGCTACGATATTTTAAACACAATCTTAAATTCTTTCTGGTGCACTGCACGTGCAGTCTGCACTCTTTCCATAACAGGAATCACTACATTGGGGCGGTGTTTCACAAACGCCGCTAAGCTGCTCACTTATAGGAGGATGGCACCCCTCCTACATAGGCAGGAATTTCAGTTGAATGTTATTTTTTTTATGGTGCTCACTTTCTCAGCCTGGACTCTTGCTAAAGAGTCTACGCCACCTTGTTCCCCTCCATAGACCCTATAACACCTACTATGATCTCTACCCGCATAAGTAGAGAAACAAGGAAGGAGATCACCTCATGCTACTGACTGCTAGTGTTTCACCAAAATTAAACAGAATTTCACCCATCCACATATAATACCTTCTAGATAGATTTATCATCTTCTCTGCACAAAGCTCCCGCCATCTTATATTACACATTCAAAAGTATTTGATACTTTCTTTCCCCCTCCTCTTCCTATAGAACCCCCATCAACTTTCATCTCCCCCTGTCTACATTTGCTTAACAGAACTCTTAGTAATTTGTGCCCCTCCACATCTGCGTCAGGGGCTGCACTATTTTATCTGATAAAATACTAGATGGCATGGTGAAAGCTCAATGGACCCCATTACAGTTAATGTAAATGGGCTCCATTGGGGGGCAATCAGGTCCATCAAGTGATGTATCCATCCTTGGAAGGAATTCCAGAATTCCCTGATGCAGATGTGAACAAAGCTTTACTGCCTCTACTCTGCCGTGCACAGAGCACCAGCCACCTATTTGCCGTATCTTCCACCTGCCCCTATCACTTATTCCCTGTCACTTTGTTCACCCAGTTTTGCCATAAAGAGTTTCCTGGTCATCTGTCTAACCTCCCCTGAGCCGCATTGAGCCTTTGACTTTTTGTGACCCCCCTGCCCCCTCCTCCACCACAGAGCCACTACCACCTTGTGTCCTTTCCAACCCCCGTTCCCACGTTTTATTGCAAAAATGTGTAGAGTTCGCTAGGGAGCACAACAAGACCGATTTATTTGTTGATGTGCAGGTGCACCTCCTCCGCCGACACCCCGCTGTGAAGCTAGGCAGAGGGGAAGGGGTGTGCACATCATAAGCTAAGCTTCCCCAAATGGTCAGACACGTGAGGGCAGACATCGTTGCAGCACATATGCAATTATTAAGCTAGCATATATTTCCTATCCATTATTTGGTCTTCTTTTAATATGCCTTGCAAGCGCAAGTCAGACGTAGTGCGTAACTCTAGCAGGGCTCAAGCTATGAAAATTACTAGAACCCAAGAATCTGATGACCACACTGAGGCAAGAAGGCATCAACAAGCTGAAAGACAAGCTGCCCTTAGAACAGTAGAGACCCCGGAGCAGTCTCAGGCCCGTCAGACTTTAGATTATTATGAGTGTCACGCATCTCTTAGATCTACAGAGACATTGGCGCAATCTCAGGTCTGCGGAACCCTAGATGCTGACCATCACACGTCTCTCAGAGCTATACAGCAAAACACAGATTAGATTAAAAAATACAAATTCCATGCAGACGAAGTCATGGTTAATGGTTAGTAGCTTATAATACTTATTCCTCTTTCTTCAGACATACTGACTTTCTATTTATAGATGTTAATAACAGGGAATAAATGCATCTGGACTAAGTGTAAATGAATTAAAACTGTTCAGCCCCTTAGTGGGATGTGAACATGCTTGTACAATATGCTGCAAAGCTTCTATATTGCAGCGTATTTAGCTGGTAGAGTTATTTGATTACACCCTGACTCTGACAGGGTGTAATAGGAGTACTTGAATGGCATGCCCGGAAGGCTTTACTAGGCCTTCATCAGTCATAAACATCATTTGGCTCCCTACCATCAAGTCGCTGGGTAGCCGATTTGGTGATAAGGGAAGGCAACCAAGGCAGGGTGTTAAATTACCTCATAACACAGCTGCACTTTCCATGTATGGGGAAGGATCAGCTTTTGAATTTGCTTAGCACATCTCTTCAAAGCTTATGATGTACTTTATAGAAGTGCAATACCAGAGATGAACTTTATGACGCTGGAGAGCAGGAGAAAAGCTAATAAATCTGTCTAAAAGGTATTATCTGTCTTGCTGTGCTCAGTGCCTCCTTCTGTGCGAATGGTTTGTTTCAGATCAAGCTGTTACCACAAGTCTGACAGGGTAGGACACACCCTATATTGACACCCTAGTTGGGTAAGGCTGATGGACTTTTTCTCTTTATTTAAGGCACTATGCCTATGTTAGAGAGGGCAAAAGCAATATGTAATTTAGTGTCCAGGCGGTCATGAATATGTTGATATGCATGCGTGTACTGTGATGTATTGTAACAATAGTGCAAAGATTATGTTACTTTTACTGTCTGTTATGTTACAATAACAAAGATGAATTTATGGACTTTTACCAAACATCTGACCAGGACGTGAGTTACTAAGATACGACCACCCATCTAGGTAGGAAAGATGATTAGAGATGAGCGAGCATGCTCATCCGAGCTTGATGCTCGTTCGAGCATTAGCATACTCGAAAGTACTTGTTACTCGAGCGAGCACCACGCGGTGCTCGGGTGCTCGACAAAATTTCATACTCTCCTCCCCACATGTTTATTTTTTGCTAAAGTGTATGCAAAATAGTATTTGGCATACACTTTAGCAAAAAATAGACAGTGCAAAAGAGTACAGTCTTGTTATATAGTGCAGATGGACAGGACACACACTAAATAGTTTTCAATGGAGCCAGGGCTGCTGCCGGTGGCTCCATTGAAGACAATATTCTGCCGGCACCCCTGAATTGTTTTTCATGGAAGGGCTTTACATATAAGCCCTTCCCTGAAAAACAATAATTTTAGTGTAAAAAAACAAACAAAAAAAAAACGTACCTCTCCACCACTGCCATGTCCCCTGTGGGGATACAGAACACATCTGCTGCATGTGGCAGATGTTTCCTTCATCCCCGCTAGTAAAAAGAATTCCCTGCTGCTGCACCTGCCACATCTGTGACAGATGCAGCAGAGGAATTCTTCAATTCCCTACCGCAGCTGTCACACATGACAGCTGCAGTAGAGGATCCTGCTGCCGGCACCCATCACTGGATTTCAGGGAAGGGCTTTAAATATAAGCCTTTCCCTGAAAAAACAGTAAAAACAGTGTAAAAAACAAAAAAAAATACATACTCACCTCCCTTCAGCTGCCGGGGCTCAGCTGCGTCTTCTCACCGCTGCCCTCGGCTCTGTAGCGCTGATCTATCAGCAGGCGGGGATTTAAAATTCTCACCTGCTAAAAAAGCTGATTGTGATTGCCTGAGGCGCTCAGCCAATCACAGGCAGCTCCCGCTAAATAAATGGCAGGGCTACACTCAACAGTGCAGGGATCCATTAAAAAGATGGCACTGCGAAGTTGTTAGTGGGCTTATACAGTTTGAGCAAGATGTTGCGAAGAACATCATGTTTATAAATTTTGCTTAGTTGCTCTAACTACTGAACAATAGCCCTCATTCCACATGCAAGCAAGAACTTTCTCAAAATTATACAGGAAAGAATGAGATCAGTAGTTGAAGTGGCACTTCCTGATGAGTAGGTAGGATTCCGGCGAGGATACAGCACCCACGACCATATTATAAACCTGTGATGGACCATGGAAAAAACTCGAGAATACCAAAAGAATATCTACATACAGTATCCTTCTTCGACTACATCAAGGCCTTTGATTGCATCGGACATGACAAGCTGTGGCACACCCTACAAGAGCTGGGCGTATCAGCACATCTAGTCACTTTATACCTATCACTAATCACTTTATACCTATCAAGAAGCCTCTGTGAGAACACAGTATGGGGACACAGATTGGTTTGGGATCGGCAAATGTGTTCAACAGGTCTGCATCCTCTCAACCTTCTTGTTTAACCTATATGCGGAAGTGATCATGCAGAAAATGGACCTTGATGAATTAGAAACCAAGGTGAGAATAGGTGGGAGAAACATCAACAATCTGCTTTACGCAGATGACACAACTCTGCTTACAGAAACAGAAGCTGGTCTGAAGCAGCTGATATGTAAGATTAAAACTGGAAGTGAAAAAAAATGTGCCTCAACCTGAATTTAAAGAAGACAAAAATTATGATAACTGCAAAAAATGGCCAAATTCAAATCAAAGTCAACAAAAAGGCCATAAAATGCATGCTAGACTTCATCTTCCTTGGTTCGAAAATTGACGAGGATGGAGAATCTATGCAAGAGATAAAATGTAAAATAGCATTGGGCGAAGCGCAATGCTAAACATGGACGAAATCTGGAAAAGCAGGGATTTCATCATAGTAACTAAACGCAGGATAGTGTAAACCATCATTTTCCCCATTGCCATGTATGGATGTGAAGGCTGGACTGAGAAAAAAGCAGATAGAAGGAGGATTGATGCATTCGATCTGTGGTGCTGGTGAAAGCTGCTGCGTATACCCTGGACAGCAAGAGTAACAAACAGAGAAGTCCTGAATTGTGTAAGACCTGATATATCAGTGGAGTGGAATTTGGCCTGGCTCAGACTCATGTAATGCGAGCAAAGTTGCTAGAAAAATCTAACTTATATGCCATAATTTTTTTTGCAGAAAAATGCATAAGGATGATTACCTATTTGACAGTTTGCTGTCTGAGACCAAAAAATGTGCACTATTTTGGACCCAAGGATGCAACAATTGTTTTGCGGATATAAAATATCTACTTTTCAAAAGTCATACGTTTTTTTATTTTTCCATCAGCATATCCATATGAGGGCTTGTTTTTTTGTGTAATAAGCTGAAATTTTTATTGACACCACTTTCGAGGTATATATACTGTACTAGCTGATATACCTTGCATTGCCACAGTTAATTTGGTACATGTCTTTACTTGTTGTGTGCACGGAAAATTTTTTGGAGTCGTAATTATTTCAGAGGATCCAAGGAATAAAATATGTACACACATAGAGGAGTGTTAAATTCTCCTCAGACTGCATATACCGATGTCCCCCTGCAGAATGTTCCACCCCTCCCACTCTCCTCACTTTTTACCCTTTAGGCTAATGCCCCTTTTTATTCAAATTTAACCCCAGACTGGAAGTTGCAGCCTCTTCTTAACCCTAAAAGCATGATCCATCCCTGCAGTCCCTGGCCGCTTCCTTATGTACTTTACAGCTTTTCAGTATATGCACACAGAGGTCAGTTAGATTCTCCTCAGTTTATACACACAGGGGTCAGTTATATTCTCCTCAGTATATACAAATAGAGGTGAAATAGATTCTTCTCAGTATACAAATAATTTCCCTAGGCTTTATGGTTTATGAGAAAGGAACTCTCTCATGTTTGCAGATTTTCACACAGTTTTTCACATTTTTAATTGAATATTGAAGTTGCAATCTATTTTTCTTATTTAGGACATACAGAATGGTCATGGCAAATTTCACGTTTGTGCGATACAGATGTGTGTTATTAGTTACATTACATAGGGAGTCACTAACATCTGCTCTTAGAATTGAATAATCAAGTTGTGACCCATTTACTTTTCCAAGTTAGGACTTTAACCCCTTAATGACGCGGGCATTTTTCTTTTTCCATTTTCGTTTTTTCCTCCCCCCTTTAAAAAAATCATAACTCCTTTATTTATCCATCCACGTTGCTGTATGAGGGCTTGTTTTTTGTGGGATGAGTTGTATTTTTCAATGGTGCTATTTAAAGTACCATATAATGTACTAAAAAACTTTAAAAAAATTCTAAGTGGAGTAAAATGAAAAAAAAAACGACATTTTGCCATCTTTTAGTGCATCTTGCTTCTACGGCGCACAAATGGCAACAAAAACGACATGATAACTTTATTCTATGGGTCGGTACGATTACTACGATGCCAAACTTGTATAGGTTTTTTTT
This sequence comes from Eleutherodactylus coqui, assembly GCF_035609145.1. Taxonomy (NCBI): domain Eukaryota; kingdom Metazoa; phylum Chordata; class Amphibia; order Anura; family Eleutherodactylidae; genus Eleutherodactylus; species Eleutherodactylus coqui. Next base: position 408,798,682 of record NC_089837.1, on the reverse strand, counting down.
TACTATACTCCTCTTTTTTTTTTTAAAGACATAAAATTTTTTTCAATTATTTTCTGCGGTCATTTTGTGCGCGCAATAACTTTTTTATTTTTCCGTCGACGTAGTTGAGCAAGCTTTCATTTTTTGCGGGATGTCCTGTAGTTTCTGATAGTACCATTTTGGAATACATACGACTTTTTGATCGCTTTTTATTGCGTTTTTTCTGGGAGACAGGGTAACTAAAAAAATGCATTTCTGGCGTTCTTCATTTTTTTTTTCGGATGACGTTCACTGTGCGGGAAAAATTATGTGGTACTTTGATAGTTCGGACTTTTACGGACGCGGTGATACCAAATACATATTTTAAATTTATTATTTAGATTTTTTAATAATAGATATGGCAAAAGGGGGGTGATTTAAACTTTTACAACTTTTTTTTTTTTTTCAATTAAAAAAAAACTTTATTGATTTTTTTTTTACTTTACTTTGAAGTCCCCCTGGGGGACTTTAAGATGCGATGCTTTGATCGCTCCTGCAGTATGACGTAATGCTATAGCATTACGTCATATTGCTTTTTGACAGGCAGCCTATGAAGCCACCCCACGGGGACGGCTTGATAGGCAGTCTGCTAAGGCAGCCCTGGGGCCTTTCATTAGGCCCCCGGCTGCCATGACACATGCACGGCTCTCCCGATCTCACCGCGGGGGGGCCGTGCGGGACCCCCGAACGATGTTCGGGGGATTTAAATGCCGCTGTCAGAATTGACAGCGGCATTTAAATGGTTAATAGCCGCGATCGGCCGCGCGGCCGCTCGCGGCTATTGCCCGCGGATGTCAGCTGTTATAAACAGCTGACGCCCGCACTGTATGAAGAGAGGTTGCATCGCAACCTCTCTTCATACATACCCCGACGCTCCATGACGTACCAGGTACGTCATTGGTCGTTAAGGGGTTAACAATGGCCGTTCCAAATTACACGTTTGTGTGGTACAAATGAGTGCTATTAGTTGCATTACATAGGGAGTCACTTACTTTTGCACTTAGAATTGAATAATCAAGTTGTGAGAATTCCAGGTTTACTATATAGGACCTAAACAAAGGTCCTGCCAAATTTCAAGATTGTACGACATCGGGAAATTGGAGAATTAGATTAGGTACATTACATAGAGGGTCACTTACTTATGCACTTTTCAATTGAGTTGAGACTAGAGATGAGTGAGCATACTCGTCCGAGCTTGATACTCGTTCGAGCATTAGGGTACTCGAGATGCTCGTTACTCGAGACGAGCACCACGCGGTGTTCGAGTCACTTTCATTTTCTTCCCAGAAAATTTTGCGCCGTTTTCTGGCCAATAGTAACACAGGGAAGGCATTACAACTTCCTCCTGTGAAGTTCCAGCCCTATCCCACCCCCCTGCAGTGAGTGGCTGGGGAGATCAGATGACACCCGAGTATCTAAACTGGGGCCGCCCGCGGCTCGCCACAGATGCACGCTGAGAGACAATAGGGAAAGTGCCGTCTTGCTGTAGCTGCTATAGGGAGAGTGTTAGGCTGTTATATTCGTCTTCAAGAACCCCAAAGGTCCTTCTTAGGGCCACATCTGACCGTGTGCAGTACTGTTGAGGCTGGTTTTAGCAGTGTTGCACTGTTTTTTTTTTTGTATATCGGGCGTGCAGACCATAGCGTCCTCAGTCTGCAGTCATTTTACTGAGTATAGGAGCAGTACTGGTGAGGCAGGGACAGTGGTACAGGGAAAGAGGTATACTGGCTATATAGGCAGTGGGCTTTTTTAAAAAAAATGGAAAAAAAAATCTTTGGGCTGCCTGTGACCGTCTTCAGTTTACTGCGTGTCTGCTGGGCGTAGTAGTCGCTCACTTATTACCCAGCTAAGCGTTACAGCAGGCTTGGCATAATTGTTTCCTGGCTCTGCTGTGTCCGTTACATGATCGCCGTCATCCCGCCAAAGGGAAACAGTATACATATATACGCTGCATACGGTATCTGTCTGGTTTCTCACCTCACCATTTTAAACAATTGAAGCAAAATACTGAAGGCCTACCACTGGCCTTTGGCCACTTGACTGGTTGTGCCCTGTGAATTCCAGTAGCTCAGTCATACACAAGTAGGTCTCAGTACAGGCTTGCGCATAATTGTTTCCTGGCTCTGCTGTGTCCGTTACATGATCGCCGTCATCCCGCCAGAGGGAAACAGTATACATATACACGCTGCATACGGTGTCTGTCTGGTTTTTCACCTCACCATTTTAAACAATTAAAGCAAAATACTTAAGGCCTACCACTGGCCTTTGGCCACTTGACTGGTTCTGCTCTGTAAATTCCAGTAGCTCAGTCATACACACCTAGGTCTCACTACAGGCTCGCGCATAATTGTTTCCTGGCTCTGCTATGTCCGTTACATGATCGCCGTCATCCCGCCAGAGGGAAACAGTATACATATATACGCTGCATACGGTGTCTGTCTGGTTTTTCGCCTCACCATTTTAAACAATTGAAGCAAAATACTTAAGGCCTACCACTGGCCTTTGGCCACTTGACTGGTTCTGCGCTGTGAATTCCAGTAGCTCAGTCATACGCAAGTAGGTCTCACTATAAGCTTGCGCATAATTGTTTCCTGGCTCTGCTGTGCACTCCGTAAGCGAAGTCAGCCTCCAACCACAGGCCAATAAGCGGCACATTTAATTACAGCGTTCTGTTTCTGCTCTACTCGTAATACACCATGCTGAGGGGTAGGGGTAGGCCTAGAGGACGTGCTCCCCCTATACTGCGGCTAGTGATATGTTACTGGGGCCTGTCTAGACTGCAACTACTACTGAAATGGAACTAATACTGTGCCCCCCTATACTGCTGCTAGTGATATGTTACTGGGGACTGTCTTGACTGCTACTATTACTGAAATGGAACTAATACTGTGCTCCCCCTATACTGCTGCTAGTGATATGTTACTGGGTCCTGTCCCTAATGCTACCGCTGAAATGTTACTAATTCTGAGCTCTGCCTATACCGCTGCTAATGCTATGTCACTGGGGTGTGGAAACGGAGGCTTCCCAAAGACATGATGGTGGCGAGGCCATTTCCCACTGTTACGGCTTTGTCAGACGGGCGTTTTTAGCCGCGATTTGCGCATGCGCATGCGTCCGGCGATTTTATAAAACCATTGCTTTGCAATGGTATCGGACACATGAACGCTTTTTATGCGCTCGTCCGATAAATTATAGAACAGAAATCGCAGATCACATCTATCTGCGATCTGCGATTCCTGTTCTCTTCTCTATATGCGGTCAATGGGGCCGGCGGCAGCAGCGCCGACCCCATTGAGAACATATAGAAGACAAATCATTCTTCTCTGCCACAGCTGTAACAGCTGTGGCAGAGAAGAACGATCTTTGCCCATTGAATTCAATGGAGCCGGCAATACAGCCGCTCCATTGAAAGCAATGGGCTGCCGGCGTGCGCGGGGTGAATTGTCGGGAAGGGCTTAAATATATAAGCCCTTCCCTGCAATTCATCCTAAAATGTGTTAAAATAAAAAAAAATTGTATACTCACCTTTCCGCTGCAGCCAGAGTCCAGCCGCGGCCGCTGTCAGTTCTCCTGAACTGCTTCTCGGCGCTATTTAGCCGGCGGGTCTTTAAAATCCCCGCCTGCTGAATGATCTGCCTCTGATTGGTCACAGCCCTGACCAATCAGAGGCAGGTTTCACTCACACACCCATTCATGAATTCATGAATGGGTGAGTGACTGCTGCCTCTCAGCGCTGAGCCAATCAGGGGCAGGTCTGACTCACATCCATTCATGAATTCATGAATGGGTGTGAGTGAGACATGCCTCTGATTGGCTCAGCGCTGAGCCAATCAGGAGCAGGTCTGACTCACACCCCCTTCACACCCACTGCAGGACGGCCGCGCGGAGCTCCGGCTGCCGGGAGAAGGTGAGTATATATATATTTTTTATTTTTACACATTTTAGGATGAATTGCAGGAAAGGGCTTATATATTTAAGCCCTTCCCGACAATTCATCCCGGGCTCGCCCGCAGCGCATTGCTTTAAATGGAGCTGGCTCTATTGCCGTCTCCATTGAATGCAATGCGCTGGACAGCTCCGGCCCGTTTCTAATGAAACGCGGCTAGGAGCAGATTTTCGGGCGATTTTTCCGGCGATTTTTCGGCTCCGGTCACGCGATTTGCGCATGCGCATCCGTCGTGCGATGCGCAAATCGCCCGAAAAAACGCCCGTGTGACTAAGGCCTTAAGGTGCATATAACCACGGACACGTGGAGAGGACACATAGTGCCTCAAAAACATCCCCCTCCTCCTCCAACAATGAAAACATTCTTGGCAAATACCTTTGCATTGGTCCGTCTGGTGGCAGTCCAAGAATTTCACCTTTAACGACACAACAAGAGAGCCGCCCCACCATCCCCCCGCCACGGCCCACTTAATCCTGGCCACATTCCGAAAACCAACTAAATAAAACCGCGCTACTAGGTCCGCAGTCGCGACCACATTCCCACCAACGCGGTTACTGTTAAGGTACATATTACCAGTCTGACTGGGGCATGCACTGTGGGCCGAAGCACACCTGTATTGTATCTGACGTTAGCTCTGCTGAGCAGGGCACTGCAATTGGATACATTTATGTTCCGCCGGTGGGTTCCAGGGAGCCACCCATGCTGTCGGTCCACAGGGACTTCACATTACGGATTTGTACCTGCCAGTGTCTATGTATTAAAAACTCCGGTCAGACTGGGGCATGCAGTGTGGGCCAAAGTCCACCTGCATTTAATCTGACGTTACCTCAGCCGTGCTGGGCAATGCAATGGTATTTATTTATGTAACGCCGGTGGCTTCCTGGGACCCACCCATGCTGTCGGTCCACACGGAGTTGTACCTGCCTGTGTTTACTTATAAAGAACCCCAGTCTGACTGGAGCATGCAGTGTGGGCCGAAGCGCACCTGTATTTAATCTGACGTTAGCTCTGCTGTCAAGGGCACTGCAATGGGATTTGTTTATGTACCTCCGGTGGGTTCCAGGGAACCACCCATGCTTTGGGTCCACACGGACTTCACATTAGGGATTTGTACCTGCCTGTGTCTATGTATTAAAAACCCCGGTCAGACTGGGGCATGCAGTGTGGGCCGAAGACCACCTGCATTTAATCTGACGTTACCTCAGCTGTGCTGGGCAATGCAATGGGATTTATTTATGTAACGCCGGTGGCTTCCTGGGACCCACCCATGCTGTCAGTCCACACGGAGTTGTACCTGCCTGTGTTTACTTATAAAGAACCCCAGTCTGACTGGAGCATGCAGTGTGGGCCGAAGCCCACTTGTATTTAATCAGACGTAAGCTCTACTATTCGGGGCACTGCATTGGGACAAACTACAGGAGCAATACAGCGCTAATGAGACGTGCACAGCTACGCTAGCATTGGAGTCTGCTGTAGGCACGCGATTGCTGAGGGTTTTTGCAGAGGCCTATGTCCTGGGTGCAGTGAAATTCCGCTTCCAGTCTAGGATTGCTGAATCTGTGAGCCGAGGCCTATGCCGTGGGCGCGGTGCAAGTCTGCCATGTTTGGCCGCTCAGATCAATTTTTGGTTCATGTCTTGGGTTTCCTAGGACCCACCTATGCTGTTGGTGCAAACTTAGCTCCCATTGCGGTGTTTGACCTGTCTGGCACAAAGGCACTGACTGACTTGGGTAGGGGGCAGAGCGCAGACGGCTTTCCCCTTGCAGTGTGGATTGAGCTATGCGACACCTTGCAGAATGAATACTGTGTGGCACATGGATTCCCCATTGCTATGCCCACGTTTGCAGCTCCTGACGGAGGTGGCACAGGATTGGAGTTCTCATTGCTTCTGTACAGCATTGTGGGCTATCGCCCCGCCCCTTTTAAAGAGGGTCGCTGCCTGGCCCTGCAGTGTGTGCCTCCGGTTCCTCCTGATGGCAGACGCACTTATAAATAGACATGAGGGTGGTGTGGCTATGAGGCCAGCATGTGGCATGAGGGCAGCTGAAGGCTGCGCAGGGACACTTTGGTGTGCGCTGTGGACACTGGGTCGTGCGGGGGGGTTGGGCAGCATGTAACCCAGGAGAAGTGGCAGCGGAGTGTCATGCAGGCAGTGATTGTGCTTTGTTGGAGGTAGTGTGGTGCTTAGCTAAGGTATGCCTTGCTAATGAGGGTTTTTCAGAAGTAAAAATTGTTGGGGGGGGGCCCACTCTTGCCGCTATTGTGGCTTAATAGTGGGACCTGGGAACTTGAGATGCAGCCCAACATGTCGCCCCTCGCCTGCCCTATCCGTTTCTGTGTCGTTCCCATCACTTTCTTGAATTTCCCAGATTTTCACAAATGAAAACCTTAGCGAGCATCGGCGATATACAAAAATGCTCGAGTCGCCCATTGACTTCAACGGGGTTCGTTACTCGAAACGAACCCTCGAGCATCGCGGGAAGTTCGACTTGAGTAACGAGCACCCGAGCATTTTGGTGCTCGCTCATCTCTAGTTGAGACCCCTTTACTTTTCCTATTTATGACCTAAAGAATGGTAGTTTCAAATTTCAAGTATGTACGACACCGAGAAAAAAAATGCATCAATTGGGGTTTTCAAAACTTTGATGGTAAAAATAATGCTACAGTAATCTCTTGACATTTTAAGCTCTATTTATTTAGAAAGTGTATAGTAATAACACAGGGTATCCATATAACTGTAAGGCCAGAATTTGCTAGTAATGCTAAACAAATCAGTATTGTGTATCACTCCACCATATATTAAATTACAGCACAAAAGAATGGAGTGGGAACTACATACTATAGATTTTTTATTATACAAAACACACAATACAGTATAAACATATATTAGGTAACACATTGAAAAAAATTAAAAAAGCAATAACAGGTGGGATCACAATAATCATATAAAGTAGAGAAAATAGATGCTGCATGCAATATATATGTGTGTGTGTGTGTGTGTGTGTGTGTGTGTTTGTGTGTGTGTGTGTGTTAAACAAAGTATGGATGTATATATGTACAAATAGCAAAAAATGCTATAAAGACATAGCAACAAACCCCTCTATATAGACTCCTGAAAAACTTGTAATAACATGGTTGCATACAAACAATGGGTATATCAAAGGTATAAAGGAGACCCATACACGATACAGAAACACCTGTCATTCATAGGTGGGATCACACTCATCATATAAGATATAGGATAAAAAAATAGAGGATGTAAAAGCCGTATAGTCTGTTGACAAAGTGCAAGTAAATAGATATACAAATGATGAAAAGGTATTGCAAATCTTGGCAGTAAACCTTTCTCTCAAAAAACTCCTAAAAAGTATAATAATATGATTAAGTGTCAACCATGAGTTTATAAGAAACTTTTAATAGTGTTACGCATGCTTACTCCTAAATACTGTATAACAATGCAACTCATAGCACCCCCTGAGTAAAGTATAACAAGCTTCACTGTCTCCCTGTAATTAGCAATGATTCGCACTGAGCCTCTGTAGGAAATAAAGAGCCATACTGCACTTCTGCAGTAAAAAAAAACAGCCATAATGTCCCATTGTAGTAAATAATAGTCGTGCTGTGCCTTTGTAGTAAGCAAGGAGCCATGCTTTCCTTCTGTTGTAATAAATAGCCATAGTGTCCCATGTAGTAATTAATAGACATAATGTACACCTGTAGTAATAGACATAACATGACCTGTAGAAATCAGTGAGGTAGTAGTTAGGGCAATAAGTCCGAGGGAGGAGTGCACAGAGGATTCGGAGGAAGAGCAGCTGGACGATGAGCTGACTGACCCCACCTGGTTTGCTAAGCCTACTAAGGACAGGGCTTCAGAGGGGGAGGCAAGTGCAGCAGCAGGACAGGTTGGAAGAAGCAGTGGAGTGGCCAGGGGCAGAGGCAGGGCCAGAGCGAAGACTCCCCCAACTGTTTCCCAAAGCACCCCCTCGGGGCAAGCCTCCGTGCAGAGGGCTAGGTGTTTAAAGGTGTGGATGTTTTTTAGTAAGAGCGCGGACGACCGATGAACAGTGGTGTGCAACCTGTGTTGCACCAAGATCAGCCGTGGAGCCACCACTACCAGCCTCACCACCACAAGCATGCGCAGGCATATGATGGCCAAGCACCCCACAAGGTGGGACGAAGGCCATTCACCGCCTCCGGGTCACACCACTGCCTCTATCCCTGTGCCACAACCTGCCACTCAGATCCAATCCCAATCTCAGGACACAGGCAGGAGGGCCTCCTGGCCTGCACCCATACCCTCAACTCCACCGTCCTCCACTCCATCCAGCAATGTCTCTCAGTGCAGCGTTCAGTTGTCGCTAACACAAGTGTTGGAGCAAAAGCACAAATATGCCGTCACCCACCCGCATGCACAAGCTTTAAACGTGCACATTGCCAAATTAATCAGCCTGGAGATGCTGCCGTACAGGCTTGTGGAAACGTAGGCTTTCAAAAACATGATGGCGGCGGCGTTCCAGCGCTACTCGGTCCCCAGTCGCCACTATTTTTCCCGGTGTGCTACCCCAGCCCTACACCAGCATGTTTCCTGCAACATAAATCGTGCCCTCACCAACAGGGTTACTGGGAAGGTCCACTTAACCACGGACACGTGGACAAGTACTGGCGGGCAGGGCCACTATATCTCCCTGATGGCACATTGGGTGAACTTGGTGGAGGCTGGGACCAAGTCAGAGCCTGCGACCACTCACGTCCTTCCCACACCCAGAACAGCGGGTCCTACCTCGGTGCTATTATGTGCGGCGTTTTATGCCACCTCCTCCAAACCCTCCCCCTCTACCTCTCAATTAAGAAATGTGAGCAGCACGTCACCAGCAGTCGGTGTGGCGCGGCAGCACAGCGGTGGGCAAGCGTCAGCAAGCCGTGCTGAAACTAATCAGCTTAGGTGACAAGAGGCACACGGCCCCCGAGCTGCTGCAAGGTCTGACAGAGCAGACCGATCTCTGGCTTTTGCCGCTGAGCCTCCAACCGGGCATGGTCGTGTGTGACAATGGCCATAACCTGGTGGCGGCTCGGCAGCTCGGCAGCCTCACACACGTGCCATGCCTGGCCCATGTCTTCAATCGGGTGGTTCAGCGGTTTCTGAAAAACGACCCCCACTTGTCTGACCTGCTCGGCAAGGTGAGCCGCGTCTGCGCACATTTCCGCAAGTCCACCACGGACGCTTCCACCCTGAGGACCCTGCAACGTAGGTTTCAGCTGCCAGAGCACCGACTGCTGTGCGGAGTGCCCACACACAATTCTTTACTGAGGACTGGGCATGGATGGCAGATATCTGCCAGGTCCTCGGAAACTTTGGGGAGTTTACCCAGATGGTGAGCGGCAATGCGGCAATCATTAGCGTTACCATCCTACTGCTTTGCCTGCTGAGAAGTTTGCTGCAAAGCATAAAGGCCGACGCTTTGCGGTTGGAACAGGAGACGGGGGATGATAGTATGTCGCTTGATAGCCAAACCACCCTCTTGTCTATATCTCCGTGTGTTTTGGAGGAGGAGGGGGAGGGGGAGGGGAGGAGGAGGAGGAGGAATTTCAGCAGCACTGGCATAATATATGCCAGCATTTTGGCTGCATTTTCAGCACAGCTGATAACGCAGCTAAGGTAGCTGAAAAAAAAAATAAAAATACTCACCTAGTAGGTTCAATCCGCCATCCCTGCAGGCTTCGAGGCACTTGTCTGTGCCAGCAGAGCATCTTTTGCTGGTAATAGAGTTTCAAGACCACGCCTGCAGCAAGAGATTGCTCTGATTGGCTGAGCCGCGAGCCATTCATTCATTGAATGGCTGTTATTGGTGCATACAGCGCTGGCTGTGATTGGTGCTGGATTAGCTGATCAGAGCAATCTCTTGCTGGAGGCGGGGGTCTTTAAACCCTGTCACTAGGAAAAGATCCTCTGACAAGTGACCGAAGCCCCGGAAAGCAGCACCATGGTCATGGACAGCATCAGCTTCTGTGAGTATAACTTTTTTTTTGGTAGTGCAGCATTTAGCACTGTCCAAAGTGCGGCACCAAGTTGTGCCACGCTTTCAACAGCACTGTTAACGCTGCCCATTGATTTTAATGGGTGACGCAGGGCTGAAAACGGCCAAAGATAGGACATGCATCGCTGTCAAAGTGCAGGTCTGAAGACTCTGCATTTTGATGCTTCTGTGAACAGCCCCATTGAAATGAATGGGAGCATTGTACAGCATTTAGCGTTGCGCTGAAAAGGCAGGACTAAACGCTGTAAAAAAACGTCCGTGTGAGGAAAGTCTTAGGCCTCATGTCCACGGGCAAAATATGATTTAAGATCCGCAGCGGATCTCCCGCATGCGGTTCCGCACCCCATAGGGATGCATTGACCACCCGCTGGTAGATAAATACCCGCGGATGGTCAATAAAAGGGATTTTAAAAAAAATGGAGCATGAAAAAATCTGGACCATGCTCCATTTTCGTGCGGGTCTCCCGCGGGGACGGCTCCCGCGGGCTTCTATTGAAGCCTATGGAAGCTGTCCGGATCCGCGGGAGACCTAAAATAGGAATTTAAAAGTATTTACCCATCCGGAGCGGACCGGGAAGGTCTTCTCTTCCTCACGGCCGGATCTTTCTTGCTTCGGCTCGGCGGATGTGCCCGGCGCATGCGCGCGGCACGTCGACGACGTGCCGGCGACGTGCCGCCGGCGTGACGAATTCATCCGCCGGCCGAAAAAGAAGATCCGGCCGTGAGGAACAGCTGACCTTCCCCGCCCGCTACGGATGGGTAAATTCTTTTAAATTCTTATTTTAAGCGCTCATGTCCGCGGGGCAGGAGGGACCCGCTGCAGATTCTGCATGTAGAATCCGTAGCGGGCCTGATTTTCCCCGTGGACATGAGGCCTTAGGACCAGAGAAAATCACATAACCATTGGTTCGGAATTGAAATGTTGAGGGATGCAATTCTATTTGATAAAAAATCATGTTTTCAGGGGCGGAGCATGATGGTGATGTCATCACAGGTCTTCATCTCCAGTGCTGTGCTGCTTCTGATCCTTGTTGTATGAGATGAACAATGTATATAGCAGTGCTATGTGTGTAGCACAGCTGTGTGGTGCATTGCGCCACCAGAAACACTGGCACTATAATTTCCTAATAATTACTACTATTAATAGATCAGTCAGAGTGAACATTAGTAGGAAAAGCGAGATACAGATCAGCAGGGGAGGTGGAACAAAAACAAAAACAAAAAATTAAGTGCAATCACAGATGTCACCGGTGATGTCTGGAGGTAACTGAATTGTAATCCCTATCAATGCATAGAACTGGTATCTATTACACCGTGACTGCATTATTTAGAGGTATACTACAGCTAAACTGCTGTATCTGAGCTTGCAGTAATATAAAAACCATCTTGTCCGTGTTAATCCATGGACTGCACATAGCCCGATTATAGGGCTGTGAGGACATGCACACTGACATATTTTCATGTGGATTGATGGTCCATTTGAAAAAAATCGCATACTATTATTGCCCATATCATGGATGATAAATAGGACATGCCAATGCATGTCAGGCCTTAGTCACACGGGCGTTTTTTGCCGCGATTTGCGGATCGCATGACGGATGCGCATCCGCAAATCGCGTGACCGGGGCCGAAAAATCGCCCGAAAAAACTGCTCCTAGCCGCGTTTCAATAAAAACGGGCCGGAGCTGTCCAGCACATTGAATTCTATGGAGCCGGCAATACAGCCGGCTCCATTGAAAGCAATGCGCTGCAGGCGATCTCACAATGAATTGTCGGGAAGGGCTTAAATATATAAGCCCTTCCCTGCAATTCATCCAGAAATGTGTAAAAATAAAAAAAATATATATATACTCACCTTGTCCCGGCAGACGGAGTTCAGCGTGTCCGGCCGGCAGTTCTCTGAACTTCTCTCTGTAGTATTCAGCAGCCGGGGAATTAAAATCCCCGCCTGCTGAATGAGCTGCCTCTGACTGGTCACAGCCTGACCAATCAGAGGCAGCTCTCACTCACACCCATTCATGAATTCATGAATGGGTGTGAGTGAGAGCTGCCCCTGATTGATCCCTGCGCTAAACCAATCAGAGGCAGCTCTCACTCACACCCATTCATGAATTCATGAATGGGTGTGAGTGAGAGCTGCCTCTGATTGGTCAGGCTGTGACCAATTAGAGGCAGCTCATTCAGCAGGCGGGGATTTTAATTCCCCGGCTGCTGAATACTACAGAGAGCAGTTCAGAGAACTGCTGGCCGGCCGTGCTGAACTCCGTCTGCCGGGACAAGGTGAGTATATATATATATTTTATTTTTACACATTTCTGGATGAATTGCAGGGAAGGGCTTATATATTTAAGCCCTTCCCGAAAATTCATCCTGCGATCGCCCACAGCCCATTGCTTTCAATGGAGCCGGCTGTATGGTCGGCTCCATTGAATTCAATGGGCGAACATCATTCTTCTCTGCCACAGCTGTTACAGCTGTGGCAGAGAAGAATGATTTGTCTAGTATATGCTCTCAATGGGATCGGCGCTGCTGCCGCCGGCCCCATTGAGCGCATATAGAGAAGAGAACAGGAATCGCAGATAGGTGCGATCTGCGATTTCTGTACTATAATTTATCGGACGAGCGCATAAAAAGCGCTCATGTGTCCGATACCATTGCAAAGCAATGGTGTTATAAAATCGCCGGACGCATGCGCATGCGCAAATCGCACGAAAAAACGCCCGTCTGACTAAGGCCTCACTGTGCTGCTTGTGCATAAATTGGACAGCACATGAACAGTTGTCCGTGTGCTGTCTGATATGAGTTACTCGCACACAGGGGAAGTCTCAAATATGTCTGAATATCAAATTTTTTTTTTAGGGAAGCAATATATACTGCTTGCATCATTCCGGGCTGCTAGTGCTGCATTGTTGGGTCATTTGAAAACCCAGTGGTGTAGTGTAAAGTTCTTTGCAGAGTTTTTTCAGCAGCTATGAAGGATAGTTTCAAGGTAGGAGGGCCCAATCTGAACTTTCCCACCCTTTAACTACTCTGCAGGTAAGTAGATTATTTAAATATAGGTTTAATTAAATGTCTATGATGATTACATGTGTTTAAGGTGATGTATTATTTGGTTCCTTTCACAAGTCAACATTTCTGCCTGAGCTATTATTTGGAGATATTGCAACAATTATTATTTTTTTATTGTACTTAGCACCACTTACCACTTTTTTCATGATGTTGTATTAGCTATTCAGAGAAAAAGGTAAATAAAGAATTCTGCTAGGCCCCTTATCAGACCACATAAAGTAGCATTGCGGGAGTTCAGATGTCAAGAATGCTTAAGAATGACACAAACTCCCTGGCTTGTCTAAACAAAACATTATTTAGAATGTGTATTGAAATGTACAATTATGCATATCAATAGAGAATCAGTGTGAATATACTTGACATAGATACAAAATGCAAAACAGTAAAGCAACATATTTACAAAGGATATTCAAATTGCTTTTACCTTTCAATTGTGAAGTATTGCAAAAAGGGGAAATTTTAATTTTTGTTCAACTGAGGTTTCTTTACAGACCTTGTTGTTCTTTTTGGGGTCTGCATTGCCCATCTGTGACTTGTGACCTGTACCCTTTACCGATAAAAAACTAATATGCTCTTATTTTAGCATAGAGTTTTCCCATACAAAACTGCTGTACTAAAAAGTCAAACATGCTTAATTCTGATCCCTTTCACTTTGCTAATGTCATCCTAACTTATTTTATACTGTTTTATATTTAAATATATTCCATTTACTTTATTTCTTCTAGAAATGGAACTGAATTGCTTCTCTTTTCCACTATAGTATGCCTGATTGGATTGCTTATCACCAGCCACTTCAGGTTACTGAGTACATTCACACCTGTGAAGATTTATGTCCTTTCAGGTACACTGAAATATGCTGATCTCGAATGTATACGAAGTTATTACTTCATTGAGTTAACTTACCCTATTGCCGGTTGGACAATCTCTTACCTTCAGAATGGTTTTGCTGGGTCACACTTTTTGAAATATGCAGCAAAATATAATTATTTATTGATTGGAATATAAATTAGTCAACCTTTTCTTTCATGTATTAAGAATTGACTTTCTTGATGTCTTCATTTTAAACTATTCTTTTTAATCAAGGTTTCTTTTTACCACTAAAAATATACTTCATCATGAGCTTCATGTATTTTTATACTCAGTTCTTCTTGGCCCTGTGGGTACATTGCAAAATCATTTCACACAATTTCAATACTGATCCTTAGTAATAAAATACAAATGTGGTAATGTGCAATTGCAAAAGACATTTTAAAAATTCTACTCTGGCATTGAGAGCTTAACCAAGGGATTAAATCATGGTAGCTAAGGATCCATTTAGTTAATAAAGAGCTAGCTGTAAGAAATGCCATTCTCTGTGTCCTTTTCCGGAGGATTTTTACAGATACAGATTTAACATAATTTTAAAATTCTCCGCCAAGAAATAGAAATGCAGAGCATGAACAACATGACTTTCAAAGTGTACATGAAGCATTCTCTTAAATTTGTTATAGATGTTAACAGATATGGTCAATGAACATCAGAAAATCATTATAATAATGTATACTAAAGATGCATAGCATGGAAATACATGGAATAGAGTCATTTTAAAGTCAATCATTTAACCATTACAAACATATCTTAAAAAAAGGCCCATTTGTAGTAAAAATATCAAATTGGACTCATAAGGAAGTTACATTAGTGCAGAGTATTGAAACCTTAGATCATTCAGTAAAAGTAAAAAAAAATCTATTGTATACAAGCTACTTTTTTAAAGAAGTTTTAATGCATGATAAGCTGATCACATATTGTTCCACTACTAGGAATTCAAGCGATAAACTGAAACCTGACAGCTAATATTAAATATCCTTGTAGCAGTATTTCTGGAGAATTGAAACATTACACATTTCCTACAAAAATCAATAGGCTGTCAATGTCATTTGCAAACAAGCTGGTCCACGACCTCCACGAAACTATGCTTTCTGATTGAGCATCTTTTAACAAGATTGATAGGCACTCTGTATCTTCCGGTTGCTTGAGTTGGGTTCTAATTCCATAAATGCAAAAAGCACCCCAACACTAGGATTTTATTGTTTAGTATACAGGTAATGCAATAGGCACATTCCTGACACTTTAGACCCTTATCAAACACAATTGCTACAGGAAAGATAGAATGAAATTAGATACGAATAATAGTGCTGCTAAGTGAAACTTACTTTCGAGGGCAAATTTACTGTAGCACAGGAGTGATCAATTTTTCTCAACACCAATACTACACATATCTACATTTCATCTTCTCTGTGGGAATTTTGTTTGATATACAGTTGGGCAAAATGACTGGATTGAAATGTCACATTTTTATTAGATTGCCTACACAATAAACACTGAAGCACAAAAGTACTGAAAAGCAAAGTTTTTCTTTTTTGCATGAATAGAAGATTTGCTTTGGGGACTACCTCTTTTACCTCAACATTACCTATTTAAAATAGGGTTTTTTTTAAACTAGACATCTCCTTTAAGTGAGTTTTATCCCTTTATACACTGTGGAAAGGGCCTACAGGGTGCCTACCCATCCATTACAACCGGAGACATTCCCACATAAAGTTCTTATTACACTAGATTACTTACTACAAGGATAGGAATGACAGCCTTCTCTGTCAATTACTGATAGTTCCAACCATTGGACTGTTCAGCTTAGTATGAATAAGCTAGGCTGAATCTTTCCTCCTTTAAGAAGATGCCTAGAGTTTGGATAGTATATTCGAGCTGACAGATTACCTTTAATTGATTGGTGTGCTCTTCCAACTCACTATTTAATTAATGCCCAGAATACTGTGATTTAGGATTTCCAAGCGGAACATTCCCTAGCAAACACCTTTGTTTGTAGTTGGTTTTACAACATAGGCCCACTATTGTTGAAGTATGAGTCTTAATATGCCACAAATTTCCAATATTTCATAAAAAATTAATTCAAAAAGTGTCATATGATGTCCCTATAAATAGTATAAACTCTATGTCAAAAAAAGAAAGCTCCTAAAAGGAGTTGCTGTTTTGCGTTCCCCAGTTTCAGTCATCCTGATGTAACAAAAACTTTGTATAAAAATAAAGCATGAAGATTTTTTCAGAAGTCCAGGTTCCCTGATTTTCTATGGCTGTTTTGCTGCAAATTTCAGCATGCAGTTATATGTCAGGGTGAGATAAAGTCCCCTGTTGCAAACACTGATACATGACTGACTCTTTGGGTGACATCACAACATAACATTTTCTCAGCAGACTGTTTTGCAGGGTGGTTTACTATTGCCTTCCCCAGTCATCCTTTTACCCCACCAACAGCTGGGAACGCATTATACCGACCTCAGAAGGATAGAAGTTTTTTACTTACCCCACCAGCAGCTGGGTACTCATTTTACTGATGTGTTTGCATATTTTAGAGTCTCAGTTACAACAAATGTGGATCAATATTCTTAGCTAGAGAGGGCTCAACATGGTACTAGAGCCTCCTTTCAAGTGTTCAGTTTTCTGCAATAATTATCCCTTTGCTCTGATATTGTAATCACGTATATCAGTTACAATCACACATACAAAGTTTAATTTGACTCCAACAATTCCTTCTAGGTGCTTCATTTTTTTGACATTGAGTGTATTTAGCAAAGAGTATATAATATCTAATTAAAGTATATACAGCATCAAGCTAAAACGTGTATGCTGTGTCCAGATAAATGGCCTCATACAGTACCCAGATAAAAAGTGTCATGTGGTATTTAGTACTGAAAATAGGCAGCAACAAATCTTCATAAAATTGACCTGTTATACCTTACTGATGCTGTATTGGAGCCACAGGTGTAGTAGCCATGCCGGTCACTGGAGAGTAGTCAAGATAGCTAGGAGGCATTATCAGGAAGTCATCATATGCAGTGCAATGGGATGAGATGGAAGCGTAGTCAAATGGAAGCCAGAGGTCAGCAGCAGTAGGTATCGGTATGCAGTACAATGGGATGAGATGGAAGCATAGTCAAATGGAAGCCAGAATTTAGCAGTAGTAAGTATTGGTACAATCGCAGATAAGCAGAAGGTAAGAGAAGCTTGACAAGGTGGTGGAGCACAATAATCATTCACTGAATCTGAGGCAAAGTCAGGCTTTTATAGGAAGTCCTAATTAGTAGCATCATGGAGCCAAAACAGGGAGATAGCCAGGGAAGAGAGCTGCTGACTGGAGCGCTAGAGGTCCTGGGTTCAAGTCCTGACAGCACCTTTATTTGTTATTGTGTGGTTTGTAAGGGTAAAATCATCTTACTTATTCTCCTGGACATAATTGTACTTCTTGTTCATACTCCAGGATGTATATTTACATCCTGGAGGTTAGGGGTTTGTATGTATTGGGATCAGATGTCGATCCTGCTCTGTACAATGCAGGTGCCAGCTGTTTCTTACAGCCGACAGATGGCTATAACAGCTACTACAAGTAGCGCCACTGATTGGAGCTTTTAACGCTTTAAATGCCACTGTCAATTCAAACAGTGGCATTTAACAGCCCCAATCAATTTTCGGGGGTCTTGCACTTTCACCCATGATGAGATCGAGGGTTGCTGCTCAGCTTCCATGGCAGCTGGGGGGCCTTCTGAAAAGCCCTAGGGCTGCCACTGCAGATTGCCTATCAAGCCATGCCCTGGCGTGGCTTGATATGTTGCCTGTCAGATCACAGAAAGAGCAGAATGAGAAAACCCAGGCACAGTTGAAAGTTAACTGCAGGGCTTTGAAAGCACAGCAGGAGATGCCCTCGCCAAAGTACTGTGGTAAAGGTCCAAGATGCTTTTTTTTCAGGAGGACAAATGGAACAGAGTGCTGTTGCCACAATGGACTGTCATGGTTACTGCAGGTGACTAATGCTGACGGCAGGAGGCTGTCACCAGCAAGCAAAGAGACTGTTGCTGCAGGAGCAAAAATGCAGGTCAGTGTGCACCTGATTGCCAACTCTTCAGCAGACAAGGAAAAGTCCCTGAGTAGGTTGCAGATGGAATCCCGCTGTCTACTGGTCTGAATTAAAAGAGCAAGCCGCTCAGTGAGAATGGGACTGACGGAAAAAACTACAAGTGAAAAGTGAATGTTGCTACAGGTTGCAAGATTTAAAGGGCCAGCTGCCCCAAATTTAAAAGGACTGTGAGACTGACTTTGCTGCTGTGGCAGTGAGATATGGAGGAGCTCCTCAGGAAGATAGTGCAGATGAATACTCAAATAAGAAAGCCCAGGAGTAGTTGGAAACTAACCACAGGGCTTAGAGGGCACAACAACAAAGTTCACAGTTGAAGACAGAAACTCAGGTCATTTTAAAGGAGAATGAGTAACTCAAATGATTAGATAAAGCTGAAGCTCAAGAGTTAGAGATAAAACATTGCAAGTTAGAAAGAAATTCTATAAATGTGCTTAATCAAGCTGCAGATTTGCATAATCAAATTGCAGAGTTGAAAATGCAGTTAGTAAAGAAAAATGGTGAATTGGAGTCTCAGATAAGGGAACTCAAAGAAAACCTGGAAATAGAGAAAGTTGCTTGCAGCAAGGCAGAGAAGCAGACAAAGATCTTGGAAGAGATGCTGCACTTCAAGGAAGCCCAGGAAGCACTCCGTGAGCAAAAGGTAATCCAAATACAAATAAGTTTGGATGAGGAAGCTGAAGTATATGAAACCCAGATCCAGAAGCTGCTTTAGCAGCTAGAGCAAACTGAAAAAGTGAAAGAAATCTTGGAAAAGGCCAAACAGGATTTGGAAAGGGAGTGCTCTGGACTGACCCATGAGGTGAAGGTGCTATGGGAAGACAAGCGGTACTCTGAATACAAGAGAAACTTGGTAGAGACACAGCTTCAAGAGCTACAAGTTAAAATCACTGAAGGTGACAAAATATAGGTAGAGCTGTCTATGAAAGTGAACAGACTGCAGCTGGAATTGGAACTTCAAATTGAAGAGTCTCAAAAGCTGGTGCAAGAAGAGAAGCGCCAGAGGCTTGGCCTTAGTGCACGCCTGACCAAAATGGAAGATCAGTAAAATGTGTTCCTCAAGCAGTTAGGGGAAGATTCAGAAAATAAGAGAAACCTGTCAAAGCAGATGTCAACATTTCTGGCTCAGGTGTCAAATAAGGAAAGAAAAAGGAAAATAATACTGCATGCTTGAATTCTATTGAAGAGCAAAAGAGAGAAATTCAAGAAGAGCTAGGAGCTACACATCCAAGGTATGAAGAAAAAGCAGCTGCTTATGATAAACTTGAGAAGTTTAAAACAAATCTGCAGCTGGAATTAGAAGATATTACAGTGGAGCCTGGTCACCAATATCAGGTTGTGTCCAAACTGGAGAAGAAACAAAAACATGTGAATAGGGACTTACTGAGGAGAAAATCAGATCTGTGAGATATGACATTGAACATGAGTGTGCTGAAGAAAGGTCTCATAAGAAAGAGACCAAAGCACTAACCTTGACATGCACCCTGAAAGTGGTGTCAGAGGAAAAGGATTTGTTTGCAAGGTTTGCTAAGGACTTAAGTGTGTAGATGAAACAGTAGAAATTGAATAATTGTGCTGCTGAAAGGAAGGTTCAGAAACTAGAGAGCTCTGGGACCCAGTTTAGACAGCAAATAAAAGAAAAGAAGATCTTGTTGAAGAATCTTAAAAATTAGATACAAACAGTGAAGTATGCCAAATTATGCTTAGAAGGTGACCTTGGCACTACATGTGAACAGTTTGTGAAAACTGAGAAAATCTTGAGCAAAGAAATCGCCTCTGTAAACAATAGTAAAGAAGAAGAGAAGACAGAAGGCGAGGCTGTTGAATTTGAGAAGGCCCCTAAAGAAACAGAGACTGGAAAAGAAGTTGCAGAGAGTAGTAGAGTCAGTAGAGGCAGACTCCACATAAGGACCTGTAGGGAAGCAACTGAAGAACCAATAGCAGTTCAGGAATAAGAAAAATTAATTACAGCAAGAGATGGAGGGTCCAAAGGTGGCAGCTAGAAAAGTGATAGGTATAGACCAGGAAAAAAACTGCAGTAATAGCTGGACACACAGAGATCCCCAAATCTGAATTTTCAACCCTGGAGGAGCAAAAGCTGTGATTAGGCCTATGGCCTTTATCAAAGGGGAGGTATATGTGGCAAGGTTGTGCGCAGAATGGCCTGCAGGGAGCTGTAACCAGGTCTTCGGTGTTCTAAAAGTGTGCTAATCAGCATGGACAGCTGTGTGGGTGTGTCTGGAGGAGTTAAAATCTCCAGACACATTCAATTCCTTGCTGAAAGCTGGGGCTGGGGACCTGGCTGCCAGACAGAGAGAGAGAGAGACTGTAGAGGCAGCATCAGGAACTAGGAGCCTGATGTCTGTTGAAGACCAGTCTGGAGCAATCACAAGGTGTGAAAGAGGAGGACGCCCTCTAAATATCCTAGGTGGAGGATAGTGATAGAGTGGCGCTAAACCACTGTGTTAGGCCGCCTGCAGACGAGCGGGTCGGATCCGGCAGCGAGAATTCTCGCCGCGCGATCCGACCCGAGAGCCTGCAGTGACAAGCGCGTACTCTCCCGCGCCTGGCGGCCCCGGCTCTTTCATGTGCCGGCTGCCGCGCAGCCGGCGCATGCACAGACCGGAGCCGGCGGCCGGGTGAGTGCGTGCCCCGCAGAAAATTAGGACATGCTGCGGTTTGTTTGCCGCGCGAGATTTCGCGCGGCCAAACCGTGGCCGTCTGCATAGGAGTGCGTATTTTAATGCACTCCTATGCAAACTTTCAGCGGCGGAAATCCCGCAGCGGGATTTCCGCTCGTGTGCAGGCGGCCTTAGAAGTGAGGAAATTACTGTTTATTTAGCACCTGGACTAGCAAGCTTTTATTATTTTTTATAGCACTAAGTCTATGTGCTGCTAGTGGCTAATAATTCCCTTGATACCACTGAATATTGAAGAAAATAAAAGTAATTTGGACAGTTTATGTGGACTGAGTGTGCCGCTGTGTTGTTGCCAACCCCTTCCCATTCCCTACGCAGACATTGCCACAGTACACTGTATTACAATAAATAGTACAATTGAAAAATACAACTCTTTTAGCAAAATACAAACCCTCAGACATCTGCATTAATGGATAAATAAAAGAGTTATAGTTTTTTAAAAGGGGGGAGGAAAAGTCAAAAATGAAGAAAAAAAAGGTTGTGTCCTCAAGAGGTTAAAAGTTTTTTATACTGTTTGTTGTGTACCTGTTTGTGCTAGGCTTCAACGTGTGCTTATGTAGAAGCTGACACCAAAATACTAGCATAAATTGCAACTCTGTGCCTTGAGTTGCAATGCTAGGGGTAGAAAAAGTGAGAAAAAGCAAAGTGCTTGGAGTCAGTGGCTTAGGAAGGGGGTGCAGCAGATGCGGGCAGCCCGGGGGGCGCTGTCACTGAGTGGTGGTGACAAAAATCTTGCTACACCACTGCTAGTAGGACTACTATAGCCATTGTACACTAAAAGGAGTGCTGCCTGCTGAAGCCCAGCCCCCAGGGCAGCAGTGCTCTCATGCTGATAAGGCTACTGTGGGCATGCTGTCAGTGCTGACCCCGCCCCCTGTGTTGGAGCGGTGACGGCTCTGGATGCAGTCCCTTGTTTTGGGCTGTAGCGCTGCATGGCGGGGAAAGAGACTGTCACATCGGGGGATAGGATCAGAGGGGAGCTCTCCATGCGCTAACACCGGGAGCAAGGAGTTAAATGGGTGTGCATCGCCCTGAGATAGAACATGCTGCAGTGAATTTTAAAATGAAGGGCGGTGACAAAAAGATTTTTTGCACTGGATATCACCTGACCTTGCTACGCCACTGCTTGGAGTGACTGTGTGCACTGCCAAAGGAGCTTGCTTAAGCTGCATTTAGAAATTAGGCCTGAGTACTACTATAAGATGTACTAGTGAGCTGCAGGCAGAGGTAGGTAGACATAATGAGCCTAATCGAACAGTGCAAAAAGTGACAATATTAGAAGCACCCTGAGAGGGGACCTTGAGTTTGCACTAGAATTTGGATGAAAAGAAGTACCTGAATGGAGCTGTCAGGAGACTGGAGTGTGAGTGAGAAAAGAAAATGAGAGACACTGGGAAACATTGCTGGGTCGATGAGAGCTGTGGATATGTGATTCCTGAGTAAGAGCTCCTTCCCACGGACGGATTTCTGACGCGTTATACGCGGCGAAAATCCGACGCTTTGCCCGCAGCTGTTAGGTTCTATTGAACCTAATAGCTAAATGCTCGCGGTGCGGAATTCCATCGCGGAATTCCGCACCGTGAAATCACCCGACCTCACCCGCGGCATGCTCTATTTGTCACGGGTGTACGCGTGGCCGGCTTCCATTGCAGTCAATGGAAGCCGTCCGTCACGCTATCTTCCGCTGTAGCACAGCAGAAGATAGCGTGAAACCGCTTTCCTGCCCACCGCCAGCCGCGTCATGTGACGCGGCCGGCGCGTCATGTGACGCTGTGGGCGTGTCATATGACGCGCCCGCGCGTCATGCGCTCTATTGCGCATGCGCGCCGAAGCATCATGCGGGACAGAAGATGCCGGATCCGGAGGTAAGTATTGGGGTCTCGGGGGGCGCCGTGACGGGCTCCGCCACGGAATTCCGCGGCAGAGCCCGTCACGGCAGTGGTAAGCCGGCCTAAGAGTGACCAGTGAATAGTGAAAGATTAGCTACTCTGAAGCATAGCGACTAGAGATGAGCGAACGTACTTGTCCGAGCTTGATACTCGTTCGAGTATTAGCGTGTCCGAGATGCTCGTTACTCGTGACGAGTACCACGCGATGTTCGAGTTACTTTCACTTTCATCTCTGAGACGTTAGCGCGCTTTTCTGTCCAATAGAAAGACAGGGAAGGCATTACAACTTCCCCCTGCGACGTTCAAGCCCTATACCACCCCCCTGCAGTGAGTGGCTGGCAAGATCAGGTGTCACCCAAGTATATAAATCGGCCCCTCCCGCGGCTCGCCACAGATGCGTTCTGACAGAGATCAGGGACAGTGCTGCTGGTGCCGGAGCTGCTATAGGGAGAGCGTTAGAAGTATTTTAGGCTTCAAGAACCCCAACGGTCCTTCTTAGGGCCACATCTAACCGCGTGCAATAGTGTGGTAGGCTGCTTTTTGCAGTGTTGCACTTTTTTTTTTTTTGTATATCGGCCGTGCAGAGCATTGCGTCCTGCAGTAATTATACATAGTCCAGGGCCAGTAGTGGTGGTGAGGCAGGGACAGAAGACATATTTATTGAATATAGGCAGTGGGCCTTTCCAAAAACATTTGGGAAAAAAAATCTATTTGGGCTGCCTGTGACTGTCCTCAGTGTACTGGGTCTGTGCTGGGGGTAGTTGTCCTCCTAATTCATACGCAGCCAGCTAAGTGTTACAGCAGGCTTGCGCAAAATTATTTCCTGGCTCTGCTGTGCGTTCCGTAAGCGAAGTCAGCCTCCAACCACAGGCCAATAAGTGGCACATTTAATTACAGCGTTCTGTTTCTGTACTACTGGTAATACAGCATGCTGAGGGGTAGGGGTAGGCCTAGAGGATGTGGACGCGGGCGAGGACGTGGAGGCCCAAGTCAGGGTGTGGGCACAGGCCGAGCCAGTGCGGTGGCCAGGGGTAGAGGCAGGGCCAGACCGAATAATCCACCAACTGTTTCCCAAAGCGCCCCCTCGCGCCATGCCACCCTGCAGAGGTCAAGGTACTCTACGGTGTGGCAGTTTTTCACAGAGACGCCTGACGACCGACGAACAATGGTGTGCAACCTTTGTCACGCCAAGATCAGCTGGGGAGCCACCACCACCAGCATGCGCAGGCATATGATGGCCAAGCACCCCACAAGGTGGGACGAAGGCCGTTCACCGCCTCCAGTTTGCACCACTGCCTCTCCCCCTGTGCCCCAACCTGCCACTGAGATCCAACCCCCCTCTGAGGACACAGGCACTACCGTCTCCTGGCCTGCACCCACACCCTCACCTCCGCTGTCCTCGGCCCCATCCAGCAATGTCTCTCAGCGCAGCGTCCAGATGTCGCTAGCGCCACTGTTTGAGCGCAAGCACGCCGCCACGCACCCGCACGCTCAAGCGTTAAACGTGCACATTGCCAAATTGATCAGCCTAGAGATGCTGCCGTATAGGCTTGTGGAAACGGAGGCTTTCAAAAGCATGATGCGGCGGCGGCCCCGCGCAACTTGGTTCCCAGTTGCCACTACTTTTCCCGATGTGCCATCCCAGCCCTGCACGACCACGTCTCCCGAAACATTATACGCGCCCTCACCAACGCGGTTACTGCCAAGGTCCACTTAACAACGGACACGTGGACAAGCACAGGCGGGCAGGGCCACTATATCTCCCTGACGGCACATTGGGTGAATTTATTGGAGGCTGGGACAGAGTCAGAGCCTGGGACCGCTCACGTCCTACCCACCCCCAGAATTGCGGGCCCCAGCTCGGTGCTGGTATCTGCGGCGGTGTATGCTTCCTCCACTAAACCACCCTCCTCCTCCAACGCAACCTCTGTCTCGCAATCAAGATGTGTCAGCAGCAGCAGCACGTCGCCAGCAGTTGGTGTCGCGCGGCATGGCAGCACAGCGGTGGGCAAGCGTCAGCAGGCCGTGCTGAAACTACTCAGCTTAGGAGAGAAGAGGCACACGGCCCACGAACTGCTGCAGGGTCTGACAGAGCAGACCGACCGCTGGCTTGCGCCGCTGAGCCTCCAACCGGGCATGGTCGTGTGTGACAACGGCCGTAACCTGGTGGCGGCTCTGCAGCTCGGCAGCCTCACGCACGTGCCATGCCTGGCCCATGTCTTTAATTTGGTGGTTCAGCGCTTTCTGAAAAGCTACCCACACTTGTCATACCTGCTCGGAAAGGTGCGCCGGGTCAGCGCACATTTCCGCAACTCCAAGACGGACGCTGCCACCCTGCGGACCCTGCAACATCGGTTTAATCTGCCAGTGCACCGACTGCTGTACGACGTGCCCACACGGTGGAACTCTGCGCTCCACATGTTGGCCAGGCTCTATGAGCAGCATAGAGCTATAGTGGAATACCAACTCCAACATGGGCGGCGTAGTGGGAGTCAGCCTCCTCAATTCTTTACAGAAGAGTGGGCCTGGTTGGCAGACATCTGCCAGGTCCTTGGAAACTTTGAGGAGTCTACCCAGATGGTGAGCGGGGATGCTGCAATCATTAGCGTCACCATTCCTCTGCTATGCCTCTTGAGATGTTCCCTGCAAAGTATAAAGGCAGACGCTTTGCACTCGGAAACGGAGGCGTGGGAAGACAGTATGTCGCTGGATAGTCAGAGCACCCTCATGTCTATATCTCAGCGCGTTGAGGAGGAGGAGGAGGGGGAGGAGCATGAGGAGGAGGGGGAAGAGACAGCTTGGCCCACTGCTGAGGGTACCCATGCTGCTTGCCTGTCATCCTTTCAGTGTGTATGGCCGGAGGAGGAGGAAGAGGAGGAGGAGGATCTTGAAAGTGATCTTCCTAGTGAGGACAGCCATGTGTTGCGTACAGGTACCCTGGCACACATGGCTGACTTCATGTTAGGATGCCTTTCTCGTGACCCTCGCATTACACGCATTCTGGCCACTATGGATTACTGGGTGTACACACTGCTCGACCCACGGTATAAGGAGAACCTTTCCACTCTCATTCCCGAAGAGGAAAGGGGTTCCAGAATGATGCTATACCACAGGGCGCTGCTGGACAAACTGATGGTAAACTTCCCATCCGACAGCGCTAGTGGCAGAAGGCGCAGTTCCGAGGGCCAGGTAGCAGGGGAGGCGCAGAGATCAGGCAGCATGTACAGCGCAGGCAGGGGAACATTCTCCAAGGCCTTTGCCAGCTTTATGGCTCCCCAGCAAGACTGTATCACCGCTCCCCAGTCAAGGCTGAGTTGGCGGGAGCACTGTAAAAGGATGGTGAGGGAGTACGTAGCCGATTGCACGACCGTCCTCGGTGACGCCTCTGCTCCCTACAACTACTGGGTGTCGAAGCTGGACACGTGGCCTGAACTCGCGCTGTATGCCCTGGAGGTGCTTGCTTGTCCTGCGGCTAGCGTCTTGTCAGAGAGGGTGTTTAGTGCGGCTGGGGAAATCATCACGGATAAGCGTACCCGCCTGTCAACCGACAGTGCCGACAGGCTTACACTCATCAAGATGAACAAGCCGGGATTTCCCCAGACTTCTCTTCTTCACCGGCGGACAGCAGCGATACCTAAGCAATACGTAGGCTGCACCCGCGGATGGAAGCATCGTTCTCTATCACCATCAAAAACGGGGACATTTTTGCTTCATCAATCTGTGTATAATATTCCTCCTCCTCCTCCTGCTCCTCCTCCTGAAACCTCACATAATCACGCCGAACGGGCAATTTTTCTTAGGCCCACAAGGCTCAGTCATATAATTTTTGTAAACAATTTTTATACGTTTCAATGCTCATTAAAGCGTTCAAACTTGAACCTGAACCAATTTTTATTTTTACTGGGCTGCCTCCAGGCCTAGTTACCAATTAAGGCACATTAACCAAAACGATTAAGGGGTTTCACCTGCCCTCTTGGTTGGGCATGGGCAATTTTTCTGAGGTACATTAGTACTGTTGGTACACCAATTTTTGGGGGCCCTCGCCTACAGTGTAATCCAATTAATTTTTTGCCCACCTGCATTACAGCTGACGTTACATCAGCTGTGTTGGGCACTGCAATGGGATATATTTATGTACTGCCGGTGGGTTCCAGGGAGCCACCCATGCCGTGGGTCCACACGGAGTTGTAACTGCATGTGTCCACTTCTAAAGAACCCCAGTCTGACTGGGGCATGCAGTGTGGGCCCAAGCCCACTTTCATTAAACATGACATTACCTCAGCTGTGATGGCCAATGCAATGGGATATATTTATGTACCGCCGGTGGCTTCCGGGCACCCACCCATGCTGTGGGTCCACACGGAGTTGTAACTGCATGTGTCCACTTCTAAAGAACCCCAGTCTGACTGGGGCATGCAGTGTGGGCCGAAGCCCACCTGCATTTAATCGGACGTTACCTCAGCTGTGATGGGCACTGCAATGGGATACATTAATGTACAGCCGGTGGGTTCCAGGGAGCCACCCATGCTGTGGGTGCACACGGAATTCCCATTGCGGAGTTGTACCTGCCTGTGACTATTTATAAAAACCGCGGTCTGACTGGGGCATGCAGACACCTTGACAGAATGAATAGTGTTCGGCACATAGGTTCCCCATTGCTATGCCCACGTGTGCAGCTCCTGATGGCGGTGGCACAGGATTATATTTCTCATTGCTTCTGTACAGCATCGTGGGCTATCGCCCCGCCCCTTTTAAAGAGGGTCGCTGCCTAGCCGTGCCAACCCTCTGCAGTGTGTGCCTGCGGTTCCTCTGGCAGACGCACTTATAAATAGACATGAGGGTGGTGTGGCATGAGTGCAGCTGAAGGCTGTGCAGGGACACTTTGGTGTGTGCTGTGGACACTGCGTCGTGCGCGCGGGGGGGGGGGGGGGGGTTGGGCAGCATGTAACCCCGGAGAAGTGGCAGCGGAGTGTCATGCAGGCAGTGATTGTACTTTGTTGGAGGTAGTGGGGTGCTTAGCTAAGGTATGCATTGCTAATGAGGGCTTTTCAGAAGTAAAAATTGTTGGGAGGGGGGGCCCACTCTTGCCGCTATTGTGGCTTAATAGTGGGACCTGGGAACTTGAGATGCAGCCCAACATGTAGCCCCTCGCCTGCCCTATCCGTTGCTGTGTCGTTCCCATCACTTTCTTGAATTGCCCCGATTTTCACAAATGGAAACCTTAGCGAGCATCGGCGATATACAAAAATGCTCGAGTCGCCCATTGACTTCAATGGGGTTCGTTACTCGAAACGAACCCTCAAGCATCGCGATAATTTCGTCCCGAGTAACGAGCACCCGAGCATTTTGGTGCTCGCTCATCTCTACTGTTTATCTATTTGAATTTTGCATATACTACTCCTATCTAATCTATTGGTATGATCCCCATTTAGAATGTGCTCCATGATTAACCATGCCATCCAGTGAACCTCTTGCGCCATGTATGCAGTCCTTGAACGGCCATTCGAGAGTACATACTGCTGTATGAGATATGAGCATTTTGCGCATTTGGAAGCTCAGATCCTGGATCTAAATGAGTAGCTTGCAACACTGAGATCTGTTGGAAATATGGAAATGAGTTTGCTGCTCACTGAGCAGGCATTTGCTGGGGTAGATGTGGGTGTGGATAGTAGTTTGGGAGAGCAGGATGAGCAGGTAACTAGCTGGGTGACAGTTAGAAGGAGGGGTAGAAGGAAGAGATCAAGGGAGGTTAAGTCGGAACTGGCACACCCTAGCAAGTTTGCAAAGTTGACAGATGAGGGGGAAGCCATCACAGGATTAGCACTGCTGTTGCACGACATGGACACTGACCGTCAGAAAGATGTCTGCTCTAGTAAGAAGGGGGATAGGAGCGGAAGGCAGGCTAGATAGGTACTGGTAGTGGGACATTTAATTGTTAGGGGAATAGACAGAGCAATCTGCCCTAAACACCGAGATCATCCAGCAGTCATGGTACACATTGGCACCAATGACAAGGTTAGAGGTAGGTGGACGGTGCTTAAAAACTATTTCAGGGGGACGTGGCCTAGCCAGCAAGGCAGGAGGACACACATTGCTCAGCTCCACCATTAGAAGCTAAAAAAACAGCAACATTTTACAGCCTTTTGGCTCCATTCAATCTCCAAATGGCCCATAACATCTCCAGGTAGACCCCTGGAAGTGGGGAAGCAGTCATTCCCCACCTGTGTTTGTTGGAGGTGAAAAAGAATCTGCGGCCTAGTCCAGCCTTCCACGCATTCTCAGGCCAGAGTTGCGGCCCTGTCCTTTGATGGTGATTGGAGGGCTTAAAAGATCCCCCCAAACAGCGGGAAAGCAGCAAGAGACCCAGATGGTGCTGCAGGCAGTCACAGGAACTGAGTGCCAGAAAGCAGGTTTCTGTCCCCAGCCCTGAGAGATACAGAGACTGTGGAAAGCAGCTCTGGAGCATCCGAAGGTCGACAGATACCAGAGGTGAGTGGTCAGTGCAGCAGGAGCCTGCACTAGGTACCTCAGGTCTCAAAGGCCTTGAGAGTTAGTTGGGCCCAAAAGCCAGGGGCTGGAGTTCAGGCAGTCCCTACATGGGGTACAGCTGCAGTAGGCAGAAGTAAAAGCAAGCCCCTGGAGGGATACTGTGACTTTGGGCTGAGGGAAGGAGAGGACATTTGAGACTCAAAGAGCTCTTAGATTCCATTTTGGGGGAAGCTGGGTTCCTAAATAAGAACACCTAGAATATTCAGCACAGCCTACCCCTGCTACCCAACCATTCTTCCCTCCAGCTATCCACTTTTTTGGATTTATTAAATGGAGACCTGCCAGTCCATACCTGATAGGGGGGTTTGAAGGAACAATAAAGCCCCTTAAAAAGAACAAACACCTTGCACATACTGCAAACCCTGACGGCACTGCGGCTATCACATTTCTGCAAATATGGGACACGGGGCGCTCTGGACGGGGATGCTGTGAGATGGAAGATCAACTGATCAGCATGAAAGCGGGAGACCCTCATACTACAACATACCAAAACTAGCAGACCTGATGCAATAATATACAAACGCACAACCTGAGAAAGCAGCACACCACAGCTAACAGCTCAATTTTAAAATGGTGAAAAAACGGAAAGATAGAGGCAGAGAATACACAGATACTCCCAAAACAAGTAAAAAAAACCAGCTCCCCGGTAGTGCAAAGATCCAAATGCCATATACATCTTCCGGAAGGGCTTGATTGCACAAAGTAAGGTCTTTTTCGCAAATCTCTATCCTCCAAACAAGAATCAAATTCCGTGGCTAGTACGGGTCCTTACAAAATTTGGAGAATTAGCAGAAGGTCTGCAGGTAGTTGAAGGAGACCTTCATCTGTCTTTGGATGAATCGAAAGATACCACCTCAAATTCCCCGTTGACTTCCCCAAAACAGATACGTAGATCGAAAAGCCTTTTATCAGAACTAAACCTTCATGAAGCATGGAGGGCCCAGAACCCAGAGGCTAGGGAATACTCATGCTATTCACACATCCACACCACTTTCCATAGAATTGACTATTTACTAAGATTGGGAAAATTCATACAATCCATCACCTCAGCAGATAATGGTCCGATTACTATCTCAGACCATGCTCAGATCTCCATTATATTTTCTATTAATAACTTGCCAAAAAGGAAGTGGAACTGGCGCTTGAATTCTCCCTTGATAAGTGGGAAAGACGACCCCGCATTTCTCTCTCAGAAGCCTGAGTAATTCTTCAAGAATAATGATTCTCATGAGGTACCAATTCCAATTTTCCATCAGAGGTGAACTAATATCCTTGGGTACTAGGTCTAAACGACAAAGAGACAGTGAAATTAACTCTCTTCTTCCTACAATTTCTAGCACATAAGCTTTGCATAAAAATAACCTTAGCAGTGACATACACAATGAATTAAAATGCCTGAGAGAAAAACTTAAAAATGCCCTGAACATAAAGTCTGCAAAGACCCTGTTTACTTGCCAATACAAAATCTACATACACGGGGACAGGGGCTCTAAAATAATGATAAAGCTTATTAAAAAACAAAAAGAAAAAGCTTTTATTTCACAGATAAGGACCCCCTTGGGAGCAATGGTGATGTCTACCGAGCACATGGCTGGGGAGTTTGAAAAATTTTACAATACATTATATAATCTGCAGGGAGGCACAGCAGGGTTCCCTGCGCCTCTGCACTAACCACCTCCCTTGCTTTCCTTGAAGCTCTCAGGCTCCCAGTTCTGTCTGAAGAGGACACCTGCACACTTTTAAAGTCAATCACTACAGATGAGGTGGCCAAGGTCCTTGCCTCTATCCCCAATGGGAAGAGCCTGGGCCCGGACAGATTTCCAATCCTTTATTACAAAAAATTCTCAGAAATCCTCATTCCATATCTCAATAAACTCTGCAACTCCCTTCTCTCTGGCTCGGCCTTACCTAAACAGTCACTAGAAGCTTTAATTACACTCATCCCCAAGCTCATAAACCCAGACCAAGTAGGCTTTGTACCAGGTAGAGTGGGGAAATACAATACAACACAAGTAATCCACCTGGTGCATTTTGCCAAAACAAATAAATTGCCAATAGTTTTTATTTCCCCAGATGTTGAGAAGGCCTTTAACAGGGTTAGCTGGGATATTATGCTACACTCCCTGGTGAAATTCGGCTTCCAGACCCATTTTACCACAGTCATTCTCCCCCGATATTCTGACCCCTCAGCTACAATACAGGTCAACGGCACACTGTCAAAATCCTTCTGCATAAGGAATGGCACAAGACAAAGCTGCCTACTTTCCTCCACGCTTTTCATCCTAGTGATGGAGACACTGCTCCAGGGAATTAGACAGAGCCCAGATATAGAGGGTTTGAGAATAGGCAATACTATGCACACTACATCAGCTTTGGCTGACAACCTCCTCGTTCTTACTACGAATCCGAGAAGGGCCTTCCCAGTGCTCATGGGGGTCTTTGATCTCTTTGGCAAGCTCTCTAATTTCAAGATCAACTTCGACAAATCTAAATCTCTTAACATCTCAGCCCCGACCCACATCACCTCCAGCTTACAAAAACAATATGCCTTTAGATGGCCCTCCTCATCCATCAAATACTTTCCCTGACTTCGAATCCCATCCACTTGTATGACACTAATTATATTCCACTTATTACAAAAATTAAAGAATCAGCTCCAATAATTTAACATACAACTTATCTCATGGTTGGGTAGGAAGAATCTAATCTCCACCTATATCCTGCCATACATTATTTATATCTTACATACAGTTCCAATAGAAGTGCCTGGCTTCTTTTTCTCCCAGATACATTGGCTATTTAAAGGATTTGTCTGGGACACACACAAGCTATGCCTAGCGTTCTCCTACTTAGTCCAGAAAAGACCCCAGGGAGGTGTCAGCTTGCCAAATCTACATTTATATTACAAAGCAATCCACTTAGCTAGGTGGATTTTTCAGGTAGACACCAATTCAACACCGCCCACTGTTGAAATGGAGAGGGCCATGATGAAACAGGATAACCAAATCCTACTTTGGGCGGATGGACCTACCCTGAGCAAGTACAAGACACTTAGCCCTATCACAAAAAATACAATCCAATTGCTCAGATCAATACAGCTTGGGACAGTAGACAATAAGTCACTCCCCCCAATGACACCCGCCTCCCTGATACTGGACATCCTAGCAAATAGGCCACTCTGCGTGGGTGGTACTTGGGACAAACTTAAAGACATTACTATATATCATATCATTAAAGGCCCCACATTAGTAAACCAGACCCAGATAGCCACCTTATTAACCCACCTCTCACTAGATTTCCTGAGCAGAGCTGACTTCTATCATTCCCTGAAGAAGTTCCAGAGCTCTAGGTTTGGTAAGTTTAGAGACCCCCTCTGGTTTGAGACATGCCTGTCTCTCCCCTCCCTCCCTAAGAAAGTGGTAATGCTCCTTTATAAAGATCTACTCTTACAGTCCTTCTCGGACAAGCATTGGTTTCTCAGGAAGTGGGAAAGAGATTTAGGCATTTGACTCAACAAAGATGAAACCTTTAAGGTTCTAAAAAAACTCCCAAGGTTTCTCTAGATGTGTTTGCATTCCGGAGAACTTTTACAAAATCCTGACTAGATGGTACAGGACATCAGTAGCCCTGTTGAAGGTGAATGCTGAGATCTCTGATAGGTGTTGGAGATGTGAGGCACAGAGAGGATCCTTTCTACATATCTGGTTGCAGTGCCACAAAATCAAGCTCTACAGGCAAACAATCACCAACCTCAATAATACAATCTGTGGAAACTCTTTTTCCTTAATGCCTGAGGAGATCTTGATTTGGAAACCCTCAAAGCAGTTTAGGCCTTCGAACAAAGGTCTGCCAACAATTTTAATCTCGGCAGCTAAACTTCTCATTCCCCTCCTCTGGAAGGAAAAAGAGTCCCCCTAAATTTCTCACTAGAAGGAAAGGGTCAAACAAATCTTTCGTTTTGAGAAAGTTGCTGCTTGGGAAATGGGTACAAGAGATGAATTTACATCTTTATGGTCACCATGGATTCAGTTTCAGTTTCAGAAGAATCAGGATAGCCCAATGCACCAGCATACTAGCGTTCCAAGAAATATCTAAGTAACACCCATCTACCACTCCTCTCTATCTAGATAGAAAGCAAATCTACTCACTATTTGTTACTCCCCTATTCCCTCCTAACCTCTCCTAACCTCTCCTCTCTCCCACATATGCTGACACACGTTTCCCTGGTTTTAACCCCTTTCCATCTCATTAGCATTTTTAAATTAATTCCTGGTTTCAGTTGACAATATCACTTTGTTGTATTGAATTAAAACTATCTGGTTTCACTGACTGCTTTATTACCGCTGTCACCCTGTTATGTTTGGGTCCTGCATGACCCTACTGTTATACAATCTATTTCCTAAAGGTCTCCTGACTATTCTTAATAAAAGGAAAATGTTTAAAAAAAAAAAAACAATTTTAGGGAACTAGGATGTAAGCTTAGGGCAAGGACCTCCAATGTAGTATTTTCTGAAATACTACTTGTGACACATGCCACACCAGGAAGGCAGTGGGATACTACAGTAAACAAGTGGCTCTAGTGTTGCTGTAGGAAGAAGGGACTTGGGTTCCTATGGAACTGGGCTGACTTTGCTGTTGGTTACAGGCTCTACAGTAGGGATGGACTGCATCTCAATAGGGATGGTGCAGCTGTGCTGGGCAGAAGATGGCTAGAAGGTTAGAGGAGCGGGACTTGGGGAGGGCAACCAGAGACATAGAGGGGAAGACAGTGTAGACAGTGACCTGGGATTAATTAATGGAAATGGAGTGGAGCGGTGGGAGGGGTTAGTACAGTAAGAACTGGCAGAACAGTTAATAGGGATACACATAATATAAAAAATAATCAAAACCTTCTGAACTGTATGGTGACTAATGCTAGAAAACTGACCAATAAAGTAGATGAACTAGAAGTAGTAATGTCTGAGGAATTCTAGGTGAGTTAACTGTTTTTTTTCTATTTCTACAGCTAGGGATGATTTTTGAGGTAGGGCTTATATTTCAAGCCCCCCCCCCCCTCCACTCCCCAGCAGTGCAGGCCCCATTGAAAGCAATGGGATAGCATTGGGGTCCTCTACTACAGCTGTAACAGCTATGAAAGCTGTGGCAGGAGATTCTTTCTGTCACAGTGTTTAGTGACGAGGGAACCCTCGTGGAGCAGCTGCTCCAATAAACGGGCAAAGTGTCATGCGCTGTGCATATGAAACTTTGCCTGTTCACACGTTTTCCACTCATGTGAGCAGCAGGTTTTTTTTCACACACATAGGTGTGCCAAAAATCCCACTCATCTGAATGAAGCCTAAATGGGAAACCACTGCAAAACACTGATATTGAGAAGGACGTGGGGATTTTACTTAACTATAAGCGTAATTTGAGCAACCAGTGTCAGGCAGCTGCTGCCAAAGCAAATAGGATAATGGGGTGCATCAAAGGAGGTCTAGCGACACATGATGAGAACATTCATCTTCACAAGTCACTGGTTAGACCACACATGGAATATTATTTACAGTTTTGGGCAATGGTACTCAAGGACATATCAGAGCTTGAGTGGGTAAAAAGGCTGGCAATTAAAATAATAAATAGAATTGGTTGGCTACAATACCCAGAGAGGTTATCAAAATTGGGATTATTTAGAAAAAAAAAAAGGCTGAGGTGTGACCTAATAACTGTGTATAAATATATCAGAGTACAATACAGAGATCTCTCCAATGATCTATTTAACCTAGGGCTGTGACAGTAACAATGGGGCATCCTCTTTCTACAGGAAACTAAGTTTCTGCATCAACATTGAAGGGTTTTTTTTACTGTAAGAGGATTGAGACTATAGAACTCTCTGCCTGAGGATGTGGTGATGTCAATTCGCTAAAAGTGTTCAGGAGGGGGCTAGATGCCTTTGTTGAGCAATACATTACTATATGTTAAAATAATTTAGAACTTCAAATGGGTTCTTGATTAAGAGATTGCCAGATTGAAGTCAGAAAGAATGTTTTTTCCCTTAAATGGGAAAAATTGGCTTCTACCTCATTAAGTTTTTTTTTGTTTTCATCGGTATTAACATTGGGGGGGTATTAGGGCTTAGTCACACGATGCACCCGTGTGACTAAGCCTTTAGGCTGAACTGGATAGACAAATGCCTATTTTCGGTCTTACAACTTATTTTACAAGTAATCTACCCCCTGCCCCTACTGTAACAGGACATAATTTTGTCCTGATACCGGAGGGTTGCTTTAAGTCCTTTAAAATAGGGCATAAACTGTATTAACAGTAAAGCATCTGGGCTTGTAGCGCAGAGACTGCAGCGTCAGGTTCTGGAATTGCTGGCAACATGACACTCTGGATGTGAACACTAATGCCAGCAGAATGAGCAGTTGCACTGCAGCCTGTAATTAGACTCAGTTATCATCTGACTTCTTGTAACATCATCTGTCACAACAAATGGCAGGACCACAGTAGGTTTGTAGCAGTTGATCGTTGCAACAAAGGATGGATATGTACACTTCTTTTTATTTTTTCCTACAGTGGTGGCAACATTTCAGATATTAAATGTGCTGAGTGATGTGTTTCTGTTACTGTAATTGCTACAGTTATGGCTTACTTGCACCTTTACATTTAATTTACTTGTTTAAAGTGTTGGAGTAATCACTTAATTTAGGTGATACTAAGAAGGTATCATAGCCTTATCAATCAGGTATAGCAAATTGTATATACGATGCATCAGAGAAGAATGCAGCATTTCAGGATTCACTTCCTCCTCTGAAGCCCATTCAGGCCTTAGTCAGACGGGCGTTTTTAGCCGCGATTTGCGCATGCGCATGCGTCCGGCGATTTTATAAAACCATTGCTTTGCAATGGTATCGGACACATGAGCGCTGTTTATGCGCTCGTCCGATAAATTATAGAACAGAATTCTCTTCTCTATATGCACTCAATGGGGCCGGCGGCAGCAGCGCCGACCCCATTGAGAACATATAGAAGACAAATCATTCTTCTCTGCCACAGCTGTAACAGCTGTGACAGAGAAGAACGATGTTTGCCCATTGAATTCAATGGAGCCGGCAATACAGCCGCTCCATTGAAAGCAATGGGCTGCCGGCGTGCACGGGGTGAATTGTCGGGAAGGGCTTAAATATATAAGCCCTTCCCTGCAATTCATCCTAAAATGTGTTAAAATAAAAAAAAATTGTATACTCACCTTTCCGCTGCAGCCGGAGTCCAGCCGCGGCCGCTGTCAGTTCTCCTGAACTGCTTCTGGGCACTATTTAGCCGCCGGGGCTTTAAAATCCCCGCCTGCTGAATGATCTGCCTCTGATTGGTCACAGCCCTGACCAATCAGAGGCAGGTTTCACTCACACACCCATTCATGAATTCATGAATGGGTGAGTGACTGCTGCCTCTCAGTGCTGAGCCAATCAGGGGCAGGTCTGACTCACATCCATTCATGAATTCATGAATGGGTGTGAGTGAGACATGCCTCTGATTGGCTCAGCGCTGAGCCAATCAGGGGGCAGGTCTGACTCACACCCCCTTCACACCCACTGCAGGACGGCCGCGCGGAGCTCCGGCTGCCGGGAGAAGGTGAGTATATATATATTTTTTATTTTTACACATTTTAGGATGAATTGCAGGGAAGGGCTTATATATTTAAGGCTCTATTGCCGTCTCCATTGAATGCAATGCGCTGGACAGCTCCGGCCCGTTTCTAATGAAACGCGGCTAGGAGCAGATTTTCGGGCGATTTGCGGGCGACTTGCGCTCACCGGTCACGCGATTTGCGGATGCGCATCCGTCATGCGATCCGCAAATCGCGTGAAAAAACGCCCGTGTGACTAAGGCCTCATAGAGTAAAAAGTATATATAGAAAAACATGCTGTAGTACAAGCTGATCATGACCAGACATCGCTTGGCTTGTCGCTAAAGGAGTTGACTGGCTGAAACAAAGACTGGAGTGAAAGCATAAGCTTCTATCTGTGCAGAGCAGCATTGAAAGAGACACAAGAGAAAAGTATGTAACCAAACTGGGAAGATTCAGGAGTAAGAGGTTCTGAGAGAAGTGGAATTAGAAGGAAGAGAAGAGTTTATTTACCCTTCTCTACGAGACAGGTTAGGATTAGGAGTAGTGGAACCTGGCCAAGAAGAGGCAGGTGTCAGTGGAGCCAAGCAATAACTTGTCAGTCTTTCTGCCCCTACTTTACTAACTAAATCCAGAACAAGAGCACACAGTGGATGTCAAACTGAAGTTTTTGGCAGAACCTGCTTCAGGTAGCTAGGTAACCCCTTGTGACCAACTTCATCCAGATTCTGCCCTTGGTCAGATTTGCACCTACAACTTTAGCATTGCAAATTAACAATGCTTACAATTAATCCACCACACTTGTCTGCTCTGCCATAGAGAAGGAAATCGGCAATATGAACAAACACATAAGAACATTAAAAAAAAACACCCAGATGTGGCCCCTGGTGCAATTTGACCCCACAATTTCCAGCACTGTAAGGCAGCTAAGGCAACAACTGAGCCACCACACTTGCCTGTTCTGTTCTTTAGAAGGGAAGAACAACAAGAATAGACACAAAGACAACATCCAGATGATGCATTTTGAAATACTTGACTCTACAACTCCAGTACTGCAGAGCAGCAATGCTAACAAGTCTGACACAACACCTGATCTTTCTGCTTGAATATAACAACACCTCCCAACTGTTGCCTTGGATAGACTTGAACCCACAACTGCAGCATTGCAAAGCAGCAGTGCTAACAACTCAGCCATCTCACTTGTCTGCTCCTACCCAGACAAGGGGAAGAGCAATGTGAATAAACCCAACGAGATATTGCCCTTGGACAGATTTGAACTTATAACTCCAGCATTGTAATGCAGAAGTGTCAGCTTCTTAACCATGCTTCTAGCTTCTTCTCCTTTTTCCTCTTTCTTCTTCCTGCAGTGGAGAAGGAGAAGACAAAGAAAGTGAAGGGAAAGAAGACTAAGGAGAAGTATAAGAAGCAGGAGAAATAGAAGATGAAGGAGAAAGGACAGTGAGACAGGAAGGAGAAGAAGATCTTTATTCTCCTTCCTCCTTTTTCTTCTACTCCTCATCTGGAGAAGAAGAAGGTGGAGGCAAGGTGGTTCAGTGGCTAGCACTGTTGTTTGTAGCTCTTGGGTTCTAGTTTCACATCTGATTGTGAAAAACATCCACATGGAATTGTTATGTTTTATTTGAGTTTACTATTATTTTTCTCCATGTTTACTAATTTACAATACTGAAGTTGTGGGTTCAAATCTGGATGGAGTTTTTCCAAGCCAATGCACATGTTATCATTGATGGTATTTGAACCTCAGACCCCAGCGCTAAAATGCTACAGTGCTAACAACTGAAAGACACACATTAGTCAAGTTACTTTTTACCCATTTATTTTAATGGGGTTGGAATCGAATATTGTTATTCATGTTAATTTTTTAAAAATCGGATCAGGTAGTTCAAAACTAGGGATGAGCGAGCATACTCGTCCGAGCTTGATGCTCGTTCCAGTATTAGGGTGCTCGAGATGCTCGTTACTCGAGACGAGCACCACGCGGTACTCGTCTCAATTAAACGAGCACTGACCATTGAATTCAATGGAGCCGGCAATACAGCCGGCTCCATTGAAAGCAATGGGCTGCCAACGATCTCAGGATGAATTTTCGGGAAGGGCTTAAAAATATAAGCCCTTACCTGAAAATCATCCTAAAATGTGTAAAAAAAAAAATATGTCAGCATAAAGATCATTCTCCTCTGCCATAGCTGTAACAGCTGTGGCAGAGAAGAACGATGTTAGCCCATTGAATTCAATGGAGCCGGCAATACAGCCGGCTCCATTGAAAGCAATGGGCTGCCGGCGAGCGCGGGAGTGAGACCCCCCTCCCCCACACTGTCAGTATAAAGATCGTTCTCCTCTGCCACAGCTGTAACAGCTGTGGCAGAGAAGAACGATGTTAGCCCATTGAATTCAATGGAGCCGGCAATACAGCTGGTTCCATTGAAAGCAATGCGCTGCGGGCGATCGCGGGATGAATTTTTGGGAAGGGCTTAAATATATAAAATCCCTTAAAATCCCCGCCTGCTGAATGAGCTGCCTCTGATTAGTCACAGCCTGACCAATCAGAGGCAGCTCTCACTCACACCCATTCATGAATTCATGAATGGGTGTGAGTGAGAGCTGCCCCTGATTGGTCCCTGTGCTGAGCCAATCAGAGGCAGCACTCACTCACACCCATTCATGAATTCATGAATGGGTGTGAGTGAGAGCTGCCTCTGATTGGTCAGGCTGTGACTAATCAGAGGCAGCTCATTCAGCAGGCGGGCATTTTAAATCCCCGGCTGCTGAATACTAATGAACTCCGTCTGCTGGGACCGGGTAAGTATATATATTTTTTTTATTTTTACACATTTCTGGATGAATTGCAGGGAAGGGCTTATATATTTAAGCCCTTCCCAAAAATTCATCCCGCGATCGCCCGCACCGCATTGCTTTCAATGAAGCCAGCTGTATTGCCGACTCCATTGAATTCAATGGGCTAACATCGTTCTTCTCTGCCACAGCTGTTACAGCTATGGCAGAGAAGAACGATTTTTATGCTGACATAATTTTTTTTTTTTTTTTTTACACATTTTAGGATGATTTTCAGGTAAGGGCTTATATTTTTAAGCCCTTCCCGAAAATTCATCCTGCGCTCGCCGGCAGCCCATTGCTTTCAATGGAGCCGGCTGTATTGCTGGCTCCATTGAATTCAATGGGCTAACATCGTTCTCCTCTGCCACAGCTGTAACAGCTGTGGCAGAGTAGAACGATCTTTATGCTGACAGTGGGGGGTCGGGGGCCCACTCTTGCCGCTATTGTGGCTTAATAGTGGGACCTGGGAACTTGAGATGCAGCCCATCATGTAGCCCCTCGCCTGCCCTATCCGTTTCTGTGTCGTTCTCATCACTTTCGTGAATTTCCCAGATTTTCACAAATGAAAACCTTAGCGAGCATCGGCGATATACAAAGATGCTCGAGTCGCTCATTGACTTTAATGGGGTTCGTTACTCGAAACGAACCCTCGAGCATCGCGGGAAGTTCGACTCGAGTAATGAGCACTCGAGCATTTTGGTGCTCGCTCATCTCTATTCAAACCCGAATATTTCACTAATTGCTCAATACTACTCATGATGAAGGGGTTACTGGTAGCCAGCACCTGCCAGTGTACACCAGGTTTGGAGCAGAAACACTGCTCTGGTCCTGTGTAGTAGCTGGCAGTGCAGTTCTAATTGCAGGCACAGCTCTCATTGACATCAAAGTTATACAACATTTAAACTTTCCTAAATTGTACAGTTGTTTATTCTGAAATTGTTCCAAGTTTGATCTTAATGATCTGACTCTGTAATGTATTTAAACAAGTTCAGATAACGTTCTTTGTAAATTTTGTTTTCAAACATTTTCTTTTCATTTTCATGCTTAAAAAAGGTTTGGAAACGGAAAAAAAGAAATCCAGATGACATAAAGACGATAATCTTTTTTTATAATCCCTTAATTTATGTAACAGCAAGAGACAGGATATTTGTTGGGAAATGGAATAAAGACAATCTTTTATTAATTTATTTAAGTATTGTGCAAAATTCATGTTACCATTTTTACCATTTTTACATTTTCTTTTCAGTTTTTTTCCCACAGAAACATAAAATATACACAAATATACGAATAAGAATTAAATAAATTATCTGCGATTTTAAAATTCATGGACTATATTCCCTTTTGCAATGCTTCAATATTCAGAATGGCTTCTACTAAAAGTATTCAATTCTGAGTAACGGCACTGCACTGAACATATGTAGAGATTGAAGAGGCTGCAGCACTCATAGTAGTGCTGTGGCTCCATTTATAAGAGTCCCCTTCTCAGGGGGTCCCTAGAGTCCGACTCCCACCTTTCAGATATTAATTACCTATCCTGTGGATTAAACAATTTTAAAAACTCAAAAAAACCCTTGATTGACTTAGACTAAATGAAACTTCTCCTGGTGGATTAAAAAACTGAGCCTAGTCTGTTTGCCAACCTTACACCAGCAACAATTTCATAGGACATTGGTAAACAACATCTTGGCCTTTATTTGATATTAGTATTAGTTTTTATCATGAAAATCTGTATTTAGACAGAACCCTGGAACCGTGCAGTTTAATGAGTCAAATGAATACCATTTTGATCTCTGCTTGACATGGTTTTCATTCACATCCATTAGTTTAGAAGGTAAGAAAAGCATAGTCACCTTTCTGCATCCTAACATATATGTATGTGATGTTGATCACATGGGGTATTGAAATAGTCCCTGTGCCATCATTAACTCGAGGATACCTGTAATTGACAATTGCCCTCCAGCAATAATGGTTGAGTTCAAATAAAATGCCTATCCCAGCCCTTTTACTTTTTCTGCACCACAATCAATGCTGATCCTGGGAACAATCACATTTGAAAATAATAGGGAAATGCTGTAAAAAAATTGCTTTTATCAAGCATTTCACTATTATAAGAAATATAGACTCAAAACAATCTGAAAAAGAGTTTTACCAGCAAAAGAAAGTCTCAAATAGCTACATACTCGTAAATATAGAAATACAAATGTTATGACTGATAGAATTAGGTGAGGCAAAAAAGTGAATCCAATTATTGTGGTCTTTCTTGTTAAAATTGGCTTTGTGTTTAGGCAACCATATTGCAGATACACACTTTCATCCTTTATTGTCTGTAGAGACAATACAAAATGGTGTGTGTGCTTTATAGCTGCTGAAATGAATCGGAGTGAGTGAATAGGCAGTAAAATATCATAGACTGTAAAAGATTTTTTTATGAAGATAGTCACATAAAAAAGTAATGAAAATCAGCACCATTTAAAAATGCTTATTATATATACAGTGGTGCTTTGGGTAAAGAGTTTAATTTGTTCCGTGACAAAGCTCTTAACCCAAAACACTCGTAAGTAAAATCAATTTTCCCCATTGAAATGAATGGAAAAGCCATTAATCCATTCCGGATCGCAAGCTCTCTCATTGATTTTAATGGGCATGCCGCTGTCCCATTGAATGCAATGGGCTGCCAGTAATCCCTGCAGTGATTTTCAGGGAGGGCTTTAAATATAAGCCCTTCCCTAAAAATCATCCCTAGCTGTAGTAAAAAATAAAAAAAAATATATACTCACCTGTATGCTGCTGCCGGGGCTCAGGCGCGTCTAGCTGCTGCTTGTTCTCCCTGCACTTCTCTGAAGCTTTTCAGTAGGTGGTGATTTAAAATTCCCACCTGCTGAAAGGGCTGCGTCAGATTGGCTGAGAGCTCTGCCAATCACAGGCAGCACTCAGCCATTTATGAATGACAGCTGAGCACTGCCTGTGATTGGTGACAGCACTCAGTCAATCACAGCAGTGCTCTGCCATTCATTGAATTCAAGCTTTAAAACAAATCAGGGAGAACAAGTGGTGGCTAGACAACAGCAGTGGACAGGTGAGTATATATATTTTTTATTTTTTACTACAGCTAGGGATGATTTCAGGGAAGTGCTTATATTTAAAGCCCTTACCCGAAAATCACTGCAGGGGTTGCCAGCAGCCCATAGCATTCAATGGGGCCTCCGGAAGCAGCAGCCCCACTGAAAGCAATGCTGCAATGCAGAAGCAGGCTCACAACCCAAGTTTTTGCTCTTAAATCAGAGCAAAAATTTGGGGGAGAGCCTGCTTGCTAGTCAAAAAGCTTGCAGGCTGAGGCACTTGCAACCCAAAGTATCACTGTACTTGATTTAAATAATATATGATTTTAAGTTGTAATATTAACGTAAAATATTACTATGAGTAAAAAGAATATCCAATTTTTGGTAAGATTGTATGGGTCAGAGTAATAGGTAAATTCTCTTTCTGTTGGAAAATCTCATGGAGTTTTTAAAGACAATTTCTGAAAATTTATAAGAATTATAAAAATGTTGCCTTTTCTTTACACATATAGATTTTTTTACCTACAGAAAAATGTGTGGGAAAAATGCACTCAAAATTGCACATGGTTGATTAAAAAGTTGCACCTGAAATTCTCAGGCACATCTCGCATTGGACAGCACTCAGACATTCCATTTGTGTGCTGAACACAGTGCATTGACATGCTATTCTTGTTCAAAAATCAGACAAGAATAGATCATGCTACATTTTTTCTTCTCGCTCTATAATTTGAGCAAAAAAAAACCAAAAACTGTTTGCATACCCTCCTTGAAATGAATGTATACTATTTCTGACTAATTTTTGGATGGACTTTTTGGTCCAAAAATTAAATGGAAAAATCATTCATGTGCTTGTACCAAAAGCAAGGAAAAAATATTACTAGAAAAGTCAAAATTCACTGTTGCATTTAATACAGGAACTTAAGACAGTGCCATTTTATTGGGGCCACGCACAGATGCAAGAGATCTCTTTTAAAGATGTTTATCTACTTCTGACTGCAATGTTTTTCTGTTTAGTGCTCTAGACTTCATTCATGCCCGATTTAACCATGTTTGCTTAAGAATATATACTGTAGAAGACTACTGGAGGTTAAATCAGCAGGGCATATTCAGTGTGTGGCCATTCAGCTCTGAAACTAGGTTACACAGTGACTTCTGCCGCTGTGACCGGCTCCATAGTTCTCAGCTATCAGCATGCAGGGATTTAAAATCCCTGCCTGCTGGTAGCTCTGATTGTGATTGGCTGAAGTGCTTCAGCCAGTCACAATCAGAGCTACCAGCAGGCGGGGATCTTTGTTGTTGTCAAAGAATGAGACGCAAGGGATACCACTCTCCTAGCTGTATGGCCAGTCCAACATTACTTAATATAACAGGGAAAGTGGCTTTGGGA
Source organism: Eleutherodactylus coqui (assembly GCF_035609145.1). Classification (NCBI taxonomy): domain Eukaryota; kingdom Metazoa; phylum Chordata; class Amphibia; order Anura; family Eleutherodactylidae; genus Eleutherodactylus; species Eleutherodactylus coqui. Next base: position 408,754,606 of record NC_089837.1, on the reverse strand, counting down.
AAGAAAGATAGGCATTTTCTCCAATATGTTTCTCCATCCATGGGTAAAGTATAGAGGAGGAAGAGCAGGATAAGGAAGAAGAAGAGGGAAAGAAAGGAGATAATATGGGTCCAGCAGTAGGGGAGGGGGCTATGCAAAGTTTTTTCCATCCATCACTTTCTCCAGCTATTCTACATGGATGGTTGGACCAGCTGGAGAACACTCTTTGAGCTAAGCCTGATGAGTTTGGGCCATTACCCTTAGGCACTTTGAGGTATATGAGTGCTTTTATGCTGCAGTACCTGCAGAAATCTCATCGCATAGCCCACATCAAAACATCAGATCCTTACTAGGTGATCATCCTCCTTGATCCCCACTACAAGGCCAAAATGACAAATCTCATTCTGGCAGAGGAGAGGGACCTCGAAATTCAGCAGTATCAGGACATATTGGTAAGCATTTTGAGCACAGCATTTGATCACAGCTTTGCAGCACATGGCGGACCAGCAGGAATATCGGGCAGCAGCACCACCACCAGTCTAACAGAGGTGTGGTAAAGTTCTTTTAGCCCATCACAGCCTGCAGCAACAGCACAGTGTATGACTCACAGTCAAAAACAGCATGATGCACTCAGACATAGAAGTGGCCTCTTTGACTTCTGGGTGTCTAAGCTGGACGAGTAGCCGGAGCTTGCATAGTATGCTTTAGAGGTGTTTGCCTGCCAGGCTACCTGTGTACTATCAGAAAGGGTGTTCCACAAATCTGGGGGTGTGATAACTGACAGACACATCTGCCTGTCTACAGACAATGTGAATCACTTGGCTTTATAAAAATGAACCAGGTGTAGATTTCACCTGAATTCTGCACCCCCATCACAGATTCCACTGATTAGTTAGTACACTAGCACTTTCAAATCAACTATGATTGAGCATAGATTTATATCGAAGACCACACTGACTCTGAACCTCCAAGGTTCCGGTGCTGCTGGTGGTGTAGCTGCTGCTGCTCTCCTTCTCCCGCCAGGTTTCCAACTTCCCCCCCCAAATAAAAAATATGTTATTATGGAAATACAAAAGCTGAAGCTCTCATGTTTCCTTAAGGTGCACACACTGCTGCGTTCCTTCTCCTGCTTCTGATGAGTTTCCTGCTTTCCTATAGTTTATTGGTGATTTGAAAAATTGTTCAGTATGAATAAGCCTTAATCTAAGATTCAAGCCAGCTGACAAACTGTCAACTGTCAGTGAAGTTCACACAAAGCCACTGAGCCAATGAGATTCTGTGCTATTTTCAGTCAAATAATTTAAATAGCCTGGGATGGTAACAGATTGCTTAATGAGACAAAAATAACCTCTGCAGATGCCCCCAGCAGAGCAATCACAATGTTGAGAAAACGATAGTTGTACAACTTAGTAACTATATGTTTCTTTCTATAAAACTCCAGATATTTTATGATTTGTTTGCTGATTGGTCTTTTTATATTCCATATAAAGTGATTGCACTGAACAAATGGGAATTTGCAAATGAATATGTATATTTTGGTCAACTCTTTTTCAATTTAATCTCGTCTATGGAGGTTTTTGTATTGCAAAACTGTCGAGCACCCTATTCTTATGTGCAACACGTATTGCATATTATACATTATCATCTTACTATTGGCAAGTTACAATAAAATGTAAACAGTAGGGTATTTCTTTTGATGACTTCAATTTTGTTGATCCAGTCTGATAGTTGTTTGGCATTAGCAAAGATTTCTTTCTCTTTTGAGGCAGATTGACTCATACTTTATGGTGAAAAACAGGGTTTTAGAACTTCGCCACGGCACTTACCTTTGTTCATATCATTTACAATCTCTTGGTTGAACTTGATGGATATTATGGTTTTTTAACAATACTATGTGAATATGCAATTAAAAAATGGATTTATAATTGCCTGTGAATTCATGAACTCTCATTTATGTACATCAGAATTGTACTGCATACATATGGAGGAACTTAAATGATTAATTATATTTGCTTTATGTACTGTAAGTGTCATTTGTATAAGATTGCATATTTTCTTTTTTCTCCTTTGACCTCAATATGAATACATGGTTGCAATAATGGTACACTTCTCTCATTTGTTACTCTTTAGATCTATTCATGCATTCATTTATGCTGATAATTTTCTACAATGCAAAAGCAGCATTAGTTTTTTATACAGATTTGCTGTGGATTTAACCCGTTACATGGCAAATTGTAAAAGCCACACTCAAATTTGCTCCAAACAATTGACATGCTGTGGATTTATAATCCACAGCATACATCAATGGAGCTTCAGATATTGTATATAATGTTTCTCCCCATATGACTAAGATACATTAAATCTCATGCCTGTGTCTTATACTGTAAATGCTGTGGATTTTCTATTTGGAATATGCCCTTACATGTGAACCTAAATTTGTGGCACGTCCATACTAATGCTTTTTGCTGTACAGTATGGTTTTGTAAAAAAAGAAACTCATGATGCATGAATCAATAGAGTATATCATTTACGTTTTAGTAGGATCAACTGCTGCCAAAGTGCAGTAAATTACAGAAAAATGATATTGCAAAAAAAGAAAAGAATTGAATGAACTAAAAATTTAAGCTCATTTATAAAATCGCTATAACAAAAACCTTTATCACATTTTTTCTCTGTTACGTAATCAAATATTTTTTAACTCTTTAGGAATTTTCAGGATTCAATTATTCAAAATGGCATTAAATAATGTGGGTTGTTTAATACTAATGATACTGATTTGTAATTTACATTTTACCTCAATGTTTTTTGAAACTATAGTTCTCTAAAAGCACTAACAGTGCAAGTTTCCAGATGTCCTAACGCAAGCCAAGGTAGATCAGTGAATTAATCATTTTGACAGCTCTTCTTGTATTAATCTTAAAGCCACCTGTGCTTTTGTGAGGATAACCTGAATACTAACATTAAACAACCAGATTTGGAAATACTAGAGACATTTTGTTAAATTTATATAGATATACACTAATTCTATCTATCTATCTAATTTCCTTTTGGAGCAGAGTAGATTTTCATTATAGAAGAGCAAATTTTGGAATTTGATATGTATTGATTCTGATTGATAATCTGTTTTGCTTAGTCCTAACAGCAGCACAACCAAGATGGAATTATCAATGAATTAAATTAAACCATTAATCACAGCCCCTGACCCTATAAGAAGGATGTCTAGCCCCTCCCATCCTGTGTTTATTATAAAGTAATAGCATATAATTAGGGCAAGAAGCTTGTGCTGCTGTTAGGACTAAGGAAAATGAAATTATCAATCTGCTTCCCTTAGATCCCACAGCAGCACAACCAAGGGGATTTAGCAAGAATTTACCCCATAGGGGAGGGCCGTCATTCATTGCGGAACTCGGAATTAACCTCCCCAAAAGCCATCTTCTCTAAGACCCAACATTTCAACCTATAACACTGGGGAACAAAAATTGTTGTTTTTTTTGTGTCTGGGAAATCAGTGGTATTTTTACATTATTTGGATAACAAACAAATGGTTATTAACAGTTATTGAGCCAAAACTTTGATTGTCACATTGCTGACTAAGATTATATGTAGAGATGAGCGAACGTGTTCTTCCGAGCTTGATATTCGTGCGAATATTAGGGTGTTCGGGATGTTCGTTATTCGTAACGAACACCATGCGGTGTTCTGGTTACTTTCACTTCCTTCCCTGAGACGTTAGCGCGCTTTTCTGGTCAATTGAAAGACAGGGAAGGCATTATAACTTCCCCCTGTGACGTTCAAGCCCTATACCACCCCCCTGCTGTGAGTGGCTGGGAAGATCAGGTGTCACCCGAACATAAAAGTCGGCCCCTCCCGCGGCTCGACACAGATGCCGTGTGAGTTAGATGAGGGACAGTGCTGTTTGTACCGGAGCTGCTGTAGGGAAAGAATTGGTAGTTAGTGTAGGCTTCAAGACCCCCCAAAGGTCCTTATTAGGGCCACTGATAGCTGTGTGTTGGCTGCTGTTAGCAGTGGCAATTTTTTTTCTTCTCAAAATCGGCTCTGCAGAGCGTTGCACCCGGCATTAGGGACAGAAGTGCTGCATAGGCAGGGAGAGTGTTAGGAGTGAGTGTAGCCTTCAAGAACCTCAACGGTCCTTTCTAGGGCCACATTTAACCGTGTGCAGTACTGTCCAGGCTGCTGTTAGCTGTGCTGCATTTTTTTTTGCTTCTCAAAATCGCCTCTGCAGAGCATTGCACCCTCCATTGATACTGCAGGGAAAGAATTGTATAGGCAGGGCCACAACACAGTTATTATTCATTGAATATACGCAGTGCTGCCTTTTGCTTGTAAAACAAGTGAAAATAATTCTATTTGTCCTGCCTCTGTCCGTCCTAAGGGCGGTGGACACGTGTCGGCTGCGTGTGCAACCTTTAAAAATCAGACGCACCCAGCTACGTTTTACTCCTGGCTTTGCCATTTGCTTTCCTTAATTGGGAAAAAAAATACCTGCTCTGCCACAGTTAATAACTCTGCTACCCTCACGTTCTGTGACACATTAGCAAGGACACAGCACAGTTATTAAACTTCTCATGTTCATAGAATATACGCAGTGCTGCCTTTTGGTGCAAAAAAACGGAAAATAATTCTATTTGTCCTGCCTCTGTCCGTCCTAAGGGCGGTGGACACGTGTCGGCTGCGTGTGCAACCTTTAAAAATCAGACGCACCCAGCTACGTTTTACTCCTGGCTTCGCCATTTGCTTTCCTTAATTGGGAAAAAAAATACCTGCTCTGCCACAGTTAATAACTCTGCTACCCTCACGTTCTGTGACACATTAGCAGGGACACAGCACAGTTATTAAACTTAGATTATACATTCACTAGAGGCAGTGGGGCCTTTCGTTTTCAAAAAAGGGAAAAAATTATATTTGGCCTGCAGTCTTGCGCCAATTTATTAGCTGCCTGTGAAATCAAATCACTGGTAATACAGCATGCTGAGGGGTAGGGGTAGGCCTAGAGGACGTGGACGAGGCCGAGGACGCGGAGGGCCAAGTCAGGGTGTGGGCACAGGCCGAGCTCCTGATCCAGGTGTGTCGCAGCCGACTGCTGCGCGATTAGGAGAGAGGCACGTTTCTGGTGTCCCCACATTCATCGCCCAATTAATGGGTCCACGCGGGAGACGGTTATTAGAAAATGAGCAGTGTGAGCAGGTCCTGTCCTGGATGGCAGAAAGTGCTTCGAGCAACCTATCGTCAACCCGCAGTTCTGCGCCGTCCACTGCTGCAAATCCGAATCCTCTGTCTGCTGCTCCTCCTTCCTCCCAGCCTCCTCACTCCACTACAATGACACCTGCTCAGGAGCGGGAACACTCCCAGGAACTGTTCTCGGGCCCCTGCTTAGATTGGGCAGCAGCGGTTCCTCTCCCACCAGAGGAGTTTATCGTCACTGATGCCCAACCATTCGAAAGTTCCCGGGGTCCGGGGGAAGAGGCTGGGGACTTCCGCCAACTGTCTCAACAACTTTCTGTGGGTGAGGAGGACGATGACGATCAGACACAGTTGTCTTGCAGTGAGGTAGTAGTAAGGGCAGTAAGTCCGAGGGAGCAGCGCACAGAGGATTCGGAGGAAGAGCAGCAGGACGATGAGGTGACTGACCCCACCTGGTGTGCAACGCTTACTCAGGAGGACAGGTCTTCAGAGGGGGAGTCAAGGGCATCAGCAGGGCAGGTTGCAAGAGGCAGTGCGGTGGCCAGGGGTAGAGGCAGGGCCAGACCGAATAATCCACCAAGTGTTTCCCAAAGCGCCCCCTCGCGCCATGCCACCCTGCAGAGGCCAAGGTGCTCTAAGGTCTGGCAGTTATTCACAGAGACGCCTGACGACCGACGAACAGTGGTGTGCAACCTTTGTCGCGCAAAGCTCAGCCGGGGAGCCAACACCAACAGCCTCACCACCACCACCATGCGCAGACATATGATGGCCAAGCACCCCGCAAGGTGGGACGAAGGCCGTTCAGCGCCTCCGGTTTGCACCCCTGCCTCTCCCCCTGTGCCCCACCTGCCACTGAGATGCAACCACCCTCTCAGGACACAGGCACTACCGTCTCCTGGCCTGCACCCACACCCTCACCTCCGCTGTCTTCGGCCCCATCCAGCAGTGTAGCTCAGCGCACCGTCCAGCCGTCGCTTGCGCAACTGTTGGAGCGCAAGCGCAAGTACGCCGCCACGCACCCGCACGCTCAAACGTTAACCGTCCGCATAGCAAAATTCATCAGCCTTGAGATGCTGCCGTATAGGGTTGTGGAAACGGAGTCCTTCAAAAGTATCATGGAGGCGGCGGCCCCGCGCTACTCAGTTCCCAGTCGCCACTACTTTTCCCGATGTGCCGTCCCAGCCCTGCACGACCACGTCTCCCGCAACATTGTACGCGCCCTCACCAACGCGGTTACTGCCACGGTCCACTTAACTACGGACACGTGGACAAGCACAGGCGGGCAGGGCCACTACATCTCCCTGACGGCACATTGGTTGAATTTAGTGGAGGCTGGGACAGAGTCAGAGCCTGGGACCGCTCATGTCCTACCCACCCCCAGAATTGCGGGCCCCAGCTCGGTGGTGGTATCTGCGGAGGTGTATGCTTCCTCCACTAAAGCACCCTCCTCCTCCTCCTCCTCTGTCTCGCAATCAAGATGTGTTAGCAGCAGCATGTCGCCAGCAGTCGGTGTCGAGCGGTGTGGCAGCACAGCGGTGGGCAAGCGTCAGCAGGCCGTGCTGAAACTACTCAGCTTAGGCGATAAGAGGCACACGGCCCACGAACTGCTGCAGGGTCTGACACAGCAGACCGACCGCTGGCTTGCGCCGCTGAGCCTCCAACCGGGCATGGTCGTGTGTGACAACGGCCGTAACCTGGTGGCGGCTCTGCAGCTCGGCAGCCTCACGCACGTGCCATGCCTGGCCCACGTCTTTAATTTGGTGGTTCAGCGCTTTCTGAAAAGCTACCCACGCTTGTCAGACCTGCTCGTAAAGGCGCGCCGGCTCTGCGCACATTTTCGCAAGTCCCACACGGACGCTGCCACCCTGCGCAGCCTGCAACATCACTTTAAGCTGCCAGTGCACCGACTGCTGTGCGACGTGCCCACACGGTGGAACTCTACGCTCCACATGTTGGCCAGGCTCTATGAACAGCGTAGAGCTATAGTCGAATACCAACTCCAACATGGGCGGCGCAGTGGGAGTCAGCCTCCTCAATTCCTTTCAGAAGAGTGGGCCTGGTTGGCAGACATCTGCCATGTCCTTGGTAATTTTGAGGAGTCTACCCAGGTGGTGAGCGGCGATGCTACAATCATTAGCATCACCATTCCTCTGCTATGCATCTTGAGAAATTCCCTGCAAACCATAAAGGCAGCTGCTTTGCGCTCGGAAACGGGGGCGGGGGAAGACAGTATGCCGCTGGATAGTCAGGGCACCCTCCTGTCTATTTCTCAGCGCGTACAGGAGGAGGAGGAGGAGCATGAGGAGGATGAGGAGGAGGGGGAAGAGACAGCTTGGGCCGCTGCTGACGGTAAACCGGCTGATTGCCTGTCATCCTTTCAGCGTGTATGGCCTGAGGAGGAGGAGGAGGAGGAGGAGGATCCTGAAAGTGATCTTCCTAGTGAAGACAGCCATGTGTTGCGTACAGGTACCCTGGCACACATGGCTGACTTCATGTTAGGATGCCTTTCTCGTGACCCTCGCGTTGCACGCATTCTGGCCACGACGGATTACTGGGTGTACACACTGCTCGATCCACGGTATAAGGAGAACCTGCCCACTCTGATTCCCGAAGAGGAAAGGGGTTCGAGAGTGTTGCTATACCACAGGACCCTTGCGGACAAGCTGATGGTAAAATTCCCAGCCGACAGCGCTAGTGGCAGAAGGCGCAGTACCGAGGGCAAGGTAGCAGGGGATGTGCGTAGATCGAGCAGCATGTACATCCCAGGCAGTGCAACAGTCTTTAAGGGCCTGGCCAGCTTTATGGCTCCCCACCAAGACTGTGTCACCGCTCCCCAGTCACGGCTGAGTCGGCGGGAGCACTGTAAAAGGATGGTGAGGGAGTACGTAGCCGATCGCACGACCATCCTCGGTGACGCCTCTGCCCCCTACAACTACTGGGTGTCGAAGCTGGACACGTGGCCTGAACTAGCGCTGTATGCCCTGGAGGTGCTTGCTTGTCCTGCGGCTAGCGTCTTGTCGGAGAGGGTGTTTAGTGCGGCTGGGGGAATCATCACAGATAAGCGTAGCCGCTTGTCAACCGACAGTGCCGACAGGCTAACACTCATCAAGATGAACAAAGGCTGGATTTCCCCAGACTTCTGTTCTCCACCAGCGGACAGCAGCGATACGTAAGCAATACGTAGGCTGCACCCGCGGATGGAAGCTACGTTCTCTCTCACCATCCAAAACGGGGACATTTCTGCTTCATCAATCTGTGTCTAATATTCCTCCTCCTCCTCCTGCTCCTCCTCCTGAAACCTCATGTAATCACGCTGAACGGGCAATTTTTCTTAGGGCCACAAGGCTCACTCAAATAATTTTTCTGAACAATTTTTATAAGTTTCAATGCGCTTAAAAGCGTTGGAACTTTAACTTGAACCAATTTTTCGTTACACTGGGCTGCCTCCAGGCCTAGTTACCACTTAAGCCGCATTAACCAAAGCGATTAATGGGTTTCACCTGCCCTCTTGGCTGGCCATGGCCAATTTTTTGGATGTACATTAGTACTGTTGATACAGCAATTTTTGTGGGCCCTCGCCTACAGTGTAATCAAATTAATTTTTAGCAAACCTGCATTACAGCTGACGTTACCTCAGCTGTGTTGGGCAATGCAATGGGATATTTTTGTGTACCGCCGGTGGGTTCCAGGGAGCCACCCATGCTGTAGGTGCACACGGAGTTTTTAATACATCTGTACACTTCTAAAGAACCCCAGTCTGACTGGGGCATGCAGTGTGGGCCGAAGCCCACCTGTATTACGCACGACATTACTACCTCAGCTGTGTTGGGCAATGCAATGGGATATTTCTATGTACCGCTGGTGGCTTCCTGGCACCCACCCAGGCAGTGGGTCCACAGGGAGTTTAACCTACATGTGTCCACTTGTAAAGAACCCCAGTCTGACTGGGGCATGCAGTGTGGGCCGAAGCCCACCTGCATTATGCACGACATTACTACCTCAGCTGTGTTGGGCAATGCAATGGGATATTTTTGATTACCGCCGGTGGGTTCCAGGGAGCCACCCATGCTGTAGGTGCACACAGAGTTTTTAATACATCTGTACACTTCTAAAGAACCCCAGTCTGACTGGGGCATGCAGTGTGGGCCGAAGCCCACCTGTATTACGCACGACATTACTACCTCAGCTGTGTTGGGCAATGCAATGGGATATTTCTATGTACCGCCGGTGGCTTCCTGGCACCCACCCAGGCAGTGGGTCCACAGGGAGTTTAACCTACATGTGTCCACTTGTAAAGAACCCCAGTCTGACTGGGGCATGCAGTGTGGGCCGAAGCCCACCTGCATTATGCACGACATTACTAGCTCAGCTGTGTTGGGCAATGCAATGGGATATTTTTGTGTACCGCCGGTGGGTTCCAAGGAGCCACCCATGCTGTAGGTGCACACAGAGTTTTTAATACATCTGTACACTTCTAAAGAACCCCAGTCTGACTGGGGCATGCAGTGTGGGCCGAAGCCCACCTGTATTACGCACGACATTACTACCTCAGCTGTGTTGGGCAATGCAATGGGATATTTCTATGTACCGCCGGTGGCTTCCTGGCACCCACCCAGGCAGTGGGTCCACAGGGACTTCACAATAGGGAGTTGTACCTGCCTGTGTCTATGAATTAAAAAGCCCGGTCTAACTGGGGCATGCAGACACCTTGACAGAATGAATAGTGTGTGGCACATAGGTTCCCCATTGCTATGCCTACGTGTGCAGCTCCTTCCTCATGGCAGACGCACTTCTAAATAGACATGAGTGTGGCGTGGCATGAGGGCAGCTGAAGGCTGCGCCGGGACACTTTGGTGTGCGCTGTGGGGGGGAGGGGGGCGGTTGGTCAGCATGTAACCCAGGAGAAGTGGCAGCGGAGTATCACCCAGGCAGTGATTGTGCTTTGTTGTAGCTAGTGTGGTGCTTAGCAAAGGTATGCCATGCTAATGAGGGCTTTTCAGAAGTAAAAGTTGTTGGGAGGGGGGGCCCACTCTTGCCGGTATTGTGGCTTAATAGTGGGACCTGTGAACTTGAGATGCAGCCCAACATGTAGCCCCTCGCCTGCCCTATCCGTTTCTGTGTCATTCCCATCACTTTCTTGAATTGCCCAGATTTTCACACATGAAAACCTTAGCGAGCATCGGCGAAATACAAAAATGCTCTGGTCGCCCATTGACTTCAATGGGGTTCGTTGTTCGAAACGAACCCTCGAGCATCGCGGGAAGTTCGTTCCGAATAACGAACACCCGAACATTTTGGTGTTCGCTCATCTCTAATTATATGTACAGTGCAGGTTCCTGATTATACATATACAGTAATTATTTTGTATGTTAATATAATGCTGTTAGTTTTGTTTTTTTTACATATGTAGGTAAATTGGTAATTATTTGAATCAAGTATGGCATTAAGAGGTTGTAAATATCCTGCAGACACTTTCTGTTATGTATGTGGAGAGTTCATCAAAACATGGGCAAAGAAGCACTCTTTGGCAACAATGGCAAAAATGAATGCAGCCTACAAAGCATATTTTGGGATGTGAGAATTGGCTTAATGTATTGACTTCGCTGTCAGATGAAGCAACATCAAGTGAAAAAAACCTCGGTAGATCCTAAGTAGAGATGAGCGAGCACCAAAATGCTCGGGTGCTCATTACTCGGGACGAAATTTTCGCGATGCTCGAGGGTTCGTTTCGAGTAACGAACCCCATTGAAGTCAATGGGCGACCCGAGCATTTTTGTATTTCGCCGATGCTCGCTAAGGTTTTCATGTGTGAAAATCTGGGCAATTCAAGAAAGTGATGGGAACGACACAGCAACGGATAGGGCAGGCGAGGGGCTACATGTTGGGCTGCATCTCAAGTTCACAGGTCCCACTATTAAGCCACAATACCGGCAAGAGTGGGCCCCCCCCCCAACAACTTTTACTTCTGAAAAGCCCTCATTAGCAATGCATACCTTAGCTAAGCACCACACTACCTCCAACAAAGCACAATCACTGCCTGCATGACACTCTGTTGCCACTTCTCCTGGGTTACATGCTGACCAACCACCCCCCCACGACCCAGTGTCCACAGCGCACACCAACTGTCCCTGCCCAACCTTCAGCTGCCCTCATGCCACGCCACACTCATGTCTATTTATAAGTGCGTCTGCCAGAGGAAAAGCAGGCACACACTGCAGAGGGTTGGCACGGCTAGGCAGCGACCTTCTTTAAAAGGGGCGGGGCGATAGCCCACAATGCTGTACAGAAGCAATGAGAAATATAATCCTGTGCCACCACCATCAGGAGCTGCACACGTGGGCATAGCAATGGGGAACCTATGTGCCACACACTATTCCTTCTGTCAAGGTGTCTGCATGCCCCAGTCAGACCGCGGTTTTTAATTCATAGACACAGGCAGGTACAACTCCCTATTGTGAAGTCCCTGTGGACCGACAGCATGGGTGGCTCCCTGGAACCCACCGGCGGTACATAAAAATATCCCATTGCATTGCCCAACACAGCTGAGGTAGTAATGTCGTGCTTAATGCAGGTGGGCTTCGGCCCACACTGCATGCCCCAGTCTGACTGGGGTTCTTTAGATGTGGAAACAGATGCATTTATAATTCTCTGTGGACCCACAGCATGGGTGGGTGCCAGGAAGCCACCGGCGGTACATAAATATATCCCATTGCATTGCCCAACACAGCGGATGTAACGTCAGCTGCAATGCAGGTGGGCTAAAAATTCATTTGATTACACTGTAGGCGAGGGCGCACAAAAATTGCTGTATCAACAGTACTAATGTACATCCAAAAAATTGGCCATGGCCAACCAAGAGGGCAGGTGAAACCCATTAATCGCTTTGGTTAATGCGGCTTAAGTGGTAACTAGGCCTGGAGGCAGCCCAGTTTAACAAAAAATTGGTTCAAGTTAAAGTTTCAACGCTTTTAAGAGCATTGAAACGTATAAAAATTGTTTAGAAAAATTATATGAGTGAGCCTTGTGGCCCTAAGAAAAATTGCCCGTTCGGCGTGATTATGTGAGGTTTCAGGAGGAGGAGCAGGAGGAGGAGGAGGAATATTATACACAGATTGATGAAGCAAAAAGGTCCCCGTTTTTGATGGTGATAGAGAACGATGCTTCCAAGTGCGGGTGCAGCCTACGTATTGCTTAGGTATCGCTGCTGTCCGCTGGTGGAGAAGAGAAGTCTGGGGAAATCCAGGCTTTGTTCATCTTGATGAGTGTAAGCCTGTCGGCACTGTCGGTTGACAGGTGGGTACGCTTATCCGTGATGATTCCCCCAGCCACACTAAACACACTCTCTGACAAGACGCTAGCCGCAGGACAAGCAAGCACCTCCAGGGCATACAGCGCAAGTTCAGGCCACGTGTCCAGCTTCGACACCCAGTAGTTGTAGGGGGCAGAGGCGTCACGGAGGACGGTCGTGCGATCGGCTACGTACTCCCTCACCATCCTTTTACAGTGCTTCCGCCGACTCAGCCTTGACTGGGGACCGGTGACACAGTCTTGCTGGGGAGCCAGAAAGCTGGCAAAGGCCTTGGAGAATGTTCCCCTGCCTGCGCTGTACATGCTGCCTGATCTCTGCGCCTCCCCTGCTACCTGGCCTTCGGAACTGCGCCTTCGGCCACTAGCGCTGTCGGATGGGAAGTTTACCATCAGTTTGTCCACCAGCGCCCTGTGGTATAGCAACATTCTCGAACCCCTTTCCTCTTCGGGAATGAGAGTGGAAAGGTTCTCCTTATACCGTGGGTCGAGCAGTGTGTACACCCAGTAATCCGTAGAGGCCAGAATGCGTGTAACGCGAGGGTCACGAGGAAGGCATCCTAACATGAAGTCAGCCATGTGTGCCAGGGTACCTGTACGCAACACATGGCTGTCCTCACTAGGAAGATCACTTGCAGGATCCTCCTCCTCCTCCTCCTCAGGCCATACACGCTGAAAGGATGACAGGCAAGCAGCATGTGTACCCTCAGCAGTGGGCCCAGCTGTCTCTTCCCCCTCCTCCTCATGCTCCTCCCCCTCCTCCTCCTCCTCAACGCGCTGAGATATAGACATGAGGGTGCTCTGACTATCCAGCGACCTACTGTCTTCCCCCGCCTCCGTTTCCGAGTGCAAAGCGTCTGCCTTTATGCTTTGCAGGGAACTTCTCAAGAGGCATAGCAGAGGAATGGTGATGCTAATGATTGCAGCATCCCCGCTCAGCATCTGGGTAGACTCCTCAAAGTTTCCAAGGACCTGGCAGATGTCTGCCAACCAGGCCCACTCTTCTGTAAATAATTGAGGAGGCTGACTCCCACTACGCCACCCATGTTGGAGTTGGTATTCCGCAATAGCTCTACGCTGCTCATAGAGTCTGGCCAACATGTGGAGCGTAGAGTTCCACTGTGTGGGCACGTCGCAAAGCAATCGGTGCACTGGCAGATGAAACCGATGTTGCAGGGTCCGCAGGGTGGCAGCATCCGTCTTGGAGTTGCGGAAAGGGGCGCTGACCCGGCGCACCTTTCCGAGCAGGTATGACAAGTGTGGGTAGCTTTTCAGAAAGCGCTGAGCCAACAAATTAAAGACATGGGCCAGGCATGGCACGTGCGTGAGGCTGCCGAGCTGCAGAGCCGCCACCAGCTTACGGCCGTTGTCACACACGACCATGCCCGGTTGGAGGCTAAGCGGCGCAAGCCAGCGGTCGGTCTGCTCTGTCAGACCTTGCAGCAGTTCGTGGGCCATCTGCCTCTTCTCTCCTAAGCTGAGTAGTTTCAGCACGGCCTGCTGACGCTTGCCCACCGCTGTGCTGCCATGCCGTGCACCACTGACTGCTGGCGACGTGCTGCTGCTGCTGACACATCTTGATTGCGAGACAGAGGTTGCGTAGGAGGAGGAGGGTGGTTTAGTGGAGGAAGCATACACCGCCGCAGATACCACCACCGAGCTGGGGCACGCAATTCGGGGGGTGGGTAGGACGTGAGCGGTCCCAGGCTCTGACTCTGTCCCAGCCTCCACTAAATTCACCCAATGTGCCGTCAGGGAGATATAGTGGCCCTGCCCGCCTGTGTTTGTCCACGTGTCTGTTGTTAAGTGGACCTTGGCAGTAACCGCGTTGGTGAGGGCGCGTACAATGTTGCGGGAGACGTGGTCTTGCAGGGCTGGGCGGCACATCGGGAAAAGTAGTGGCGACTGGGAACCGAGTAGTGCGGGGCCGCCGCCGCCATCATGCTTTTGAAAGCCTCCGTTTCCACAAGCCTATACGGCAGCATCTCCAGGCTGATCAATTTGGCAATGTGCACGTTTAACGCTTGAGCGTGCGGGTGCGTGGCGGCGTACTTGCGCATGCGCTCAAACACTTGTGCTAGCGACGGCTGGACGGTGCGCTGACAGACATTGGTGGATGGGTCCGAGGACAGCGGAGGTGAGGGTGTGGGTGCAGGCCAGGAGACGATAGTGCCTGTGTCCTGAGAGGGGGGTTGGATCTCAGTGGCAGGTTGGGGCACAGGGGGAGAGGCAGTGGTGCAAACCGGAGGCAGTGAACGGCCTTCGTCCCACCTTGTGGTGTGCTTGGCCACCATATGCCTGCGCATGCTGGTGGTGGTGGCTCCCGGGCTGATCTTGGCGCGACAAAGGTTGCACACCACTGTTTGTCGGTCGTCAGGCGTCTCTGTGAAATACTGCCACACCGTAGAGCACCTTGACCTCTGCAGGGTGGCATGGCGCGAGGGGGCGCTTTGGGAAACAGTTGGTGGATTATTCGGTCTGGCCCTGCCTCTGCCCCTGGCCACCGCACTGGCTCAGCCTGTGTTCACACCCTGACTTGGGCCTCCGCGTCCTCGCCCGCGTCCACGTCCTCTAGGCCTACCCCTACCCCTCAGCATGGTGTATTACCAGTAGTGCAGAAACAGAACGCTGTAATTAAATGTGCCGCTTATTGGCCTGTGGTTGGAGGCTGACTTCGCTTATGGAATGCCCGGAAATAATTTTGCGCAAGCCTGCTGTAACACTTAGCTGGCTACGTATGAATTAGGAGGATAACTACACCCAGCAGAGACCCAGTACACTGAGGACAGTCACAGGCAGCCCAAATAGATTTTTTTCCCCGAATGTTTTTGCAAAGGCCCACTGCCTATATTCAATCAATATGTCTTCTGTCCCTGCCGCACCGCTACTGGCCCTGGAGTATGTCAAATAACTGCAGAGTGTTGCACTGTGGACTGCAATACAGCGGTGATTTAACAGCCCAGACAGAGCCAGGAAAAATTTTTGCGCAAGCCTGCTGTAACACTTAGCTGGCTACGTATGAATTAGGAGGACAACTACACCCAGCAGAGACCCAGTACACTGAGGACAGTCACAGGCAGCCCAAATAGATTTTTTTCCCCAAATGTTTTTGCAAAGGCCCACTGCCTATATTCAATCAATATGTCTTCTGTCCCTGCCTCACCGCTACTGGCCCTGGAGTATGTCAAATAACTGCAGAGTGTTGCACTGTGGACTGCAATACAGCGGTGATTTAACAGCCCAGACAGAGCCAGGAAATAATTTTGCGCAAGCCTGCTGTAACACTTAGCTGGCTCCATATGAATTAGGAGGACAACTACACCCAGCAGAGACCCAGTACACTGAGGACAGTCACAGGCAGCCCAAATAGATTTTTTTCCCCAAATGTTTTTGCAAAGGCCCACTGCCTATATTCAATAAATATATGTCTTCTGTCCCTGCCTCACCACCACTACTGGCCCTGGAGTATGTATAATTACTGCAGGGCGCAATGCTCTGCACGGCCGATATACCAAAAAAAAAAAAAAGTGCAACACTGCAAAAAGCAGCCTCCACAGTACTGCACACGGTTAGATGTGGCCCTAAGAAGGACCGTTGGGGTTCTTGAAGCCTAAAATACTCCTAACGCTCTCCCTATAGCAGCTCCACCAAGACAGCACTTTCCCTCCTCTATGTCAGAACAAATCTGTGGCGAGCCGCGGGAGGGGCCGATTTTTATACTCGGGTGACACCTGATCTCACCAGCCACTCACTGCAGGGGGGTGGTATAGGGGTTGAACGTCGCAGGGGGAAGTTGTAATGCCTTCCCTGTCTTTGTATTGGCCAGAAAAGCGCGTTAACGTCTCAGAGATGAAAGTGAAAGTAACTCGAACATCGCGTGGTACTCGTCACGAGTAACGAGCATCTCGAACACGCTAATACTCGAACGAGTATCAAGCTCGGACGAGTACGTTCGCTCATCTCTAGTAATTATGTATGTACATGCATATGTGGTGTACCAGAAGTCATAGGATAATAGAGGTACAAATTTTATTAGCTCTCTACTTAATCAAACATGTGCCTAATTGTAACTAAGTTGAGTCCCTATGAAACTGTGTTTGGTAGGGTCCCTGTAACAGGCCTATACTTTCTCCAGTCCCAGCCTGAGGATCTCACTTTCTACATGAGTGAGTTAGCTGCCACTCATAATTGTGTATTTTCTCCAATTCCAGATCCAAACTCAAAAGAGGAGTCACATAGGTTTGCTTTCAGGTTACTGGGTTGTTCTCAAAAGGATGTATTTAGGATCCTGGGTTGTTCTGAAAAGGATGCAAGATTTGATGGACTATACCAGATCGAGTTGACGACTGCCATTTCAGTCAAATTGGAAGGAAGGCAACTGGATACACTCTAGCTACTGCAAGAGAGTCCTCGCTCCTGAACCAGAAAAAGACTTTTGTCATTGTCGTTATGTGCCGTTGTACACACGGACTCAATAATGTGTTGAAAGATGATTGGGACAATAAGCTTTTTAAAAATCATGAAGTACTTGCCGTAGCACTTGATGATGCAGAAAAAGTAAATGATTGTTGAATGTGTATTCATGCCCCTACAGCATCCTCTAGGCTATACTCTTCAATGTGAAGGAGATCACATTATGATTTAATAAAATTCTTGATACCTCTGTGCTGTTACAAAAAAACCCACCAGAACAAAACTTCCCCATCAATGGTTGGAGCACGGCTCGGTGACCCCTAGTTGGTTCTTAATTTCTCATGGACTAGAGATCATCATGCCATCTCATTTGCCCAAGAAAATGCCATCACAGGCTGTTATCCCTTTTGGACAAGATTCACATGTGTGGAAGTCACAAATAATGTTGCAACTCCATTTTCAAAGGATACTCCCTGTGGGGATTGCAATGAGACACCTAATGAACTTGCACAACACGTGGAACATCATAAATGGTAGTCCATCAAGACAATGGGAAATTGGGCAAGAACAAAGGATGTCCTGCTCTTTGGATGACAAGTTGTCTGGAGTCCTAGATCAAATCGTAGTAGACATGCCAATTTTGTGTTACCACATGATGCTTTGTCATAAACAGTAAGCCCTGAACACACACTCTTCAAGAGAGCTGCAGATAATTCACCAATGTCAAATGAGGCATGGCTACATTATTAGTCCATTCATACCACAAATAAAGGATTAGTTAGTGAAAACTACAGACTGTCTAGATTATCAAATTTTCACATTGTGGAGAGGCTGGCTAATCAAGCTAATGCAAGCTTAATTGATTATTGGTACTAACCAACACACAATAGTGCTTGATTACCGTACAGCTGTCCAAGAGTGGCATATGCCAGTATGTTTTGTACTTTGTCACACGTAGATATTATCATGAATCATACACCTGACTAAAATTTAGAGCAGAAAGGGAATCCTGTCAGCTAGGCAAAAACTGTGAGAGAGCTCCCACACAGCTGATTAATACTGAAGTAAAAGCTCTTGGAGTATCAATAGTGGTGGTCTAGGGGCTAGCAATAACTAATAGCAGCATAATAAATGGTATAGCATGTGATATTGCAAGAGCCCTGAACACTTCTTCTCAGGCTCTTGACTTGTTACTGTTGGATGTACGAGGCACTCAGAAACCTACTATATGGAACAGAGCTACAATTTGATGGTATTCAAGCATGGATGTGAGAAATTTGATGGTATGTGTTCTTTCAACCTAAATGATAATTTGGAATCTATTCATAAAAAGATTCAAAAAGTTAGTACAGATACTCCATAAACCTTAGCTTTGTCTACTTTGCAGTATACTTCGTGGTGTAGTGGTAAGTTGTATACTCTTTTGCTGTTACATTCAGTTCATACTAAATGTAGTGGGTTTTATATAATATTTGGTTCATGGACCCAAGTATGGTTAAGTGAGGCAACGCATTTCTTAGTTGTTAGCTCAAGGTTTTGGGATAAGAATGGAAATCATGTGTGGGGGCTATGTAACATGAAGAAACAGTCACAGAAGAGGGATTTGTGAAGGAAGTTATAAGATTTCCGGTCTCCATTTATGTTTTATAACCTGCTCTTTTTACAGCTATTCGCTGTCTTTCATTAGCTCAAATTACTGTTCTGTTATACGAATGCAAGGCCATCTTTAAGACAATTTACAGAGAACTTCATGAGAAATAGTTCTAATCAGTCTAAAATAAGTCCTTCTTCTAATTAAGGCATCACCGTTTTGTTTAACTTTAAAGATGTCTGTAAATCACATCCAATGTGTGTGTGATATGTAAGTTTCCTCGATGCTCGAGCATATACTTCCTGAATTTGAAAACCTGAAAGCATACTAAGTAGTAATATTTGAGCTAACATCTACCAATAGTTAGCATTACTTCTCAGCTACCAGCAGTTGGAAGTTTGGTGCTCCAACAATTGATTCCCACTGTGGCGGATATGTCACTCATCATGGCTTAGTCCCTGTGAAAAGTGTCATGACTGTCTACATGACTGTCTAATACTCCATCACCACCCATTTCCAGGGCTTGGTTGTTACACACACGCCTTAGTGGATTCCAACATCTATATCTACCATTCTCAGAGGCTGCAGAATAGCTCTTGTAACTGAACCCACAGTGCCTCAAATCCTAGGATCTTATGTTTGACCTGTCAAAGCAGTTACTACAGTATTCCTTGACAATCAGGTAGTAGCTAGGCCTGAATCTTTAAAGACAGGCAAATCCCATAGGAAATCTGGACTTAATCTTTATCAAGGATTGGTCCCACTTTAGAACATTTTTCTCCAGTCATTATACCTTTTATCAAAGCTTTATCCACTTTGAAGGCCCTAGACCGCCAAGACATAGAGACAGGACCAGATGGACATCAGCAATTTTCTGCAATTTGATAAAGACAGGTTACACTTTTCTTTCATTTAACCCCTTGCAGAGACGATTCACCAGCAAGGACACAAGGGTGACAGTCTTGCACCTAGAATACATAACTATCAGGCAAGTGGTGCTCACTGTCCTTGCAGCTAAAGGCAATTATTTGGAGATTGCTTTTCTCCTCCCAAAAACCTGTGTTGCCAGAACCTGCTGAAAACCTCCATAAAAGAAAAGACATAAATTAGAGAGTTATACATAACTTGAATCACATGCGTTTAAATAGCTTTGGGTACTCCTAGATAAATAAGTATACAGCAAGTTCAGGCTGTGCTCACAGAGGCAGAGGAAATTTTAATGCCGGATGAGGGCTGACACTAGGTTAGAAAGGGTTAATGCATCACCCTTGTGTATCTCAGCACAATCTAGGAAGTCCAGCATAGTAAATTTAAAATAGAAAATAGCAGTAACCTAGCAAGCTTAACAAACCATATGTCCTAGTGCACAGAAAACAGAAAAAAAACACAGGGTGGGTGGGGCGAGATATCTTTCTTATAGGACTAAGGGGCTCTAGTTAATGGTTTAATTTGATTCATTAAAAATTCCATCAGCACTATTTGTACACAGAGGTGGAATTAACTCCTTAGTTGTGCTGCTGTGGGGCATAAGGAAATACACTATGATATTCTGAAAGCACTGCTTGAGAAAACACCTAACTTTGCTACCTATGTATCCATGCACCTATACTATAATATGTTGTATAACTTTCTGTTTACATCATATCTATGTCAGACAACCCCAATGGTTCGTTCCTTCCTCCTTCCTTCCTTCCTTCCCTCCTTCCTCTCTTCCTTATTTCCTTCCTTCCCCCCTCCCTCTTTACCCTTATGTAATAAATGGTTGCTTTGCAAAAACCTGCAATACAAATATATACTGCTGTATCTGAAATCAACTTGAACATGACAGAATATATAAATATGACAAATGAAGCTTAACCCTGAAAAATTTATAATATCATTTTACACTGATACCCTGCTGTTCACCCTCTCTTGGCTGTCTAGTTTGATTTTATATACAATCTATGATACTAAAGCTTATTAAAATTTGTGGTGTGAAGTTTGCATTAGTAATTTATTTGGCCGTATACATAGAATATACATAGAAATAGTTCTGATGTGTATTTTAATATGATTTAAGCAGTGTATGGCATTGCTTAATAAAATGTCTAGGATGCCTCAAGCGTATGCTACTAACTTTGCAGTATGTTAGACTTTAAAAGTGTTGGTTATAACATGCAATTTTCCCAACCATTTAGATTTTGTCAAGGTGAAGAAATGAAAATAAATCTAGTGAAATGCATTTTTTAGGTTTTTAATACATTGAATGACTGTCACACAGAATATTTTATTTTAGTAATTTTTACTATTGCTGATAACAAGTTGGCTTAAATTATTCTATATAGTGAAATTGAAAAATTTAAAATTGGATCATTTCCCATCATTCTACGATGAGGATTTCTAAACATATTTCAGGTCTTAAATGAGGTTAGTCCAGCATGTGAGGTGTGACTAAATATTTTGTAGAAAAACATGGTGGATCTCTCAAAATTCTGTGATTTAGAGGTACTGAAAGTGTTACTAAATCTGCTATATAAATTCATGTACAGGGTTTTCTATTAACTAAATTTGTCATATGGGTTATGTCAGCTTTAATACCAAGATTGTAGAAGAACATATTGACTTCACATAGACATATTATACAGTATTAATGTGCTGGCCTGTAATGTTCAGTGAATATGCAAGTGGATGCGTTATCTAAACATAAAATAACACACTGTTCAATATGTAATGTGGAGACCTGGCAATTATATTATTGGGTAAATCAGCACAGCATGTGCATATAGCCATGGTCCCCAAAATCTGTTGTTGATCATATGCATAATAAAAAGCCAGGCTTACAAATATTTTTTTTTCTTTACAAAGAATGTACATTGATCTGTTGTTTCTCAGCAGTATTACTAACATGAACATGAGGTTCCAAGTTAAATTTTGATGAAATTGTATAAGCCAACTAGCCCCTTTAGGATGGCCTATTGGGTACGGCATTACATGTTGACCTACACTGCTACAACACAGTGCCAACAAGGGAAGCAGCCCAGTAGCCCAACAACAGCACTGTTGCCAGGCTAACACCCACAGCTTCTGGGATCATATGGATGGGTGTGCTCTGGAGGCGTGTTCATATGGTATGGAGTTGCATGTGGACTGCTATTGCTCTGGTACAATGCCTGTTGGGTGGGATCTCTCATGTCATCTTCCACAGCATTGGTGTCTGGATTCTAATTGGCCCACTTCAAATAATAAGTGTATTGTAATGGTGTTCATACTTTGAACATGGACTGTGAAGTTCAAAATGAGTCAGGGTGTTCATGAACATTTACATGTGGATTACAGCAGCAAAGAAGAGTAAAGCCAATTCACTGATTAAAAATTAACAACTTTATTATAAATGTATAAAATCAGCCCAGCAAAATACTGATGTAGTCTTTCCTAGGGTGCATGCACTTGGTGATTGCATCACACGAAATTTCAGCTAGTGCAAAAAATGGTGGTTGTTAAAGTTGGAGGACACATGTAGAAAAATCAAGATACTCAACAGTCTCTAGCTATTTCACCACTTCTGCCCCTGGATCACTTCTGGCACTGTCAACAATCAAGCTAAACTGGCGGAAACTCTGTTATACATCATGCTCTAAGCCCACCAATATATAGTAATGCTTACATCGACACCATCTGTACTCATCATTAGCTTCTTTAGTCAACTTTTGCTATATTCCCATAATATGGTAGATGGGCAGTTACTCTCCTATACCATATTATGTTATCAAACATGGGCTGCGCACCCAACCAAGATTAGTGTTATATAAATGCTACATAATGGGGTTTACTTACTACTATGGTCTAAAAGTTAGGCAGAGCAAACTTAGACTGGACAGTCTTAAAATTAGTCAGATTTATCACAGTGACTTTGTTGAATAGTAAGTCTGTTGAATTTTAAGACTGTATAGTGTAAGTTTAGGCCACCTCTTAGTTGGCTTAGTTTAAGCCAATAATTGTTCCAACATTTTGGCACAGTTTTTGGAATTTTTGCACAGTTTTGACCCTGTCCCTTTTTCAGATAAGTTGGAAAAAGTGTTTCAAAGTGTCTAAAAGCACACAGTACATCTGGCGCAAAGCATGTACAATAATTTTCTAGTGCAAATGAAAACTGTTATATCTTGAATTGTAAATCTGCTCTTCAGGATAGGGGATAACTTGCTGATCGGTTGTGGTCTCACCACTGAGTCTCACTCTTCTATCACTGCAGAGGTTGCTTTCTCCATAGTGACATCACTCTAAATGAAGCACTGGCCAAGCATGCACAGTCAGTGCTCCATCCATTTCAGTGGGGCTGACAAAAATAGCCGAGCATCACTCATTCTTGACTCTCTTGGCTGTCCCATTAAAAGTGTATGGAGCGCTAGGAAAATGAATAAAACAGGAAAATGAATACATTTATTTCATACAAGCTAATATACCCGTCTTCGCCCAAGTTAATTTGGTACTGGTGTTTATCTGGTGTTCACACGGAAAATCCTATGAAGTCATCGTTACTTTAGAGATACCGGGAAAAAAATATGTTCACCATTTTGCATAGTTCTCTGCATTACCCAGGAAACACCACATGTATATACTGACGGTTTTTCAAGTCTGCAGACTTACTCATTTTATTTTTAATTTGGACGCCGAATGACATACTAAAAGGGAGTTTATCCCTAACAGAGGTAATCATGCGACATTTCCTTTATATAAAATGACATTGGGAAGTGAGATAATCAGATTCCGTACGTAAAATTTGGACGCTAGTTCTTTTGCGCTTAGAATTAAATAATCAAGTTGGGACCCATTACCTTTTCCTATTTATGACATAATCAATGCCCGTGCCAAATTTCACGTTTCTATGACACCGGGAAGTGAGAGAATTAGATTATGTACGTAAAATTTGGATGCTAATTCTTTTGTGCTTAGAATTGAATAATCAAGTTGGGACCCATTAGCTTTTCATATTTATGACATAATCAATGCTCATGCCAAATTTCAAGTTTCTATGACACCAGAAAGTGAGAGAATTAGATTCTGTACGTAAAATTTGGACGCCAATTCTTTTGCGCTTAGCATTGAATAATCGAGTTAGGACCCATTAACTTTTCCTATTTATGACAATCAATGCTCGTGCCAAATTTCAGGTTTTTATGACATCAGGAAGTGAGAGAATTAGATTACGTACATAAAATTTGGACGCCAATTCTTTTGCGCTAGAATTGAAATATCGAGTTGGGACCCTTTTACTTTTCCTATTTGGACATAATTTATGCTTGTGCCAAATTTCGTGTTTCTACAACATCGGGAAATTGGAGAATTAGTGGCGAGTCAGTCAGTCAGTGAGTGAGTCAGTGAGGGCTTTTGCCTTTATATATATAGATTAATCTTTTCTACAATAAGATGAAGCCATGCAAAGAAAAACATGGAATGCACATCTACGCATTATAAATTGATCTAGAGCTTCTCAGCAGTATTATAAACATGAGGATCTTAGTTACATTTTGTATAATCCCACTAGCCAAGTCCGGCAACCTCTTTTAGTTGATTGCTAACACTACTAGGTGCGGCACCACCTGGTGACATCTGTCCCACAGCACAGCACCAACAAGGTCAGCAACCCAGCAGCCCAGCAACCCCATTATGGCCAGGCTAGGCTTCCAGGACTCTGAGTCACACCACTCCACAGGCTCCGCATTAAAGTAACAGTATCCATCAAGCAGCATCGCAGAATGTGAACAAGTCTACAAGTCTCTAGAGCTGACCTGTCCATATGATCCCAGAAACTAGACTAAAAGAAGTCGCCATTACATGACTAGTGGGCTTATAAAATTTGATCAAAATGTAACAAATAACCTGATATTTATGTTTAAAATACTGCTGAGAAGTAATAGATCAATTAATGGTATGTGAATATGCAGTCTATGTTTTTCTTTGTATAGCACCAATTGAAAGTTATGTTTTTCTGTGGTGGCAGCACTCCATTCCATTGACCAATGGGTTTGTTAATTAGCAGGAGACTGCATAAGGGTGATTAGCCTACTTGAATATTAGTCTAGTTTGTGGGATCATATGGACAGGTAAGCACTAGATGCCTGTTTACTGGTGTGGTGCTGCGTTGTGGTTGCCATTGCTATATAGTGACCTAGCAGCAATGAGGTTGCTGGGCTGCTTGCTTGCTCCCCTTGTAGGTGCTGTGTTGTGGGACAGGTGTCACCAGGTGGTGCCACACTAAGTAGTGTTGGGGACCCACTAAAAAGGTTGCCATGATGAGTCTAGTGGCTTATACAATTTGATCAAAATGAAACTAAAATCCTCATGTTCATGTTTAAAATATTGCTAAGATGCTCTAGATCAATGTATAAAATGTGGATGTGCAGTTAATGTTTTTCTTTGTATGGCTTCTTTTCTACAGGGAGTTCTCTATGACAGATACTTACAGGAGTTCAATGTCATGATTATATATTATTCTAATTAATAATATTGCTCCTGTAAGTGCAAAATTAAGAACCACACATTTTTTGGCCATTCAAACATTTTCAGAATAATCTACCATTATTCTGTTTGATGGGGGTATCTCAGAGAGGTAAGAGTTCTCAAGAGTAGAAACCGATTTTAAAGTGAATGTTCAGTTGTAATAGAAAAAATGATTAGTGAGAACCTATAGAAGATGTTTACTTGCTGTTTATGTTGTTCAGTGCTTGAGTTTAGTTTCTTAGCTCTTGTTGGTGTAATTACTTAATTTAGGTAATACTCAACTGGTATCGTGGCCTTATTAATCAGGTGCGCCTAATTATTATTTTGATGTATCGGAGAAGAAAACAATGAAACAGTCAGGTGATGTTTCCAAACTCTTCTAAAAAATTTTATTATTGCATAGTTTATATAGCAAGAAATAGATTTCTAGCACTTGTTAGGAGGTGATCACGAACTGCTTCACGAGCGAATCATAGTAAGTTTCCATGTTGTGCACATTCATGCATTCATAATTACATATTCATGTATCTATAGCTGCATAAGCATTGAAAAACAGTGCCTTCCGAAATTGTCCTAAAACAATCCTTGAGAAGAGACACCTCCCGTTTATAAACATCTTGTAAAGGAAATATAATCCTTGAAAAAAGACACATCCAGTATATAAACAATAGGAAGACTGTCAAAATATCTAGAAGCAGAAACACAAGGACATCTGCTTAGAAGAAGAATTCATTATTCGTATAAATTTTATTTTTCTACTGCTGACCTTTGCTTTGTGAAGCATGACAAAGTGGCTGCTGGAATGATGTGCTTTTAAAACATTATTGCACTTAAATTACTCTCACACTCTCATTAGGGCTAAGCTGTGATCTGTGACTACAGCTTATCTACAGTGCCTGTAAAGTGTGGCGAGTCATGATGGCATGGACATAGCCCAAGTAGAACAGTCTTTGCTAAAAAGCCTTGGCTAAGTCGAATAGTCACAGTGGGTTGCAAACTGCTTCACTGTAAGAAAGGTACAATACAATTCTCAGATATTACAACAGCTAAATTGTCACAAAAAACAGTGGTGGCTTTCCTTGCAGTTTGTCTATTTCCAGCTCTTCTCTGACTCAGGGATACACTTTTAACAGGACTTATTACAACCTCTCCTAAAGCTCATGGTGGCTTATGGCATGCAGATCTCTCTTTCTCTATGTGAATAGCACCACATGTGGTGTTTACCATGGCTCCCAGCATTTGCGCTGTGTGCACTGTGTGTTACACCCAGCCTTCTGTCTCTATGAGGGGAGACTCTGCATCATACTGCTATTTAAATCCTGTGGGAAGACTTGTCTTACACTAAGGCACTCGCTACACACTGTGCATTATGTCCTCTACTGCTGGTGGAGAGGGAAACCTCTTTTATCATCTTTTGCCAACTCCACCTGCACAAGCAAAATTGCATCCCCATGTCTACACGGTTTCATGCATTTACTAGCTATAACTGCACGTCTTTCCCAACCAGGTATGGCGCTATGGTTATACATCTTCCTAGATGACCTAGAGAACCATCAGAGCCTTACAATACAATGATGTGAACAGTTAAACACATAAACCCATTAAAATTAATATTATTCTACAATAAAATATTAACAATGACTAACATTTGAAGAAACTTCACAAAATTTTCATTTATTCACTGGTTGCACCTATGGCAATGCAGGAGAAAGCATTACACGATTATTTTGGAATCAAAGGAGCAACCTGTAAAAGCCACAAAATATCCTATAGGGCAGGGGTGTCAAACTCCTTTTCACCGAGGGCCACATCAGCCTTATGGTTGCCTTCAAAGGGCCGATTCTAATTGTTAATTGTAAGACAATATAGTAAAAGTGAACCCCACAGTGGCCCGATTGGTAATAAGGTCCCCCATAATGGCCAGTGGTGCATACAGATAGATAGATAGACAGACACAGAGGTTTGCACTATATATATATATATATATATATATATATATATATATATATATATATATATATATATATATATATATTTATGCACACAAGGAGACACTTCTGCATTTTTATACACATTTTTATACTTGCCTGCAATCCAATGTGGTCCCACTGGCAGTTACATCAGCTGCTCTCTTCTTGGGGCCCTCCTGCATACTTGGGCCCCTGATGTCACCCCAGGCTTGCAGCCATGAATAGTTAGGGCCGGTGAGAGGGGTTCAGCGCTGACCATGCTCTCGCTCTGCAGTTGCTCCTCCTCAGCGTCGCTCTCCTTGCTGCAGAGATCATGTTCTCTGCACTCTTCTTCTCTCCTCCGCGGCCGTTGTCAGCCTGCTATCGGCACGCCTCTATTACTGTCTGCACTAGACAGAACAAGCCGAGAGAAGATCGCCTACTGACAGCAGCACAGAGGTGAGGGAACTTTGTGCACAGCCGGTGGGCCACAGAAAATGAGGCGGCGGTCCGGATTCGGCCTGCGGGCCTTGTGTTTGACACCTGTGCTATAGGGGGTCACTCCACTACATTGCCCAACGGAAGTTTGAGCTGGCCTGAGCCATGTTTCATCTTTCATCTTTGGTTCGGGCTGCTTCTTTTTCTCCCTGTACTGTCGCTCTGCCTTTCCAGGTTGGCTGCTCTCTACAAATAGAAATCCAACACAGGCTTACCAGGAAATTGCACTTGGTCCTAATCAGTTCACCCAGGAAAATGGACTTTACTATAGTAAATGAAAGATGATGACTATAGGTATGCAAGGTAATACTACTTGATGATAGTTTGTGTTAATGTCACATGCTGGGCAGCTGCTGGTGGATAGCGGACAAGAGCTAGCAAATGTAACTTTACTGAAAGAGGGAATTGTGCATAAAAAACTAACTTGAACAACCCATTTATAGACACTTCTGTCTCTTAGCTTTGTTTTTACCACTCTGACTGCTCATTCAGTTTATTGTTTGCTGGCTCTACCTTTTCACCTTGATGCTGGGGCTCATTATGAATAAGTCCTGGGCCTCTTCCTTTC
This sequence comes from Eleutherodactylus coqui, assembly GCF_035609145.1. Lineage (NCBI taxonomy): Eukaryota > Metazoa > Chordata > Amphibia > Anura > Eleutherodactylidae > Eleutherodactylus > Eleutherodactylus coqui. Next base: position 408,726,624 of record NC_089837.1, on the reverse strand, counting down.
TCTCTACACAAACTTTCATCAAATTTTGCTTTCTGTACCATGTCTACTGTGTTGACATCCAATTATATAATTCTTCCTTGGATAACATTCCTATACTACTACAAAACACCAGCAATTGTCTGTCAACTGCCTCTAACAACATGTCTGTTTAAAATAGCATCTCTCAAGAACCCAAACTTCTTATGTCTTCACTCTCTACTAACCTGTTTAAATCTGATACTTCAATATTATTGTTTAGCCCTACCTTAATCCACAGACAGTATACTTGTGATTTTGGGGCAATATTCAACTCAGATCTGCCGATTATTCTGTATATTGAAACACTTGCATGTTACATATCACTTACCCCTCAAAAATCTCTGGAATCTAGCATTTTCTGACTGATTAAATTGACAAAATTGTATTGTTGTTCTGATTCTTTCTCATCTCATTTACCTATATTGAACTTTCTGCCAAATCTATATATCTCAACGAGATGTCTGATGTATACCTCTGATTGAAAGGTGCAATGTATGGCACTGTAAAGGCATACTATGGGATACATCACCTTTACAGCTCCCTTCTTTTTTATATTAGTAGATGGCAGTGCTGGTCGCTACCTGAGAAAATTTTCTCTTCTCTCCCCAGTTATCTTCTGTCCTTCCCAAATATTCTCAGCCAACATCTGAAGACCTCTAAATAAACCATTTCTCCCACTCTTCTCTCTTTTCTCCAGCAGCTGAGTGCAGAGCAGAATTACCTGGATGTCCATTTGCGGACATTTGAGCATCCCTGTGGAAGTTGTATAATTCTGCTATGTATTCTGTTGTTGGAAAAGATGGGAGAGTGGAGGGATGGATGATGATGGGAGCCACAGGAGGAATAATTAAAGTAGCTTCCATCAAAAAAGATAAAGCGAGAAAAGAAGGGGTGATAAAAGGAGCCATGGGGAATATGATAAAAGGGGTTGATAAAGCCACTGGGGAAAACTAAATAGAGCCATAGACGGATGAAAAGGGAATCCTGATGGAATTGATAAAGGTAGCTGCAGGAAGATGATGAAAGGAGTCACAGGAGGATGATGGAAGGAGTCTCCAGGCAAAAAAAGAGAGGAGGCACAATGTGATGAAAAATTGAGTTTCAGAAAAGGTGATGGTGAAGGGAACTAGGCAGGGATGATGAAAGGAGGAGGATTACACTGGACAACAAAAAAGCACTTTGAAATTTTTTCTTTTCTCAAAAAAGTTAAACTACCCTAATTTTGGGTCCAGAAACATGAATATGACATTAGATTTTGTTTATTAGCGCTGGTTCTTAAGATATAATAATCTCAAATCAAAATACTAAAAATACATTTTGAAGTTCTTTCTTTTCTCAAAAGAACTAAACAACCCTAATTTTTGGTTGAGAAAAATAAATGTGACATTATATTTTGTTTAGTAGGCTTAACTCTGGTTTTAGGGCTCTTACCTACTTGCGTTTTTTAATGCTGTGATATCGCTGCGTTTTTTTTTATCGCAATTGTCAATTGGACTTTCTAATGTTAAAAATGCATCACACAAAAATCATAAAGCACAAACTTGTGATGCATTTTAACATTAGAAAGTCCCATTGACAATGGCGTAAAAAAAGGCAGCAATATTGCAGCGTAAAAAAAACGCAAGTGGGTAAGAGCCCTTATAGATACACTAACTTCAAATAAAAGGTCTTAATCACGTGAACAGATTCTCTTTGCTAGTCACTTGTACTCCTTTTCTAGGGCATCTCTTGTCCATTTTTCCTGATACCTTTGTTCTATTTTCGATATATCCTGATGGAATCGCTCTCCATGTTTGTCACTCAAGGCCCCGCAGTTGTCAGGGAAGAAGTCCAGGTGAGAAATGGATTTTGAGTGACATGTTGCAACCTAATTGATGGTACTTTTCTAGAAGTTTATTCATAATCTCAATGTAGTTGTCAACTATTCAATTTCCCATGGAGCCATGCACAACATCTGCTTTCTCATAAACCTGAAGAACTTGCTCAAAGTTTTTATCTTTAAGAGGATGCCTTCTTTAACATTAGCATCACTGAGCTGTGAAAATAATCTTCTGAGGTACTGAAAAGCTTCTCCACCCCACTTCATCCCCTTTACAAAGTTCTTCATAAGTCCAAGTTTTATGTGTAGAGTGGGCTTAACTTAAATGGGCTGCATTTCAGAGCCAAGAGCTAACTCAAAGTTTTCAATATCATTTTTGTTTCTTCCATGATGAAATGATTAAGAAATATCTATTTTCAAGTCGAAAAGATTTTCACTGTTGACCAGTGTTATCAAAGGAGCCACTAGGAAGATGATAGATTAGCTGTTAAGGAGAGATAATAAAGGAGCCTCCAGGGGAATGATGTAGAAAAGTCCTTCCTGAGGTGTCTGCTTAATGGAAACCAGTAAGGGATGCCATAGAGTGACATCTGTCAGCCATCAACTATTATGGCCTCTGTTAAATAGATACATTTTTTAACATTAATCTGAGGGGTGGAATAGCGTAGTCTGCTATGATATTCCAACCCTTTTTGTGGTATACTGATGTATGCCTACCAGATGAAGGCTAAAAGGACACTCTTTTAGACCTTTCAAAGGATCAGCTGCGAATGCCTCGGTACCATATATCACAGGACATCATCTCAACCAGTCAGAGCTGTTTTGTGGCAAAAAAAGGAACCATAACAATATTAAGTAGGTGGTTTTAAAGTTAAGGCTGATTGGTGTATACTATATCTAGAAAGCTCTTATGCCAGCAGGATGGAAGCATAATTGTGCGCACTTTAGCACAACATTTATCTGCTGTGAATAAGGCTTTTTTGTACGCATTTGTTACTGCACTTTTTCTACCTGCAAAACATGTTCAGTTGTGCACAGCAAACAAACATACTGATTGAAATAGCTAATTAGTTCCAAAAGTGACAAGATGTTTTGTAAAAATCAAGGTCTACGGGTGATATCATATAGCATATAAAACACCATACATTTTAAGCTTTGGGGAGATTGATGAAAACTGGTGTAAAGGAAAAAATGAGAAATTATTTTCCTCTTACTTTGCTTAGATTCATTCAAAAACTGTGGAGTCAAAATACGCAATACTTCCCTAGATGAACTTGTTAAGGCGTCTAGTTTGCAAAATAGAGTCATTTGTAGGGGTTTTCTATCGTTTTGGCAGCATAATGGCTCTAGAAGTGTACAATGGCCCTGAAGCACCTTCAAGCAGAATTGCTGTTCTAAAAACCACCAGCAGACCCTTTTGCTTTGGGCTGAGTTGTGCATACAGACATAAGACTAGGGACACAATGGGTATGTATCTGAACACAGGACAAACAGGGGAATTCATTTTAGGGTGCAATACCTCATTTTCATGTCCACTATAGAAGAAAAAACTGTCTTCAAAATGGCATATTTGCAAAAATATGAAATTTTACTTTTCCTTCTCTAAATTGTATTAACTCCTGAAAAAACATGTGGGGTCAAAATACTCATGACACCCATCAGTGAATACATTAAAGAGTATATTTTTTTAAGTGAGGTAATTTGCCAGGGGTCTATGAGCCTTTGCAATCTTGGCTTAGTGTAGAAAAACAAAATGTTCCTCAAAATGTTAAAAATTTGCGTTAAATTTGTTTGTCTCCTAAATGGTTATGATGGTTACATTTTTCAAATATGCCTCCAGCATAAAATTATCAGATGGTACAGTATGTTTGAATATTGCAGTTAAAAACGTGAAAAATAAAAACATTTTTCTAAATTTTCCCAATTTTGGCACTTTTAATAAATATACACAAATGTTATCACTCTATATTTACCTAAGTGACACATGTTAGATTTCCAAACTTTGGCCTGGTCATTAATGCATAAACTGGCTTGCTCACTAAGAGGTTAAACAGACAAACATGTTTTAGTCCCGTTATGCGGTCGTGAAAATCACGGCCGCGTAACAGGACAAAACAAAACCATTGATTTCAATCGTTCTTTTCACTAGCACTGTTCTTGGGTGTGAATGCCATGCCCAAGAAAAGATAGGAGTTGCCCTATCTTTACTGCACATGGTTAATACTACGTGTGGGAAAGAGAGGGCAAGACCTAACTTCTCACAGTTTTTTTCAGACCCCTGTGCTATGGTGTGGAGTTTGAATAGCTTAAGGGGGAAAAAAAACTTGCTTATGCGCAACTACACTCCATTGAAGTGAGTGTAATTGCACATACGGCCGTCTGAAACTACCCCTATGTATAGAATCTACTATAATTTGACCCAAGTGTGTATAAGTGTTTGTAAGTGTATGTGTGTAGGGGGATAATCTTGTACTGTTTACTTTCAGAGAGGTGAAGTTGTCCTTTTTAAAGCGGTTATCCAGGTTAGAAAAACAATTTTCATGTAGTCTGGAAGGGAATTCTCAGTTAATAAAAGGATATAACAGCAGATTTATGAAAACTGTTTAAAAGAAAAACTGTCTTTGTTGCCCATACCAACCAATCACAGAGCAGCTTTCATTTTTCGAGAGCAGTGTGAGGAATGGAAACTGTGCTGTAATTGGTTCCTAAAGGCAACAAAAAGATTTTTTTAGACAGTTTCAGAAATCTTCCCCATAGTGTCTTATGGTACAGATCCTCATCTCCTTGACAGTATGGAGAGCAATTATAAAGAGCATCTATCGAACACTGTGTGAAGGACGCGTCCTGTGCTGCATACTCATACAAACTATTGAATACTAAAGGCATTGTCCTGGACTTTTGAGATTTTTACTGCTCAAGATAGGTCATCAATGGTTGATCAGCGGAGTCTGCTACTCTGGATCCCTGCTGATCAACTGATCTCCGGGCTTGCTGTTAACATGGGACGATTATCATTTTGGTTGTTCAAAAACCCACACTCCCACAGGATGATAACTGTCCCGTGTAAAAGGATGCAGAAACTGAACTACTGGATAAGAGTTGTCAAGTCGTTCCAATTTTACGAATTCTTAAAGACCGAATGATACATCATTCAGTGTAGGGAGAGAACTCTCTTCCAGCCACCCTGCCTTCCTGCTGGCCATGCTGTGAGCGATCCAGTGATACTCGCTCCTGTGTAACAGCACAGGAGCGAGTCTACATGGGGACGAGTGTTGGGCATCATTTGCCCGACACTCATTACATGTAAAAGGACCTTTAATGCAGACAGCACTGACAGAAGATAGCACTGTCTGTATTACAATAGCCCAATTTTTTACTACTGACACAGTAATACTTCTATTGAATTCAATGGTAGCTGTATCTATAGTACCAAACTAGACTACTGCAGTATTGACAGCGCTATCTGCTTCTAATGCTGTCTGCACTGACAGAGGGCCTGGCGATCAGTTGATTGTGAGGATCCGGAGCAGTGCACCCATGGTGATCAACTATTGATGACTTATCCTAAGAGTAGGTAATCAATTGTAAAAGATCAGAAAGTACTGGACAATTTTTACTACAAATTATTGCTAATTAAATGTTCCAAGCAGGGGGACATTTTGTGATCTAAATGTTACCAGTGAATTAATCTAACGAGGATGGATAACCCCTATATTTACTTTATGTTCTGATTCTAGTAGTTGGGTATAGCAATGACTAAATTGGGCCATAGATTTCAATTTAACCAGGCCAACATCTACAAATAATTTCATGGACTTTCTTATGTTTCTGATGGTTACATTTGGTGAGTCATACCTTTTCCTCACTTTGAAACCTGTGTTTTACTTTCTGTGAAATTGACTTGTGTAACATAAAGAATCTGGTTTCTAGAACATATGAGGTGGAGGTTAGTATATTATTTGTATGATCCTTTAAAATATTTATAAACATCAGAAAATAAAATCTTCTGACTATTCTTGCTTTAGAGTGTATGTGTGAGGTAACTTGTGAAACTATTATTTGCCATTGCTTATCTTCAGTCATAAAGGGCTTCTAACATCTCATTAGCTGCTCTCAAGTCATTGCCGCTGTAAATTTCTAATGCTCACTACTGATTTGATAATAACCTAATCTATTTCTGGAGATAGGCTGTTTCTCACCTATTCAACACAATTACATTTGAACATTCAATATTTAAAAAGTCAATCGAATATGCTCCTAACAACATATTTTACAGTCAGTTCAGTTTCATTACTTGTATTCAGTAATTTAAAATAAGCACATAAAAAAGGGGGACAATTTAGTACAATATACATTTTTGCAATAAAATAATAATAGCATTATACGTTAATGTAACCATGAAACCATTCCTCCGGAATAACAATGATATATTACTATCCTTTTCTGTAATCTATCTGTGCCACAAAGCATATGTGTATGTGTCTTACAAAGACTTACTACACAAATATTACAGATAATGGACTGTTTAAAAAAGGATTAATTAAGAAAAGTAAATAAATTACAACATATATGATATTACATATATGTTTTGTGGCGAATGGGGGTTAAAATAATATAACAGCAACAGACTAGCATTTGTGTTAGTTCATGCTAGCAATTATAACAGGTATCACATTTGCCGGAAGCCCATTGTTTTCCCTGGCAGAACTAGTGTCTTTTTTATTAGACTTTTTTCTTGAAAATAATAACAGCCTATACATATTATACTATAGCACCTCATTGTAGAACTCTAACTGATCTCTTAGGGTAAAATAATAGCCTTTTCTCTTCCCCAGCAGTGCCTCTGACTGAGCTCATTCAAGTTCTTCCTGGATGCTATTCCTCTTAAGACAGACTACCTAATTTTTGCAGGAGAAAATAGCACTTTCCTATTGTAACATATATAGCAAAGTTTAAGACCACTTTCACACAGGTGTTTTTTACTGTGGTATAGTGCTCTCATTGATTTCAATGGGGCCTTGTAGACATGTGTTCGATCGAGGCACTGAATGGAGCCGTGAATTTTGAGATCTGTCTGCTCTATTTTTCAGCGTTTAGCGCACCTCTTTACCTATCACCCATCAAAACAAAAGTAAAATCACAGTGTTTGGCCAAGTGTCTGTGTGAGAGTGGCCTTACTTGACTGTATAGTAAAAGACTGGCTCACATGAGCATATGCCCTAAACTCTGTGTATAATGCAGTGTTTCACTGCTCTGTGATCCTGAGGATGAGCATGCTTATCAGGGCGTAGGGCAGATTAAATTACACTCGTGTGAGCCTGCCCTAATAATTCTCTGTGGCAAGTAATCTATTCATAAACCATCAAAAACAGTGAAAAGCTAGTGAAAGGTCAACTAAACTGTAGCACAGAAAGTTACCTTAAAACATTAAGTCAAGTTTGCTATATCTATAGCTTACCCTTTGAATTTAGCCAGGAATGGGTTCAGACAAGGTTCTTTTCACCCCTATTTTTGGGTCTCTCTCCAGTGTCCTTTAGCTTGACACCCTAACAATATTTACACGTATTGTATGTACAGCATATACTAATCTGTAAATTGTTTGCAGAACTGATGCTCCGATAAAATTTCACTTAAGGTATAGAACCAAGATTTCCAGTACTAAAATAGTAAAACATTTAAATAACTTTTGTCATTTTCAGTCACTTAGCTATCCATGAGTCATATTTAAATACTTCACATAGAGGTAGCCAAATCCCGTGTATATTTTACTTCAAACAGATAACGATCATATTTTTTAAATTAATGTTCATCTCACTAATACAGTATGTGCATAGGTAATTATTATAGCTCAGAGATTTAAGAAGCTTCTGGGAAATTAGCACACTGCTAAACAGAATTTTTAAAGATCTTAGGTATCTTTTGCATCAATTTTATATGAGATACAACTCAAAGTAAAAACCAATTGACTTAATTATAAAATAAGGTGACCAATCTGAAATAAAAAGCCAATCACATATAAATACTTAATTAGGCAGCATTGTTCTAGTTACACAATAATTCCCTTTTTTTAAATAAAAGGAAAGAAGAATCTTGAAAGACATCCCTTAAACTCGATTTTGCCTTTCTTTGAAATTTGATGCAAATTGTTTGACCTAAACTTTAAGTATTTCCACAATAGTACAAAATCATGCTATCTTAGAGCATATTTGCTATTTCAGGTGACTTTTCAGAATAAGCTGTCACAGAAGTAGCATTTTTAGGCCATTATATGACTTGTATTCAGAATTTCTTTCAGCAATTTTTCACTCTACATTTTCCATCCATAACTATCAGTTTTTCCTGAGCTGGTAGGGTGAGGCTGCTATGATGTCTCTTACACACTGCAAAACAAAATGTAGGGGACATTTTCCCTCCTATCATTATCTATTCAATAAAAAAGCAGCAGCATGGAAAACCTTGCAGAACAGTGCTGAGTACTGTGGATGTGATCCCAGTAGCTGAGGCATTTAGTTACTTCTAGCTGCAACACCATCTGTGTTAGTACCTTTGCTTCTCCCCTAGTTGGCTCCTTTTTCCTCTCTTCCCCTCTCTGCTCCTTTTTTTTACACAAAAAATATAAACCACCACAGGTGACATATAGGTAATCGATAGAGAGGGGGAACTTTCCCTATAAGAATAAGAGATCATACCTGCCTGTCGCGGACGTCCCATCCTGATAAGAATACATGTGACCCACGTTTCTCGGCTACTCACTGTCCCTACCTGGGACAGAAGTAAACAACTAAGTAAGAAAACAATTACTACCAGCAGCCACCGTAATTAGCTTGAGATGAGCAGGAAAAAACGGGAGACCAAGATCCAGCTCTGAGTCTAACAACCATCAGATCAAGACTGAGAATAATCAGCACAGGTCCACAGCTAAGACAGAAATAAAAGCCCTCCCTAAGTGCTAGATAGGTGCAACAGGTAGCAGAACACTCACATAGAGAGTCTCACCAGTGCTAGAGAAAGCTTAGAGGAAAATACAAAACAGCACTAACATAAACCAGACCTCCATGAATGAATACAAAAACTAGCCACAACGCATATAGGCAGCACGTAATCTGGTCTTCCAGTGAGCTGTCAGTCTGTCTTTTCCCCTAAGATGAATTTTGGTTGTATTTTTTAGATTGAATAGTTTAGAAGGGGGAGGTGAGTGACCCTGGTAAGTGAAAAAAGTTGCATATATATATATATATATATTTTAATAACCTGTATTATTGTTTTACACAAAATTTGTTAAAGCTAATGCAGCATCTGGGGAGTGGGCCCATAGCCGAGGAGATAACAGGGTAAATAAAGGCCTTGTCACAAGGCTCTGATATCTGCTCCCCTGGGGGTAGCTTGGGACCCTACCAAGTTATTGCTGGGGGAGGTCACAGGGGAATAGCACCCAGGAGTTACCTTAATGTCCTCTGTCACTTGTGACTACACTGTTCCATCCTCTGTGGTGTAGCTTGTTGTTGGAAATAACTTAGTCCACACACGGGGATAACTTTCTGAACAAAATTGGGAACGGATGGTAATGTCCGTTTACTGTACCTTTTTTTAAAAAAACATTGCATTTTTATTGGCATTTCCAAAATATACAACATTTGAGATTGACATGCGGTAATTACGTTATTTGTTCTAGAACATTGCATATTACATCATGTGTGTGTGCGTGTGGGGGGGGGGGAGATAGGGAGCGGGAGGAGGGAGGGGAAAGAGATAAGGACAATAGGAGAGTTTATAAACTCAATTTCAAAGGTATCATGAACATTTGAAATTACATTTAGACAATAGTTATCCAGTTCTTTTATACTGTTATTTGTTTGGGTTTCCTGAAAACTAAAAATTGCCTTCAGATAAGGAGTTATCCTAGTCCATCGAATTTCGCAACATCACATATTAACACATCAGCATCACTATCCAGGCCTCTGCCTAGGTGCGTAGAGTTCAGCGTCACACCACTTCTCCGGTGGAGAGGACAGGGCGGAAGAGGCAGGCAGAGCTCTGGGGGGATAGGATTTGTATTCGCTTAATCAAATCCCATCGGCATTTTTGTTATCTGGAGCCATACTGCTCAGTCTTTCCTGAATTGGGCCAGAGTGTTTTTTTGGTGGGCTATTGATTTCTCATAGATACAATTTAGATTAACAATTTCTTGTATTTCTTCTATTGTGGGGATATGCTTAGATCTCCATTTCCTCGCTATTAATATCCGCGCTGAGTGGAGTATGTGAGTTATAATTACCCTATTGCTACTGGATATGTTTCCTATACCTATAAGGGGAAGGGCTAGTTCTGGCTCAACTTTCTTTAAGGACGGTAGAAGGTTAGTTATGTATTGCGAAATCTCTCTCCAGAGGAAGGACAACTTGGGGCACAACCAAAATATGTGCAGTAAGGAGCCCGTTCCGCCGCATCCTCTGCAGCACAAGGGAGACACATCTTTATTCATCTGCGACAGCCTTAGTGGAGAATAGTACCATCTTGTTAGGAGTTTCTGGTATTGTTCCCAGTGAGAAGCACAGGAGGTGGACCTATGGGCCCACGTCAAGGCCTCACACCATGTCACGGGAGAGAATTTTTTGTTTAGGTCCTTTTCCCAGTTTAGGAAGTTAACCGTTTTTTTGAAATTTTGAATGCCAGATAGGCTAGTGTAGATTGATTTTGAGAGTTTTTTCCGTGGCGCCAGACTTCCATCTAATAGATCGTTTAATGGGCTTGGAAGTGTTACGTGGAGAGTTTTACAAACTCCTAAGAAATTACGGATTCGTAGATACGTATAATATTCTGATTGTGGTATTGCGTATTTTGCTTGTATCTGTGGGAAGTGCATGATGGTATCTCCACTATACAGGTCAGAGATCTTCATAGATGCTCTGTGTGGCCAGTTACTCAGAGATAGATCGGAGATTAGATATTTTAAGCTAAGGAGTGGGAGCTGGATTTTCGTTGAGATAGATAGATCCGGGTTTGGTCTGGCCTGTACTGCCCTCCACCCCCAAATGGTGGCCTGAACTGTTGGAGGATAGTGGATGTCCCCCTGAGTTTGAACAGTGGACGCCAGGAGATATGTTCTCCACTCAGATATGACTGTTAGCTGGGACTCCATCGGGACCCATGTTTTATCCGTTTCGGCTCTACACCAGTGTCTGCTTTGATCTATCAAGAACGCCTTATGGTAACTGCAGAGGTTGGGAAGACCCATGCCTCTGAATTTTTGTGGTCTATTTAGGATAGAGAATGCCACTCTGGGTTTAGCTCCTCCCCAAACGAATCTATTTATCTGTTGGTGGAGAGATGTAAAGGTAGGTTCAGGAATGACCACAGGGAGAGTTCTAAAAAAGTATAATATGCGGGGGAGAATAAGCATTTTGTATAAGATCACTCTGCCCATCCAGCTGGGTTCAAACTTGGCTAGGCGGTCCAGTTCATGTTGTATCATTGTCTCCAATCATGAGAAATTGGTAGGCGAGAGTTCCTTAATTGAGGGGGTCAGCATTATTCCCAGATAGGGTAGGGACAAAGGGCACCACTGAAATGGAAGCGCCGATCTCAGGTGTTTCTCCTCTATTTTTGTTAAGTGAATCCCCATCATTTGTGATTTCGTGGGGTTCATTTTGTAGTAGGAGACAGCTCCAAATTGTAGTAGAGAGGTAATCACTTGGGGAAGAGATATGCCAGGTTTAATTAAAGTTAGGATCACGTCGTTGGCAAATAGGTTGATTTTGTGCTCATTTGAACCTATAGGGATACCTTGAATAAGTGGATTGGATCTTATCGTCTCCGCCAATGGTTCCATCATCAATGAAAAAATTAAGGGCGATAACAGGCAGCCTTGGCGCGTACCGTTGGTAATTTGGAACGGTTTAGATAGAATGCCGTTTGACAGGACGGATGCTGACGGGGAAGTGTAGAGTGCCGTTATAGCGGAGAAAATTGGTCCAGAAAGTCCAGACCTCTCCAATGTCCGTTGCATGAATCCCCAATGCACCCTATTGAACGCATTCTCTGCGTCCAAGGCGAGGAGCAGAGAAGGCGTTCGTGTAGCGTCCGCTTTAGCTATCAAGTTTATTAGTCGTCTTGTTCCGTCTAGGGCCTGGCGTCCTCTTGTGAAGCCTACTTGATCATTTTTAATTAGTTGAGGTAAAATAGGGTATAGTCTGTTTGCTATTATTTTTGCGTATAACTTAATGTCTGAGTTAAGAAGGGATATGGGTCAGAAGTTGCCTGGGGCTTCAGGAGTTTTGCCTTTCTTGGGTATAGTGATTATAGTTGCTTTTAGATTTTCTGGGGGTGCCTTACCCGTTGCTATAATATAGTTAAAGAAGTTGCAAATGTGAGGGAGCAGAGTTGGTGCGAATAGTTTAAGATATTCATTTGCGAAGCCGTCTGGGCCGGGGGATTTGCCTGTTTTAAGTGATCGGATGGCTTGTTCCACTTCTTGCGTTGTGATAGGGAGGCATAGTTTTTGGTTTTGTATCTGTGATAGGCGTGGCAAAGATAAAGTTGATAGGAATGCATTGATTGTTTCTTCATTGGGTTGAGAGGTATCTTTGTATTGTTTTAAGTTGTAGAGAGAATTGTAATATTTACTAAATTTGTCAGCGATTTCTTGTGGGGCATAGATTTTGTGTTTTGAGGTCTGCGAAATTAGATAAGGAATCCTGGCATTTGCTCTTTCCGCTTTAACCCTGCTAGCCATAAATTTGCTTGCCTTATTATGGGAATGGTAATGTAGCACTTTTAGTCTTTTTAGGTACTTCTCATGGTCTATTGCAAGGTGCGCTTGTAATTCTGTTCTTGCTTTTTTCAGCGATAATAAGTTCGCTAGGGAGGAGTCTGTCTTATGGACTGCGGCTAGTGTCGCAACTTTAGATAGGAGGTCTGTAAGGGCTGCGTTGCGTTGTTTTTTATGGTTTGCTGTTTGTTGGACGAGAAGACCTCTTATAAATGCTTTATGTGCATTCCATAATGTGGCTGGGTTAATGGCTGGGGTAGAGTTGAATGCAAAGTATTCTTTGAGCATTTTTTCAGTGTTGATGATATTGTTTTTTAGGGACATTACATGCGTGTTGTTTCTCCAAGTAAAGGAGGCCGCAGGCGCGTGGGACAGCTGGATGGACAGAGTGATCGGGGCATGGTCTGACAGGGTAATATCTCCTATTTCACATTTGACTATCATTGGTAGCAGCCATTTGGTCGTTAGAAACATGTCGATGCGGGAATTAGTGTTATGTCTTTGAGAGTAGAATGTGTAGTCTCTTTCAGAGGCATGTTTGCATCGCCACACATCGTACAGGTCCTCCCTTTGAAGCCATTCAGACAGGTGAGGGGGAGGTCTGTTGCTTCTCGATGTGGAGTCTAATTCTGGTTTTTGAATGATATTGAAGTCACCACAGATTATGAGTTTCCCTTCTACCAGGTGAGAGATTTTTTTGAGGACCCTATTTAGGAAGGCGCGCTGTCCGGTGTTGGGGGCATAAACATTTACTATGGTAAATGTCATATTGTTAATCTTACACGACAAAGCAACAAGTCTCCCTTTCTCATCCTGCAGCTCCAGTATCAGCTGGAAGGCGATCGTTTTTTTTATTGCAATAAAAACTCCCACTTTTTTCTTAGGACCGTTAGCGTAGAAGATTTGGGGGAACTCTTTGTTTGATTGTCTAGTGGTGTCTGAGCTCTGGATGTGGGACTCCTGTATACAGATTATGTCAGCTTTAGACCTTTTAGCTTCTCTCCAGAGGAGAGATCTTTTGTAGGGGCTGTTCAGACCTTTTACATTAAGGGACAATACCTTCAACGCTATTTGACATATAGTAATAATGCGTTAGCAGTGCTGTGAATCGACAGTATGGATGCCCAGAAATGCGATTTAGAATAGCATAATATTACACTATGAGATACCTTTGAGAAAACATGAAACATTTGAAGTAAACTTAAAGAAAAACCATACAAATGTGCAGTGATTCATACTGCGCAAACTTGGGGGAAAGTCTGCGAGAAAAGTGTGGCAAACCTGTGGTTGTCAAACGGGAATCAGCAGGAAGTCTCTTTAGCTTGTGCTTCTCCACTCTTGAGGAATCTTGGGAGACGATTTGTTCTCTTGGGTACTGTTTTGGTCCGGTTGTGTTGGGCAAGGCATGTTCCATTTCCGTAGAAGCTCTATACCTTCTTCGGGTGTGACGATTACATGGGTTTTCCCGTTCTTTGTAATAATGACTTTTGTTGGAAAGCCCCATTTATATCTTATGTCATGGTTTTGCAAAGTAGATGTTACAGGGGCAAGCTTTTTCCTGGCTGTTATTGTGGCTTGAGATAGATCGGCGAAGAATGTGATATTCTGAAAAGGAGCTGGTAAAGCCGGCAGTTGTCTTGAGGCCTGCATTAGTTGGTCTTTAATGTGGAAGAAATGTATTCAGGCGATTGTGTCTCGGGGATAGGAGGTCGGGATGTTCTGGGCTCTTGGAAGTCTGTGTGCTCAGTCGATGGTAAGGGCTATAGGAGAACATTACGGAATAACCGCTCTTATCAAGCCCTGGAGAAACTCAGTAAGCTCAGCAGGCGGGATCGTTTCTGAAATGCCTCTAAACTTGATATTATTTTGGCGATTTCTATCTTCGATGTCCGTCAATTTGTTTCGCAAGGTTTTGACTTCATCCTCCAGATTGTTATATGAGTCCACCAATGAGTTGTGGGCTGATGCGAATTCTCCCATTTTGCGCTCTGTGTGGTCCACTCGGCCTCCTAGCTCCTCTACCGACGCGTTTATGCCGGCCAGGCTTGTGGAAATGTCTTTTTGTATTGAGGTCTGTAATGCCAGCATAGCTTCTTTAATGAACAGTTCAGAGGCTGCCTGATTGATAGCTGGGATATCTTGTAGAGTCAATTCTTGCGAGAGGTCAGGATTAGAGGAGTAGCGGGCTCTCTGTTTTAACGGGCTGGATGAGTTTGATTTGTTGTTCTTTGTTGTTGCCATATTGGGCGACAAACACTGTGGTCCCCTTTTGCTGTTGGTTCCCGTGAGAGTAGGGGGTGAGGGGTCTGTGGGATTTATGCATGCCCAGCTTGAGTGGGAGTTATTGGTTGTAGATGGCGATTCGTCCGGGGCTCTCTCAAGGTATGTTGTATTACTGAGGTCATGTGACTTTGAGAGAGAGTAGTCGTTTCGTGCTGTGTTTTTTGGGTCTTCCAGGAATATGGATATTTTTTGTGGAATAGCATTTGGACTGATTCCTACATTAGCTTCTGACTGTTTATTATATTTGTTTGTGGTTGCCTCTGAGTATAAAGATTGAGGCTTATTGCAGAGAGGTAGCACTTCATTTGTATTTGGCTTCCAGCCAGAGCAAGAGTGCCTGTGAGAGTCTATTTCTTCTGCTGTGCTCTGGAAGCACATCTTAAGAAACTCATGATGTGCTTCTTTGTACCTTGGGGGAGCCTGCTCCTGTTCTGGTGAATTTACAGCCAGCCCGGTAAGTGGCCGGGTCAGGGGCTCTGTAAGACTGTCAGAGCGGGCAGAGGAGGTCTCCCGAGCTGCAGCCGATGTGCTGTTGAGCGCTGCAGGGGGGGGGGGGTCCCGGCTGGGAGTCTCGGGGAAGAGCTGTGTGAAGCAGGAGAGGCTCTATCGCTGTGTTTCATCCGGGCACCGTTGGAACTGGCCGGAGATACAGCGGGGGAGATAATGGAGATGCCGGCTGTGTCAGCTGCAGAAGGATCCTCCGGGCTCTGATGCGTGCGGCTGGCTGTCATACCGCCGGTGCTTGCAATCATCGGAGGGTCTCCGGAGGGAGTAAGGAGAACACTCGTCCTACCTTGAGGGGGTTTAGGAAGGCTTCTGTTTCCGTGGTGGCTTGTGTCCTCTCCGGGAGAGCTGAGTGTAATATTCAGCAGCCCCTCCTCTCTTATGGAGCGCGGGAATCTTTGGCCGCCATCTTCCGTCTCCTCACCCCGGCTCCGTGTAGAATAAAAGTCTGTGAGTCTCTTAGGAGGAAGTTTTTTCTCTTTCTTGGGCATGCTGCGGGTGTAAGGAGGGCTTCCGAAGATGAGTGGGAGAATTTTGGCTTATTTCCCCATTGCTAGATAGTCGCTTTATAGGTTAAGGGAGAGCTGTGTTAGAGTGTGTCCATTCAGGTTCCCTTCCAGGCCACGCCCCCCTACTGTACCTTTTGATAACAGTTTAACAGTAGATTGGCACAGATACAGCAAAAGAAGGTGGTGTGACAAGGAGGATACTCGGCAATCTGGACAATCCACAGTCCAGTTATCTGTGTGATCCTGCTCCCAGCAATTCTCTCTCTTTCTAGCTCTCTACCAGTACACACAGTTATGAAGTAATACATATTTCAAACTAAGCTTGAAGGAGTCTATGAATAGCCTCCATTCAGTTGGATCCTGGTTCAAATTCAAACATTTCATCAAGCCATTAACATCGCAGCAAACAACCAGATTGTTTTTCTTCTCAAAAAAAGGAAGCAGATCCCTCTAATGTTCTCCGTACTGTGAGACCCTGATATCATGCTGGAGAAGATTCCATTGCTGTAGTACTAGAAGTTCCACCTTCTCCTTTGACAAGTCAAGGTCTCGAATGAGATCACTCAGTTCCACTTGACTCAGTCTGTGCGGTGTATCATTTTTACCTCAAAGTCAGGGTCATGGGATGTGGAAGGCTTGTTGGGTTTTTCTTTTTCCACACTTTCATTTTCTACTTCACCCTCATAATGTTGGGGTGGAGTAGGAACTGGTAAACTAAATAAATGTGGAATAGGTCAAATAGCAGATGGAAAATTCTGGTATTGAACTGTTCCTGTTTTCTTCATTGACAATCCTGCCTTTATAGGCGGAGTCATGCAATTACCCCAGCCTTTGCTCAGCCTGAAGTGAATGGCAGTAGGTGGCTGCACATGTGCACCACAACTCCATTTAATTTAAAGGGGCCTTTGGACCCTCAACTATCTCTGGGATTCCCATTGAAGTGAATGCAGCCATTCACTTTGGGAGTCACAGCTGGGGTGTTTGCCAGACAGGAAAACCTTTTTGTGAAACAGCTCCTTTAACAATTTGCAATACATGCTGTATAATATCACAACAGGCAACATACTGTATAGTAGCAGAGTGCAATCATGTTAAGAAATTAAGTCAAAAACATGGGAGCTTCTGAAGGAACCACAATGTATGATTCACGCTTATATTTCTTTGTCAATGATATATGCAAACAACATAATTTTTGTTTTAGAGACCTTCCTAGAAGATCTATTTGCCCGCTGCTGAAATGCCGATGTTTACAGCTGGCTTGTACTCATGCTTTCTGCCTACCGCTATGAAGGATCTCTCTGCTCTTTCTAAATGACCATTATGGGCTGTATGAGAATTGGCTCCCTGGCTATACACAAGCTTCTAAGTGTACTTCATTATTGCCTGAATGTTTGTCACTAACACCTCGGTTGGCACCATGCACCATGCAGTATAAAATGAAAAGCTAACATTTCTTATTAACTTTCAACATATGGATTAAACCATGATATGTCTCTCCATGGCTTTAGGAAAAAATGCATGTCACGATCAGCCAAGTCCCCCTGTTGCTTTTCTCTGAAGCTGCAGGTATAGTGATGGTTTAAATATGAAAAATTGAGTGTAAGCACATAATCAAAGGTCTCCATCAAGAGCTCTGTAAGTTGTAACTGAACCACACCCATGAAAATAAATCTGTGTGTTGCTTACAAACCTTCAGAGTGTTGCATATGGAAGTATAATACCTCTATATTATAGGTGTCCCACCATTACAAGATATATATTTTTTATCATTGTGTAACATATATATGTTCTGAATATGATTATAGGGTAGCCAACCTGCCTGAACTGGGCAGTTTTCATGGGAAAATTACTTAAACGAGCAATTTTTAACTTCGCAGTGGTCTATGTCCTTTTTGATAATAAGCTCCATTTCCATACGTACTTCCCACTTAGAACTAAATAGAGAAATTCTATATAATTGGTATTATACTCCTTCTAAGTTACCCTCCTTTTACAATACCTCTAACAAATTTTGGAGATGCTCATCAGTGGGCACTATGATTCATATATGGTGAGACTGTCCCTCAATATTAAGATTATAGAAAAAAAATTGTAAACTGCTTTCAAACATTCACAGCTTCCCAATAATAATAAAGGCCCCTCTGGCTCTACAGCTTTAAGCATAGAAAGTTATCAAAGAAACTGCTAAACCGTGAATCTACATTTTACTCTGGTAACCAAAACCAAGACAGCTAAATACTAGAAAACTATTATGCCCATAATGCTTATATCAGATGAGTCTAGGTTAAGATTAGTGCCCAACATAAAAAAGGCAAAAATGCCCAAGTAAATAATATTTTAACGCAAAAAAAGCCCTAATAAAATCACTTTAACCCAATTTTAACCCAAATAAAATCACAAGAAATGATTTTACAGACTCATCCTGTGGAAGAAGATCAAACAAAATTAATGTCACTAAGAAGAGAATTACCGTATTTTCTGGCGTATAAGACAACTGGGCGTATAAGACAACCCCCAACTGTTGACGTATACACCATGAATACGCTGTAGAAAAAAATCAATACTCCCCTCCCGCAGCACTGCTGCAGGCTGTCACTCTCTCCTCCATGCCAACAGTGCATTGCTTTTTGGATGCGGGGCTTGAATGCTCTGCCTCCAGAAAGCTAATGCTCTGATTGGCTAACTCAGCGAGATGTCAGCCAATGAAAGCCAGCACTGGGTTAACCAATCACAGCCATTCAATGAAATCATTGCTGTAATGTTCTCGCAAATGCAAAAATCCTAATAAAAATCATTTGGAATTAAAAAAAACCCTTATTGTCTTTGTTTTCATACATCACCCAAATGGTGCTATTGACTATTTGTGCTACTGGGGGTGGGCTGTGAGCCGAATCAGTCTGCTCCCCCCTCTGACAGCATTGTGGCATGATTTCCTAGATACAGGCCAAGACCTATTGCCTTGTTATGCAGGACAGGGATTAATGCATGTGTAGAGACTGGTGGTGCTGTCTGTCTTTGCTGCATGGATCCATGCTGAATTAGTCATGCCTAGGAGTAGGATAGAGGTGTGTTTTTTTATTTACTCTCCGAATTCTCAGGTGCGTAGTGGCTATATATTCTCACCCCTCCCTTTGCTCAGTGCTGTTTATTCCATTCTATAGTGGAGTCCCTGGAGTTTAGAGCTCTTCTGTGCTGGGTGTATTTCTGCTTGCAGACAAGTTGCCATGGGTTCCTTTTCAGTTGCATTTATGCTTTTCATTTCTATCTTGCTTTGCTGTTTGGTTCATCTCTCCAGGGGTCCTTTCAGGGACTGTCAGGGCCCAGGATGAAGACCGTGGGACCCTGTCTATTGAGACGAATACTCCGTTTCTACGCAGGGACCCTTCACCCACGCCCCCCTGCTAGGTTAGGGCCAGGCTTCCTCCTTCCTTGAGTGGTGCTACCGTTCAGCATAGAGTGGTGTGTGGCTAGTTCCAACGGTGTGTATGTTCCCTGTTGCCGTGCTGAGTGTAGTACTTTGGTGTCGCACAGGCTTTTCATCTGGGTTAGGTATTTTAGTTGTGGTGCGCACTGTTCTTCGGTGCATGTCTATCTACTACAATAGTTGTGAACATCACCCTGCATCCATGCTGAACGTAGTGCTTCTGAGCTGCACAGATGTGACACGGACAATATAGTCCCTTCTGACTTCCCCTTCAAAATGAGGGTTTTTTTTAGCTATACTGCCATGCTACTGAAGTCTCTGCTCCTTCCCTGACAAGGGAAAGCTACTTTTATTGGCTGCCTTGCAGTTAAAAAAGTTCATTGTGCAGAGACCTGTCTAGTAAGAGTGACTGAGCATGAGAGTACACCAACACTCAGCTCATTAGGTTGTAGGTACATTATTATACACTTTGAAAATTAGGTGGCACAATATTACTGTATGTAAAAAAAATGTTATAACTCTTTAATGGAGCATGAACATGGCATCTATGGTAATAAAATATAATAAAATAATATTATATTTTTAATGGTGGTACAACTCCTCTAAGATTTATTGTAGTGTAGTTTAGCACATGGAATCATACAAAAATACCTTTGACCAATAATTGAAGCTCTAGCCTTTAATCTTCAACAAATGCTGCAAAGACAAGTATAGTGCAACAATACACAAAATTGTGGTATGAAATATGTCCCTTAATCATGCAAAAAATAACAAATTTTTTACAGGGTACAGTTTGTGGACCCATTTAGGAGCAACATAAAAAGAATCAAGGGTAAATATTAATATAAACTGTGAAATTTAAATGATGAAAGATATTTTGTAGAATTGTGCAGAAACATTTACAGTAAAAGAGTTATCACACATGAAAGATCCAGGCACTATGTGTGTTTTTGGAGGAATAAGAGAAGTATGGACAACTACTTGAAATTGGGTGTCTTATTTTTGCCAGATATTTGTTTCTATCCCTGTTTGTTTCATGCAATTTATTTTCAGCACTCTTTTATGAATCTTTTACTTGCTACATCCTGTACTAGTTATTCAAGCTATTTTAAGCTTACCCTTACAATTTGCTTTTGTGACCTGAATGTCAGGAGAGCCTGCTAAAAGAGAAGCAACGGCTGCAGATTCTATACTTTATACAACTTGAAGTCAAGAAAAAAAATTATATATATAACTCCGGATTGGCATATATTCCAGATGGTCTGTTCTAATTAAATAATTCATTAGGGCCTCATTTCTACTGCAGGCAAAGCAAGATATCTTACTTGCTGTAGAAGATGAACATGATCATGGTGAATATTTTTCTACAGCATGCTAATTGCTTGATTAACCTGGGGAAATGTAATCTTAAGAACTAGTAAGCATTGTTAATCTTTAACATTGTTCTCAAAATATGCTGATTGGAAAGGGAAATACAGTTGAAAATATATTTCATTTTTGGAAGCATGCACACACAGATTTATTTTAAGAATCGTTTTTTCTAAGTTAAAAATGTACTTGTTCATGTGCTTCAATCAGTTAATAAAAAATAAATAAAGCGCACTATCTGTTTGCAGAATGTTGTCCCTACTGAGAATTACTCTATAATTATTTTTCGTAATAGTTGCTAAACTGCTAAGTAGGTAATAAAACCTCATTGTAAACACTCAAAGGAAATGAAGCATATTAAGAACTGGTAAACTGTATGTTATCTTTGTAACTGTTGACTTTAATTCTTTTGTTAAAATAAAGAAAAAAATACAATCTGATATAATTTACTGGAAAAAGAGATAATTCACTAAACTGATTGGAATGACATAAAGAAAAATAAATTTAAGCAGCCTTCCAGAAAGAGATTTTTGTAATACGGATGTATTGCAAAGCTATTAACAATTTGATTCACTATATCTAATATGAATAATCCTACATGCTTTTTCTTGCACCACACTTTGACCCCTTTGCTGTAACTTTGGTGTATGATGTTGGTGTCATTAGATGACACACATGCTCACTGGTGCCGTAAAATCCTCAAATGTTAAGTCTATGAACCTGCACTGCTGTGCTTCAGGCATGCGTTAAAATGAGTGAAGCGTTGCTAAGCAATGAAGCATATACTGCTAAGCTGCACCATACGCTGCCCAACCAAGAGCAATAGAGAGACAGAGAGACAGAGACAGCGATAGAGACAGACAGAGAGAGAGTAATAGAGAGACAAAGTGAGAGATTGATATAGAGAGAGTGATAGAGACAGAGAGCGATAGAGAGACAGTAAGAGAAAGAGCAATAGAGAGACAGAGAGAGACAGCAATAGAGAGAGAGACGATAGAGAGACAGACAGGGAGCCATAGGGAGACAGAGTAAGAGAGCAATAGAGACAGAGAGAGCCACACAGGCATAAATTACCGCACACATGTTCTCTGGAGCCAGCTGAATGGCACCTAGCAAAACTCGCCAACGACTGGCTAGTATCCCAAACGCACACTCCATGGGCACGTGTGAGGTTGTAATTAAACACCCGCATCCTGGTGTCCATGTGCCTGCAAGCAAAGGATGTATAACATGATTTCCCACCCAAAAGACTCATCCCCACAAAGACAAATGGTGACTCTGGTCCAGAAGACCCCGGAAGGTTCTGGGGCCCTGGAGCGGAGAGCTTATCGGCCCTCAGTCACCGACCCATTCTAGAAGCCCTGAAAATGCGAGCATCCCCAGCACTTCCAAAGGCCCCAATATCAGCAAGCAGGAATCGATAGTTACTATCAGCACTGCCAGCAGGACCACTGAAAAAAACTGCCGATAGTTGAAATACTGAGACCCTGAGTTTGGTGGCTTTTGAACACAAATATGCTTCCCATCCAGTGCACAGCATCCATGAATCCCTTAGCGACGTCCATCCAATTGACTTCCACTTGATTAGAGGGCGAAGCCATCAATAAAGGCACCGGGCACTGCCAGATGATGTCATAGGTCTCCCTGACGATTCCACTGATGGTAGAGCCAACCCAGAAATCCAAATGCAATGACACAAAAGAATGCCCTGTGGCTAGTAAAATGTGTGTGTGGGGGGGGGGAGGGAGCAAAAAAAAATATGTTACATCGACAAACACACAACTAGAATCAAAAGACACATATTTCACATACAGCAACAGACTGAATGTAAAGATGAGCTTTATATTTTACACACAAACACCGCTGGGGAGGGGCAACTGCAACAAACAGTGTGGTACATTGTTTTACAAATAAAAATGTCAAAGCTGCATGGGTAGATCATGTGTGTTTGAGCCTAATTTGCCAGACACCATATAATTGTGAAATACCCACAGCCTCATTAGGTTGCACAACTACAACAACACTATAAGGCATTGATCAACCTGAGTGCTTTGAGGGACTGCAAAGAGCTAACAAGCAACTGACAAAGATACGTGGTTTGCACAATGACGTGGGGGGGGGGGCTTCAATTGCAAGGTCAAAGTCACACATGTCAATTAAGCATTGGCGCTCCATTCACACAGACTGTGCAGCTGGAGCAAATATAAACCCCAAAGAAGAACATTGGCCAAAATGAGTGTGCTATAACAGTACATTGAGCACAAAAAGGGCTCAAAAACAAACTCAGTGAACACAAAATATTAAGCACAAAAAAACCAGCTGTGAACATTGTACATTTTAGAGTGCTTTGGTGAAAAAAACATACATGGCCCAAGGAAAAGGCAGCGGTAAAAGCTGTTCCATTTCACAAAAACCTTAAAATAAAAAGGTAACATGGATGGAAAAATGAACTTACCGCAGAGTAACCAGGAGTCAGCATAGACACTCTCCTACATGATGGTATCTCTGTGCGTAATCCCGAAACGCACCACCTCCAGAAGTTCATCGAACATAATGACCTACAAAATACAGAAAGCAATTAATTTGTTCAGGTGGAGCCTCAAGCCTGCATGAAGGGAATAAACCTGCCCAATACGGTCACGCTGGGCCACCATCGGATGCACCCAGAACCTCCTAGTCCTCCTACTCCTCCTGACTGGCCCAGGATTATTAATAGTACTAGGTTGGTCACTAAGAAAGTCACTAGGCACCTTGTCCGGTGTCTCAGGTGACTCCCCTAATGCGCTCAACAGCAACCAGCCAAAAACAATATCATCTAGCGACAACATGTCTCAAAGTCCAGTTACAGTCTTGCAAATCCAGGTTGTACCAGAAGCAGAATGAAGTGCAGGCATAATTGGCCAGATTTTATAGCAGCTTGCAGTGGGCTGGCCAAAGTTTCGCCGATCTGGAATGAATATCCAGCTGCTCAGAGCATAATGTGCAGCTATTTCAGCTGTTCAGAGCATTATCTGCGTCTATGCTGATAGACGTGCATGATTACACTAAATAATTATATTTTGCGCACATGTTAAAAAATAGCACAGAGCTTTGGTCATGCGCATTTTGCACAGACGTGGTGCACATTTTTTTGCACACATAGGCGCGCGCAAAACAACACTCATCTGGCTGAGCCCTTAAAGGGGTTGTCTCACGAAAGCAAGTGGGGTTATACACTTCTGTATGGCCATATTAATGCACTTTGTAATATACATCGTGCATTAAATATGAGCCATACAGAAGTTATTCACTTACCTGCTCCGTTGCTAGCGTCCCCGTCGCCATGGATCTGTCTAATTTCGCTTTCTTCTGGCGTTTTTAGACGCGCTTGCGCTGTGCGGTCTTCTTCCTGGTGAATGGGGCCGCTCGTGCCGGAGAGCTGGTCATCGTAGCTCCGCCCCATCACGTGTGCCGATTCCAGCCAATCAGGAGTCTGGAATCGGCAATGGACCGCACAGAGCCCACGGTGCTCCATGGGAAAGGACCCACGGTGCATCTTGGGTGAAGATCCCGGTGGCCATCTTGATGAAGGAAAAAGTAGGAAGAAGGAAGACGTCGCAGAGCGGGGATTCGGGTAAGTAATATATTTTTTTTAACACATCCATTGGGGTTGTCCTGCGCCGAACGGGGGGCCTATGGAAAAAAAAAAAAAAAACGTTTCGGCGCGAGACAACTCCTTTAAGGAGTTAAAGTACATAGTTTGCAAATATAGAGCATGCTAAACTTCTATAATGTAGGAATTTATCTGTCCTAGAAAAATTTCTTTAGCTTGTGTAACTTAAAATGTAACCACTGATTAGATAATGAGATACATTTTCATTTACATCCTGCAGATAATCCCTATTTTACAATTGACTCTGTTAATTTGCATGAGTTCTAATTTCTGTTAGGTTTTGGTTTTTTGTTTTGATGATTAGAATAGCATAGTGCAATACTCTACACTATGCTATAAAACAGTTGCAAGAAAGAGTAAATGAACCCTTTGAAATAGGCTAGATTTCTGCTTTGATTACTAATAAAATGTGGTCCAATTATTATCTAAATCACAATTTTAGACAACATCCAACTTATCTAAAAACGCACAAACAATTATAAAGCTCATGTGTTTTGTCAAGCCTAGGGAGAAAAAGTAAATGAACCCGTGAATTTAATAACCTGTACATATCCATTTAACTACTGTCATCCCCATGAAACAAATAAGACATTAAAGCAACACTCTGCGCCTAGAGAAATAAAGATGATCGAACCACTTCTTTGACTACCTGATGAACCTTGTGCATAGTAGTATAAGACACGACATGCTGCTCAGACTGAACTGCACTACTCATGTGGGCAGCACTCGTTAATCAAAGCAGGTGTAGCATCTTAGACTAATGCTGCCTACTGATGCAGAGTGTGCATCAGAACGTCAGAGAAGCTGGTGCGGTCATCTTTGTTTTTTCAAGCCTGGGGGGTCACATTAAAGAAGAATTTTGGAATATTCCTCCCTGCAAATGTGTTTAAATTCCTCCATATTTCTGGTTTGCTTTCTCCAGGTTATCCCAAAGCAAGTCTCAGAGAGCATTAACTTTTTTTCCCTGCACTATGAGTCTTTGTGCACTCTATGTGCTCAATGAAACATGAATTGCACAACTGTTTGTTAGATTGTATTTGTCTGTAATTGTAGCTAAGACGATACCCAAACCCCACTTTATTAATCAGAAATACTGTAAATAAGTGCAAATTAGCACATAGGATCTCTACATCCTGGGTAAGCTAAGAATTTTTACACCACATGGGGGAATTACATGACAGAAGGGGAAATATAAAAACATACAAACAATCACAGAAAATGGCCATGTATTTACTGACTAAGCAGTGCATATAGCTGCATCCTCTCACCATGTAGGTAGCAGACTACCAAATGAGAGAGCCAATTGCACCTCTGAGGGACACCGATGAGACAGCCACTCACACAACCTCTTAATATAGAGGGGGTAGCTGCTTGGTGTATACTCCTGCAAAGATAGTACACCAAGCAGCTAACCCCCTCTGTATTAAGAGGCTGTGTGAGTGGCTGTCTCATGAGTGTCCCTCCAGGTGCAATTAACTCCCTCATTTGGTAGTCTGCTACCTGCATGGTGAGAGGATGCAGCTATATGCGCTCGTTAGTCAGTAAGTCAGTGTAAATTATAAAAAACTTTATTATGACAAGAATTCATCACAAACAACAACTAAGCATATTTCCAAAATGAAATAAAGGTATTCAATCTGGCCAATATAGGTGCTCAACCCTAGATCTCCAGACACAAACATTGCTGTTGTGTCAAAGGAGTCCAGTTTTGTCATTTACTACAACACTGCAAACAGAGGCAATGGTAGATTTTTGTCAAAAGCAGATGTCCTTCAGACAAGCACCTGGAAATGATTAGAAAACACACAGGGCCTGTAACAATGGTACCACCTGTCTCTGGATGGCAGACAATGAAACAGTTGGATCTGCTTGTGTTTGTTGGACAATCAGATGATCCTCTCTACTGGTGGTCTGTCAAGGGCATCTTGTGTCTGGTCACCTTGTGTATGTGCACTCATGCACGCACTGGTCCTAAAACCTCCTAACAGTCTGGTCAGAATGGTTCAGGTGGCAAGCAATTTGTTGATATGATATCCAGCTTCTTGCATTTCAATAATGCACCCCCTCTCAAACTCTGTTAAATAAATATATTTGAAAGCATCATGGAGATATGTCTAGTGGTCAACAAGCTCTATACGAGTGGAAAAAGAGGTCCATTACACAAAAGTAGCCTCTGAGAACCTTTGAATATGTATCCCAGGGGTGCTAATCACAGTATAGATCAAATAATGTTTATATAATTACAATAGAGATCAATAGAATAATGGAGATGCCACAACACATATAATATACTAGCTGATATACCCGGCTTCACCTGAGTTAATTTGGTACAGGTGTTTACCTGTTGGTTGCACAAAAATTTTCATGAAATTATGGTTACTTCTGAGGAACCATGAAATAAAATATATATACACATAGAGGAGCATTAGATTCTTCTCAGACTGCATGTACCGAAGTCCCTCTTCAGAATGTGCCATCCCTCCCATTTTCCTTACTTTTTACCTTTAAATGTAATACCCTTTTTTTTTCAAATTTAACTCCAGACTGGAGGTTGCAGACCTTTCTTAGCCTTAAAGACATGCTCCATCCCTGCAGTCCATGGCCACTTCCGTATGTACTTTAGAATCTTTCAGTATATGCCCATAGAGGTCAGATAGATTATTCTCAGTATAAACACATAGAGGTGAGGTAGATTCTCCTCAGTATATGCACACAGAGGTCAGTTAAATTCTCCTCAGTATATACACATAGAGGTGAGGTTGATTTTTATCAGTATAAAAATCATTTCCCCCAGGCTATATGGTTTCTGAGAAAAGAACTGTGATGTATGGGAGATTTTCAGTTTTTCATGCTAAGAATTGAATATTGAAGTTGCAACCCCTTTACTTTTCCTATTAGGATGCAAAGAATGCTTGTGGCAAATTTCATGTTTGTGCATTTCAGATGTGTGTTATTAGTTACAAAACAAAGCGGTTCACTTACTTTCGCATTTAGAGTTGAATAATCAAGCTGCGACCGCATTACTTTTTCTATTTAGGACATAATGGTTGTGCCAAATTTCAAATTTGCATGACACCGGGTGGCCTAGCCTGAAGAGAAAGCAGTCGCACATCTAAAGAGCTCCTGCAACCGAGGACGGATACTCGGCTCTAAGCCGCTCTCTGAGCCTTTATCAAACTGCTGAACATCAGCATTAGCTGCTCCACAGGCCAGGGATCAAGAAGAGGGGTTTTGGGCCACTTTGAACAACATTAAAGAGCGGGGCCTACCTGCAGAGGTGAAGCCGGGACCTCGAGTCGGAGGCCGAGACGGACCGGAAGTTCCGGGCCTTCACTTCTCCCACGGGGAATCCGTTTGCACTGCCGCCGGACCGGGCACCGGAGCCCCACCAATTTAAGGTCGGTTAGGTGGAGAAGTGTGGTGCGCCGAACGGAGGAAATAGAACAGCGGAGCGGCGGCCCGTACCCCCCCACCCCCCTCCCCTCCCGAGGGTGAGAGAGCGGGAAGATTATACACAGGCAGGCTGCCACAGCGATCCTGGGACTGACACACAGAGTGTATCCTAACGCCGTGGAGACAAGTCAGGACACAGCAGACAGCCTGAGGCGCTCGGGCACACAGCAACCCTCAGTGCAACAAAGAGCGCCCCCTCCCCCCCCCTGCTGACCCTTGAACACATACCAGCTACACAGCAGAGGATTCTGCCTGCTCTCCCCCCGCCACTGATACTTGGACTAAATAAATATCTGCACTGTGAGAGGTTTTAGCCGGGGGAGACAGATCCTGGTGGGAGATCTTGAGCTACGGACTGCTTCACTGCAACCTGCAGCTACTTAAAGACCTAGTGCAACCTAAAGAAGCCAAAATACCCAGATAGTAAAGACCGGGAGGTCTGCACACTATTTAATTGTGGTTTCTTCCCCCTCTTACGACCCCCCATTCTCTCACCACTATCAGAGAGAGGAGAAAGAGCACATAAACTGAATAGAGATTAACAAACGCAGGCACAGCCTGAATTTTTCCAAGTACTCCGAAGGGAGCACTGATCATCCCCATTCTCAGACACCTTGGACCAATCCCTTCAACCCGCATCCCCCCCTCCTGCCATATAAGGAAAGCCTTCCACCAAATATTCCGCATCTATTTCAAACAACACAGGCTCAGCCTGAATTTTTTCGCGCATCAAGTTCGGTGCTAGAACTTTGCCATTTCAGCTGGACCGACCAGGATTGCGCACACCACCCTTCTCCAGCGCCTAGTCCTCCCACTGTCCCTGCGGAGGGAACCGTGCTGTGCTGCCTGCCTTCTTCCCGGTAGAAGATCAAGGTAGAAAAACTAAATATACAACCTTGACTACCTGCCATACCGGCCTAAATAATTTTTCTGTAGGGGCACACGCACAAAATGGCCCCCTGAACGGGCGGACTGAGCACAGGGCCCCGTCACACGAATAATCCCGCAACCTACCCCAGTACGTAATGGGGAAAAACAGTAGAGATAAGAGCAGTGACTCAATCGGCACCCCGAGACCATCTAAAGGACAGTCCGACATGCAAAAGTTCTTCAGAGAAAAAGTCTCAAGATCTCCCCATCCTACGAGCAAAAAGTCACTGAATTTAACCACATCGACCTCAGCCGACTTAGAGAGAGAGGATGTTGCATCCTCGGAGGGAGAGGAAGGCGAGCAACTCTTGAGAAGTTTCATGAGGGATCTGCTTACTAACTCTCTAAGGCCAATCAGAGCGGATCTTCTGGAGATCAAAGAGGACATTAGATCCATGGGGAAAAGGGTCGAAACCTTAGAATCCTCCTCATCAAACCTTATCAAGCACTCGACAGAATTGGCCCATCTGGTCCAAGAGCATCACCACCAATTGAATCGCACTTTGATTCTTCAGGAAGACATCGAGAACCGCAACAGGCGGAACAACATTAGAATCAAAGGGCTTCCAGAGTCGTGGGCGATGGAAGCACTACCTAGAATCGCCTCAGAACTGTTTACTTTACTTTTGGGCCAGGAAAGACCCTTAAGCATTTTAATAGAACGTATCCACAGATCACTGAGACCTCCACCCTCAGGAACAGACCCTCCTAGGGATGTAATCTGTAAGCTCCTGGCTTACCCGGATACACAAGCAGTGCTAGAAGCCTCCAGAACCAAAAGAGAGCTGCAATATAACGGAACCTCCATTCAATTCTACCAAGACCTTGCACCAACGACCTTGTCTAAACGACGTTTAATGAGACCTCTACTAGAAGCTCTCCGAGCGAAAAATATTAAATACTCTTGGCTCTTCCCCTTCGGGCTGGGCATTAACGTGAAAGGTCGCAGACTAAACATCAGAACACCAGAGGACCTCCAGAACTGTTGGCAATTTTTAGAAATGGAGCCAATTGAAGTCCCATCATGGCTACCTCTACCAGATCTGCCTGCACTCCCCTTGCTGCCCTCGGTCACGACTGAGCGGCAGCCAGGCAGCACCAAGTCGCCCAGAGAGAGGAGAAAGAAAAGTAGAGAGAGCACAGCGGATGAGGACACTTGAGAAGAAACAGGGCGGATTGCCCAGACTGAAGAAACATCAAGAACTCTCAAGTGACTACTGACCTAAATAATTAACCTGTTGCACTTATTAATACTAACCTCTCCTTTCTGACTTTTGCTCACGTTTTCCTTCTGCCCTTTGTTTACTCTACTCTTATGTTTGAGTTAAAATATGCAAGTGATGGGGCCCCCTTTTCGGGCCACCCATAGTTCAAAAAGTTCTATATTAACAAAAACCAGATCCGAGATCTCCCACCTAGGTGGAGGACCCCAGTGACCCCGTCTACAGGGTCTTCCCGTTACCTGGTGGGTGACGGAGAGATATTGGCGGCGATCGGCTGGTGATCCAGTTGAATCCCGTTGGGCCGGTGATTAGCACCTTCCTCCTAATACCCATCCCCTCTGTGACCTTTCCTTCCAACCCCTTTCAATATCCGGGCCTATCCCCCTTCCCCCTCTAATTTCTAGACGCACCTGCCTTGGGGGCGGCCGGGGGTTGGAATCCGGCGACTCCCGGTGTATTAACGTACAACTGCTCCACTGAGCTGAGTAGAAAGTCGTTGTTTCATTCTCTATCTCATTTGTCCAGATTTACAGGTCCGGCTCCTGACAAGTAATCCCGGGACCAACATGGCCTCGATCCGCCTCACGTCGTTCAACGCCCCGGGGCCTCAACTCACCTCGCAAAAGGCACAGTGTTGCACACCTGCTCAAGAAGTGTAAGACCAAAATTTTATTACTTCAAAAAACACACTTCAAAAAGAATAGACAGTTTCCCCTGTCAGGGCTGGGGTTTCAACAATACTACCACAACACACACCCCACTACAGCTGCTAAGGGGGTCACCATAGCGATCCACAAGTCAATCCCCTTTAAACTTGAAACAGAATTTCAGGACGGAGAGGGAAGAGTCCTCTTTCTAAGAGGTTCAATTAATAACATAAAATTGACAATCGCTAACCTTTATACTCCGAACTCGAACCAAGTCCCTTGGCTCATTAAACAGCTCGAAACTTTAAAACAATTCGCAATAGGGCACATTCTATTAGGAGGGGACCTGAATGTCACACTATGTCCCTTGATGGATTCCTCAACGGGCGCTCCCAGATCTCACAGATAAAATTAAATCGCTTACTACGTTCCATTAAGGAACTAGGGATCCTGGATGCATGGCGCTCCCCCCACCCCTCCACTAAAGACTTCTCCCACTTCTCCCAGGTACATCACTCATTTCAAAGACTCGACTACTTCTTCATTTCTGCAAACTTACTCACCCACCTGAATAGAGCGAGTATTGACCAAGTCACCGTCTCAGTTCATGCCCCCATTCATATTGATATCAATTTACCGCAATTCACTCCTGGCGAATGGCGATCGCGTCTAAACGACTCCCTCTTAGACTCCCCAGAGGAGAAAGATAAAATAAGCGAGCTATTAGAAGAATATTTTAAATTCAACTCTGAGGGGAATATAGAACTACCAATAGTCTGGGAGGCACACAAGGCCTTTGTCAGAGGCCTCTTAATAGCACTGGGTGCAAGGACGAAAAAACAGCATCAAAAAGAAGTAGACAGCTTGTTAACCCAAATAACAAAACTGGAGCAAGTAACAAAACACTCTCAGTCCAAAAAGAACCTAGACAAACTAACAGCCCTTAGCCATAGACTGAAGTGCCATCTGGCAGACAAGTTTAATAAAAAACATATGCATCTAAAACAGACCCTCTATGCCCATGGCAATCGGGGTAGTAAGCACATGACCCATCTCCTAAAAAAGACCAAGAAAAGAAATGCGATTCTCACCATAAAAATGCAATCCGGCTCTCTGGCTTCCGCCACTGTAGATATAGCGAAGGAGTTCCAACTCTTTTACTCAGAACTTTAGAACCTAAAGGAGGGGGAATACCCAATCCCCCAGCAAGACGCAATCAGTAGAATAGACGCCTTCCTGAGTTCACTTAAACTGCCGGAGCTGAGAGAAACAGATGCGCTCTCTTTACTGTCTACAATCACAGAAAAAGAAGTGGAACAGGTACTTAACTCCTTCCAGGGTAGACTGGACTTTCATGGAGAGAGCCCTGCTGCGCTTTAACCTCCCACGGCCTTTTATTTCGGCAATATTTACCTTATACTCAAATCCCCATGCCAGACTCAAAATAAATGAAGCGCTGTCATCAACTTTTGAGATTAAGAATGGGACACGCCAGGGATGCCCCTTGTCCCCCATACTATTTATTCTTTCACTAGAACCCCTGTTACAATGGGTCAGACAGGACCCAGTCATGGAGGGCCTGAAGATCTTTTCACATACCTTGTCGGCCGCGGCATTTGCGGATGACATTATGTTTGTAGTCACTAAGCCAGAAAAGAGCCTGCCCAGACTGGTTTCTATCTTAAGCGATTTTGGCAAGTTGTCAAATTTTAAAATCAATTTCACCAAGTCCACAATACTCAATATCTCAATCCCAGAAAATAAATGTGGCTCCTTGAGAGCGAATTCCCCTTTCGCCTGGTCCGAGACGGTGACAGACTACTTAGGAATAAAACTCTCAAAAAGAACTGAAGATCTGTACGCACATAACTTCCACCCACTAATAGCCCAAATTAAAGCTATACTACAAACGTATGACTTACCAACCCTTTCCTGGTTTGGTCGCAAGAACATTCTGAAGTCCTACGTCCTCCCCATAAAAATATATAAATTACGCATGATCCCTATACATCTCCCACTCTCCTTCTTCAAAGCTATCAGAGTGATATGTATGGGCTTTGTGTGGAAACAAAAGAGACCTAGATTAGCATACAACTTAATGACCAAAAGGAGGGCGGAGGGGGGGGATGGACCTGCCATGTATCCAGGAATACTACCAAGCCATTCAGCTCAGTTACTGGGCGGACTTAACACAACCGTCGAGGGACCCATTGCTGCAAGACCTGGCTAGGGCCTCTCATAGGAATTATCTAGTGGAGGATCTTTGGTTTCCTAAAAGAAACCTCTACAGAGCAAGGGGATTTAGCGCACTCCTCAGAGGTCCATGTGAGATCTGGGACAAGCTTAAAGACAAGCTGGCCCCTACCCTATCTCCACAGATACCTATTCGCAGCCTGAACAGATTAATGGAGATCCCACCAGACCCGGGTTCGCTGAGTGTTTGGATGAAACTCCAGGGTGTCAAAATAGGAGACATTCAGGTTCTGGTGCACAAGACACCTGAGGACATTACCAAAACATTGGCCCCTAATAGCAGCTCCTCATTCTTGCGGTTAGCACACATGAGAGAAGTAGTTGGGAAATTCCTAACTAAGTATAACTCCACCAGACCAAGGACGAGCTTCGAAACTGCTTTAGAGGAGGATAGAGCCAACACTAGGAAAATCTCCTATATTAGGAGAAATTTCATAGCGCCACCGTTATTCGCGAAGCCAGCCTTCTTGCTGTCATGGGAAAAAGAACTAAAAACGACCCTATCTCCAGCGGATTCTAAACTAATACTAAAATTGGCTTACGGTATGTCCATGTGTGTTCTGATGCAAGAAAGCCACTTCAAACTTCTGGTTAGGTGGTACAAAACCCCCCAATGGCTGAAGGCTTACAAACTAGCTGCCCATGACAGATGCTGGAGATGTGACGCGGCAGTGGGCTCTTACCTACACATTTGGTGGGAGTGCAAGCCGATCTCTCTCTTCTGGAAGGAGGTGGAGGGAGACTTGAGAGTCCTTTCCCCTAACCTGGTAATCTCACCAGAAATGATCTTTCCCTGGAAGCCTTCCACAAATTTTCATCCCTGCAGAAATAAATTGGTAGCCTTTGCGATAGACGCAGCTAAGGCCCTGATCCCCCTAAACTGACTACAACAAAAACCACCCTCTCTTACGCAATGGAGAGAAAAGGTGGATTTGATATGTAACCTTGAAGAGCTAACAAGCTGGACAAAAGGCACACACAAGGACTTCATTCTCACATGGCACCCATGGAGAGAGGCAAGGAGGGGCCATTAAGACCCATCCGTGCAGGGCTCTGGATCGAGGAAACCTGATCTGTCTTCCCCTAACCGAGAGGCACATCTGTCGGGGCAGAGGGGACCCCGGACGTTGATACGGAGGTGGAGTTTACGAGGCTGTCGGAGCAACAAGACCTGGACGGAGAGGAGAAGAGCAACCACAGGAGGGCCGGTCTACCCCCCCTACGCCCACATACCCCATCCTTATCCCCCATCATGTCCCGCCTCATCCCAACATCCCAACCTCCCCCCCAACCACCTTACCTATCCCTTACTTTATGAGTACTGCAATTTTGCAGTTAGGTTTAGATTGTTCTTTCTACTTTTATCTTATGTGATGTTATTTTGATATTTTCTGTTTATTTCTTTTTCTTTTCCTTTTTTCGCAAATACAGTGTTTGCATATATTTTGTCTAAGAAATAAGAAAAAAGCATTTCTTTCCTTGCTCTCATGCAATGTATGTTTGAAAATTATAATGAAAATACAAATAAAACTTGATTTATAAAAAAAAATTTGCATGACACCGGGGAGTTAGAGAATTAGATTATGTAAAAAATATAGGGGGTTGCTTACTTTTCCAATTAGAATTGAATAATCAAGTTGCAGCACCTTTACTTTTCCTATTTAAAACCTATAGAATGGACATGCCAAATTTAATGTTTGTACGGCAGCTGGTGGACAGTAGGTAACTAACTGATGCAATTAGCACTGAATATTCAAGTTGTGACCCCCTTTAATTTTCCTATTTAGGACATAAAGAATGCTTGTGCAAAATTTTATGCTTGTACATCAGCAGGAAGTTAGATTACATGGGGGCATACTTAATTTTGCAATTAGCATTGAATAATCGAGTTGTGACCCTGTTACTTTTCCTATTCAGCACCTAAAGAATGCTCATGCCAAATGTCACGCTTGTATGACATTGGGAAGCTACATTACACAGAGGTGCACTTACTTTTGCAATCAGCATTGTATAATCGAATTGTGACCCCTTCACTTTTTCTATTCAAGAACTAAAGGATGGTTGTAACAAATTTCACGCTTTTTTTTAAACAATTTCTTTTTATTGAAAAGGTAACAGTGTCAGAGATGATCTAGTGCGTTCTGGCCACGCAGGGCCCTACAGTATTTTGAGTATCCACTTAAGCATGTTATTAAAGCAAACAAATTCTATATAGCGAGTACTACAAATCTCGACCTGACACATGGTGTGAACAAAATGGGAGTGGGGAGAGGGAGAGGGGTATGGATAGGGCCAGGGGTCAGGTAACAGGGGAAGTAAACAGCAAGATACATTCAATTAAAGCCTTAGGTAGAGCCTGTCGGGCTGTTGGTTTTTTGTTTGGCTGTAGGTTTTTGTTTAGGGGTCGTGGTTGTCCCTGTCACCCTGGTAATAAATCCAGGGAGTCCAGAGGGCCGTAAAGTGGCAGAAGAGTGTCCAACTGTGTCTGGTCATTTAGTTTGGGACCTTTAAGAATTTCGTGAATTGTGAGGTCACCGAGAGTGTCCCATACTCTTTCCGGTCTATGCGGCTTATTTGCCAGTATAGCCGGTATCAAATTAGCCGGAGTCATTGGGGGGAGGGATTTTTCTCTCGATGCTCTGGCTCTCACGAGTCTCAGTGTTTTTATTGTGCATTTCGTGATCGGGCTTAGGTACGTGTGTTTGCCGAGAGGGGGACCTTTTATCCAGAGTAGTACTTGGTTATTCCTGCCCAGCGCTTCTCTCTCTATGTCTAGCGAGGGGGAAGTTGCTTCTTTATCTATCAGGAGTATCCACCTGGCAATGTGGATCGCCCTGTGAAAGAGTTGTAGATTCGGGAGTCCCGCACCTCCCTGGGGGCGTTTTTGGGTAAGGATCGAGAACGCTAATCGTGGTTTGTGCCCGTCCCAAATAAAGTCCCTGAAGAGTTTGTGTAGATGTGTGAAGAAAAAGGCAGGTATCTCTATTTGGACCGAGTGCATGGTGTAAATTATTTGGGGTAGTATATAGGTGGAAATGAGATTTTTTTCTGCCCAGCCATGAAATCAACGGTATATTAAATTGTGCAAGTTGGGCTTTCACCTTTTTAATTAGTGGGTTGTAGTTGGCTTCGTAACGTTGGGAGGGATTGGCAGTTAGTGTAATGCCTAAGTATTTGATACTGGTCGTAGGCCATTTGAAGGCGTATTGCCCTTTCAGGTTTTTGACTACTTGAGGTGAAACGGAGACATTTAGTGCCTCTGACTTGTAATTTATTTTAAAGTTGGACAGCCTGCCGAAGAGGTCGAATGTTTCCATGAGCGCTGCCAGTGCTCTGGTCGGCTTTGTGACCAGCACCAGCAGGTCGTCTGCGAAGGCCGCAGTGGTATGTGTCCTACCTCCTATCCGGAGGCCTACAATGTCCGAATTTTGCCTAATCTCTTGTAGGAGTGTCTCCATCGTCAATATAAAGAGTGTTGGGGATAGTGGGCAGCCCTGCCTGGTGCCATTTCTTATGGCGAAGGGCTTGGATAATGTGCCATTGACATGAACTCTGGCCGTTGGTTCTGTATAAAGTGAGAGGATAGCTCTGATGAATGTGGGTGGAAAGCCAAACTTGCTCAGAGTAGCCTCCATGTAGTTCCATTTTACTCTATCGAAAGCTTTTTCAGCATCCGTAGAGATCAGGACCAGTGGAAGTTTGTTTTGCTTGGCGAAGTGTATTGCGTGTATTGCTCTAGTCGTATTAAATTTGCCTTCTCTACCCGGTGTGAATCCGACCTGATCTGGATTTATTAATTTCGTAAGGAAGGGGGCTATTCTTTGAGCTAGTAATTTAGCCCACAATTTAACATCTGCGTTTAGCAATGAAATTGGCCTGTAGTTACTGCATAGGTTTTGGGCTTTGCCCTCTTTGGGGATAAGCGAAATATGGGCCTCTAGGGCTTGTCTAGGTAATGGGGAGCCCGAGAGGAGGGAGTTGCAGAGTTTCGTTAGGTATGGGGTTAGTGAATTTTTTTATAATATAAGATAGGGAGACCATTAGGGCAGGGACTTTTTCCGTTAGGGATAGAGGCTAGGACCTCCTTCACCTCGTCATCTGTAACCTGATGCAAAAGCGAGGCGGCGTCTTCTTCTGACAATCCAGGGAGTTTTAAATTATTTAGGAAGTTGAGTGTAATGTCCTGTATTTTTTCAGTGTCCCTGTCTAGGTTATATAGTTCAGTATAATATTTTTCAAATTCTGAGGAAATATCTTCTGTCGATGTCACCGTTTTTCCCATTGGGGCTTTAATTTGGGAGATGAAGGCTTTTTCTTTTTGAATAAGTCTTGTCATTGTTTTTGATCCTCTGTCCCCGTGTACATATATTTTATACTTAGATGAAAGCAGGGTCTTTGCTGATTTGATATTTAATACGTTTTTGAGTTTGTCTCTCAGGTGTATGTAGTTCTTTTAGGGTTTTGTTGTCAGGGCTGTTTTTATGGAGAGTTTCTTTATTTGAAATCTGGGTTAGGAGAGAATTGATTTCCGCATTTCTCTGGCGTTTAGTTGTGGCGCCTAATGATATCAATTCTCCTCTTATATAGGCTTTATGTGCCTCCCAGACAATTGGGATGGGGACTTCGTGTGAATCATTAATTGAGAAGAATTCTTCCAGTTTTTCAGTTAAGTTGGTGAAGTTTTCCCTCCCGTTTATCAGCGTACAGTTTAGGCGCCAGTTCCATTCCTTCCTCGGCAGGCTGTCCACTATCAGTGAGAGAGTGATAGGGGCGTGATCTGATATCGTGATTTGACCTATGTCGGTTGCGGTGACTGAGTGTAGGTATTTGCCTGAGATTAATAAGTAGTCAATTCTGTGATAGGACTTATGAATGTGTGAGAAGTATGTATATTCTCTAAGGTTGGGATTTTTCAGCCTCCAGGCATCTCTTAAGTTCAGGTCTGCCAGTAGGCTCTTAAGTCTATGGATTTGGCTGCAGGGGATCGATGCGGTGTTTGAGGTTGTGTCAATTGATTGCTCTAATGATAAATTAAAGTCACCGCCAACCACCTGCAGTCCCTCCGCGAATTCTCTAAATTTAGTCAAGACCCGCGTGAGCCATTGGACCTGCTGTTTATTTGGGGCGTATAGGTTAGCTAGTGAGACCTGGCTGTGGGCTATTGTGCCTTTTAAGAATAAATATCTCCCACCACGGTCCTGTTCCGACTCCGTGGGCGTGAAGGGGACATTTTTGCTTATTGCGATAGAAACCCCTCTAGAGGCCGAGGAGTGCGTGCTATGGTGCCATTGGTTATACGTGTGGGTTGGGAGTCTAGGGACATGATTGTGACAGAAGTGGGTTTCTTGAAGAAACAGTATTTCCGTAGAATGTTTTTTTATGAGGTTAAGGGTCTGGGCTCTTTTCTGGGGGTTGTTCCAACCTCTGACATTAAATGAAGTAACTTTAATCTCAGCCATATTCTATTTCTAGGGGATTTACTCTGGAGTCTGGCTCTGTTTCATCTCTGCTCAAATAATAATGACTAAACTTGCTGTTTGAACAGGGGTTGACAAAAAACTCCACTCTAAGTGGAGAGGTGAGGAAACTTTTCGAGCACGAGGGAAAGGGAGGGCCGTACCCGAAGGGGCCCCAGGTCTGTTCCTCATTCAGTTCCCGGGGTGGGGTAATGACCCCTAGGCAACTCCCCATCCCCGTGAATTTAGGGGGGGGGGGGGGTTGGAAGCACACCTTTTAAGTTGGGTGCGACCCCTGGAGGCCTTGTGAACAGTAATTCTACAACTTGTTAAACAACAGAACGGTGCTCAGCAAATACAGACGTTATATATGAGCATATAACATTAAATGTCAACAGGCAGATTAGTCGCTTAGTAAGCTCAAGTCGTGACTCCCCGCCTGGTGATAGGGTTATCAGTACTGGAGCTTAGTGGGGGTATTACTTAAAAGTCTGAATCTTGGGTACGTGATGGTTCTGAGTCTTTGCGGCATGTACATACGGCGGAGGTTGAGCCAGGAAGGCTTATGGGGAGGGGGAGGAGGAGGAGAAGAAAAAAAAAAGAGGGGAGGGGGTGAGGTGGGGGGAGTTAAAGTCTAAGTCTCCTTAGGTTCAGGGGCATAGTGTTCCTGGTTGTGTCCCACCTCTGTCGTCTTTTACCTGTGCAGGTCCATCTGTCATACCAGTGTAGTAATTCGCGGGCTTCTCCCTCTCTCAGTCCTCTCTCTTCCTCTCTGTCTCAGGGGTCAGCGATGTTGGAGATCTGGATGCAGGTGGAAGAGGCGAAAAAGGAAAACAGAAGAGAGAGGGGAAACAGGGAAATAAGTGCCCGCTTCCCCAGTCATCTGGGATAAGGGGGAGTGTTTCCGCAGATTGTCCAATGGTGGGTTGTGGGAAGGGTAGATAGCATTGTTGGTCCTCAGGTTTCGGTCTGTGTTCTCTTTTTGTGTCTTGGGGTCCTGGGGGCTTTGTTGATTGACCAGTTTTCTGATTTCTTCAGTTGTGGTAGCGGGGTTTTGGATTGGCACGGTAGCCAAGATGGTATATCAATAGGAGGCAACTTGAGTTTTTCCCACAGCTTCTCAAGGTCGTTTGGTGTTCTGATGGTTATTTGTTGCCCATCTTTGAAGGTTGCGAGATCAAATGGGTATAGCCATCTCACCGGTAGCTTCTTGGTCCGAAGTGCGTCTGTCAAGGGTTTCAGTATACGTCTTTTGGCCAGTGTACTGGGAGCGATATCTTGAAATAGGAGGATTTTGTTCCCTTCATACAGGATTTTGCTTGATTCTCTAGCTTTCTGTAGGATAGCTGAGGTGTTGAGGTAGTTTAGTAGAACGCATATGACATCCCTTGGGGGTTCCCGTGGGGGGGCTTTGGTCTCAGGGCTCGGTGGATTCTCTCTACCACAACTTTGTCTGCTCTATCTTCTCCAAGCAAGTTTTGAAATATC
Organism: Eleutherodactylus coqui; assembly: GCF_035609145.1. Lineage (NCBI taxonomy): Eukaryota > Metazoa > Chordata > Amphibia > Anura > Eleutherodactylidae > Eleutherodactylus > Eleutherodactylus coqui. Next base: position 408,686,829 of record NC_089837.1, on the reverse strand, counting down.
TGTGATGCGGCAGAGCTTAATGCCTCCGATGCTATTGATTCTGGAAGGCCCCTGAAGCAAATATTTTTCCTTCGGCTTCTATTTTCTTGATCTTCAATTAGGAGCATTGCCTGGTTTATTTGGTCTTGTTGTTCCGCTATAGTGGATTGGAGAACGAGGTTGTGTTGAATCAAGTCTTGCTGAGTATTTTCAAGGTCTTCTACCCTGTGGCCTATTTGTTTAACTTTGGATTTTATATGAGCTAGTTCTTTCAGGACCGGAGAGATGGCTTGGGTGAGGATTTTTTTAAGGAAGAAGCGAGAGATTGGGTCCCTGTCAGGCTCTTCGTTGTGTTCTGAAGCGGCTGAGACACTCTCCCCTTCTGAGTCCTCAGAATGTGGGTCTGCAACATATTCGTGGTGGGGTTTCTGCTTTTGTGTTGCCGGTGAGTTATGCTTCTTTTTTAGGTATTTATCCATTTCCGCTTGACTTTTATTGGTTTTGGACAGCTCTGCGTGGTCTTTATTCTTGTCCTTCCCAATTTTCACCATTGTGTAAAAGAGTATATTATGCTTTGTTTTGGTTTGTTAGCTCAGAATTATGCATCCATGCGGTGGTGCTCTGTATTTGCTGTTGGTGTTCACATGCGTCTCAGGGGTCTGTTAATGCATACTGAGGAATTAAGTACCCATTCTGGGCCTTGGTTAGGCGAGTATGACCCGGTTCAGTGAATGTTGGATTGCTCCTGCCGAGTGGGTAACGCTCCAGTTGTTGTTTCCGGGCCGGCTCCTGAGTGAGCGGGGCAGTGGGGGTTCTGAAGGGTGGGGGTCCTCTCTTGCTGGCAGGGCGGCAGGGGTGTATTGTGAGGTGTCAAGCAGCTTCTGTATGTAAGGTATTGCGGGTAAGCAATCAGTGTCTATATTGAAGCTGTTCTATTAGATTTTTTAGCTTTGGCAGCTGCACTGTATGGGGCAGAGTATTGGCTGTCTGCAAGGGGGGCTCTCTGTGTCCACTTTGGGCTTGGAAGCTTGCCAGGTGTCCCCCTCTTCTAGGTCAGGGACTTTATGTGGTAGCTGTGCAAGAGGGAGTCCTGTGGCTTATTTGTATCTCCCTTGCCACTGTTCCCCCGTTACATGGGAGACCGTTTTTAGCCGCTGGGGAAGGGGGGGGGGGGATTGCAGTCCCCTCGTTGCTTCTTCCCGCTCCCTTAACCCCCGGTGTTGTGGGGGGAGGGGGTGCGCAGTCTCGGCAGTGTGCTCCCCTGCGTTCCGGTACAGTGTTTGCTGCCTTCCTACCTCCTGCTGTTCGGGCTGTCCACGCCGGCCGCGCCAGTCGCCGGCGTCCGGAAATCTAGGCCGGGGATGCGGCCGTTCTAGTAGGCCCCGCTCACGGCTACCTCCAAATCGCTCCGGAGCGTTATCAAATTGCTCCACGGGAGGTCAGGGACTCAGCGGTGCGGTGGATCCTTAGTTTTGGGGCTCCGGTTAGGAGTAATGGCCCGTTTTTTTGTGATGCCTCAGGGAGCTCAGCTGGCTGCGTGCTTCTTCTTCCTCGGCAAGCTCCGCCCCCAATTTCACGTTTTTAGGACACCGGGAAGTTACATTATATAGGGATGAACTTTTGCAATCGAGTTTGAATAATTGAGTTGTGACCCCTTTACTTTTCCTGTTTAAGACCTAAAGAATGCTTGTTCCAAATTTCATGTTTGTACAACACCGGGAAGTTAGAGAATTAGATTAGGTACATTACATATGGGTGCCAATACTTTTGCACTTAGCATTAAACAATCAAGTTGTGACCATGTTACTTTTCCTATCAAGGGCCTAAAGAATAGTTGTGCCAAATTTCATGTTTGTACGACACCCGGTAGTTTGAGAATTAGATTAGGTAAATTACATAGGTGTGCCGATAGAGTTGTGAACCTTTTACTTTTCCTACATAGGACCTAAAGAATGCTAGTGCCAAACGTCAGTCAGTGAGGTCTTTCACCTTTGTATGTATAGATATAAATGCGTCATATGCTTATATACTTAGCCTTGCAGTGATGATTTTTGCTCCACTTTTGTCTCTCTTGCCTGCAGTGGCCATCCATTATATATATATATATATATATATATATATATATATATATAGGCAAAAGTCCTCACAGACTCACTTACTGACTCACCGACTCACTGACTGACTCGCCACTAATTCTGTTACTTCCCGTACGAGCGTGAAATTAGGTCCTACATGGGAAAAGTAAAGGGGTCCCAACTTGATTATTCAATACTTATTGCAAAAGTAAGTGTATCCCTATGTAATGCACCTAATCTAATTCTCTAACTTTCTAATTAGAGAATTAGATTAGGTACAAACATGAAACTATGAATTCTTTAGGTTTTAGGAAATTAGGAAATTAGAGTACCAGTGTTTCTTGTGGCACAATGCACCACACAGCTATGCTACATGGCATATCTATTATGATCCCCACACATCACACGCACAGCTCTTCTACATCCATCCTGACCCCACACATTACACACACAGCTCTACCACACACTGCAGTAAATCTTGTTATTTGTATAGTGCCAACTTATTTCGCAGGTAATTTATTTATTACCCCTACCAAGCTACTCATTTTACCAACCTCGGAAGGTTGGAAGGCTGAGTCAACCTTGAGACGGCTACCTGAACCACACAATGAATGAGCTCACAACCTTCAGGTCATAAGCGCTTAGGACTGCATTTCTGCTGCCTTAACACTCTGTGCCACATGAGGCTCATCCATCTTGATTCCCACACATTACACACAAAGCTCTGCTACATTGTACATTCATTTTGATTCCCACACATCACACACACAGCTCTACTACATCCATCTAGATTCGTATACATTACACACCACATTAAACACAGCTCTGCTACATTGTACATCCATTTTCATCCATTCTGACCCCACACATCACACACTCAGCACATGACACACACAGCTCTGCTACATCCTGGTTCACAGACATCACACACACACACAGCTCTGTTATTCCACACATGACCAGACTCCCGGATGCAGTGATCAGGCCCTGGTCATGTGATTCCTGATTCCACCCACACAGGTGATCACATGACGGTGACATCATCACAGGTCCTGGTAGTAGCTGCTGTCGGTTTATCCAGTATACAGTATTTTCTACCAAACTGCACATTGGCTCCTCCTACAGCAGTGATGTCACAGCAGGTCCTTCAGCCCACTGGATCTCTTTTACCAAACTGCACAATGGCTCCTCCCACAGCAGTGATGTCACCACAGGTCCTTCAGCCCACCGGATCTCTGTGGTGATGGTAGGTCGGTGTCTTCTATCAGGACTGTTGAGTTGTGTCTGAGATAAAAACTACTTAGCTGTATTCTCATATTGTTATTTTTGGCCTCCCTTTTTCAAGAGCCCTAACTGAGTTGTTCTTTTGTTGGTCAGGCTCTGTGTTTTATATATGTTATAGGAACTTCAATGACATCACCAGGGGGCAGAGCATAAGAAGCACTCACATACTAACTGACAAGTAGTCGTTAGTAGTTTGATAGGAAAAGTAAAGAGGTCACAACTTGATTATTCAATGCTAAATGCAAACGTAAGTGCACTCCTATGTAATCTAACTTCCTGATGTCATAAAAACTTGAAATTTAGCACGAGCATTCTTTGGGTTCTACATAGGAGAAGTAAAGGGGTCACAACTCAATTATTCAATGCTAAGTGCAAAATTAAGTGCACCACTATGTAATGTACCTAATCTAATTCTCTAACTTCCAGGTGTCATACAAACTTGAAATTTGGCACGACCATTCTTTTGGTCTTAAATAGGAAAAGTAAAAGGGTCACAACTCGATTATGCAATGTTACGTGCAAAAGTTAGTGCAGCCCCTATGTCATGTAACTTCCAGGTGTTGTACAAACTTGAAATATGGCCTGACCATTACTTAGGTCCTAAATAGGAAATGTAACGGGGTCACAACTTGATTAGTCAATGCTAAATGCAAAAGTAAGTGCATCCCTATGTAATGTACCTAATCTAATTCTCTAAATTTCTGGTGTCATACAAACTTGAAATTTGGCACAAGCATTCTTTAGGTTGTAAATAGGAAAAGTAAAGGGGTCACAACTTGATTATTCAATGCTGAGTGCAAAAGTAAGTGCACCCCTATATAATGTAACTTCCCTGTATCGTACAAACTTGAAATTTGGCCTGACTATTCCTTAGGTCCTAACTAGGAAAAGTAAATACATGACAGAGTTTTTTTTAGAAACCTTAGTGCCTAAGGGAATGATTTGTATACTAAGAAGACTCTACCTCACCTCTATGTGTGTATATACTGATGATAATCTAACGCTCCTAAAAGAGTCTACGTGACCTCTGTGTGCATTTACTTAGCAGAAGAAAGCAGCCATGAACTGCAGGGATGGGGCATGCCTTTAAGGCTAAGAAGGAGCTGCAATCTCCAGTCTGGGGGTAAATTTGAATTAAAAGGAAAGGGGAAAAAGTGAAGAAAGTGGGAGGGATGACACATTCTTCAGAGGGACATCAGTACATGCAGTCTGAGGATTCTAACGCTCCTCTATATGTGTCCATATTTTATTCCTCAGTTCCTTTGAAGTAACCACGATTTCTTAAAATTTCTCGTGCGAACAACACATCGACACCTATAACAGATTTACTCAGGGAAGCCAGGTATATCAGCTAAATATATAAGCCAATTTAATTTATTTTTAAAAATGTTTTTACTGGTTGTTTGTGGAGAATTATTGTCATAATACCGTTATTTGTATTTTTTATTATTTAGTGATGTGTTTGTTTTGTCATGTTTTTAGTTTTTTCATGCTACCAAGAGATCATAATGGATCATGGTTCCCCCTAATAAATCCATCCTCTTTCCTATAATGTATAAAGCCAACATAATCTAAAGTATAAAGCCAACATAATCTAATTTCTATTATACTTTTGTATGATTAAGACAAAAGAAAATGTGTTTGGATTTTTACAAGTGTCCTAATTTTAGCAATACTGCATTTAAAACACTGCACATATGCCATTTCCCTAAAAAAAGATTTAAAAGCAACTGCTTTCGCAAATGGTTTTGTAAGCACAAAGTATGGATGTTATCCAACTAAAATGTATTTAATAAAATATATATGCATAATTTCTAGTGGTCTTTAGTTCTTTCATGTATAAGTGGTAGATTTAATGGCATATAAAGTGTTTAGTAATTTGTATTACTTAAGTTATCTCATTTATCATCTTTTGCTTCTCAGTAAGATGAATTTGTTGTAGCGTTATACATTTTTTTTATATATCTCAGCCTGGAAAACTTACACATTAAAAAATAATAACTATTTGTACCAACTGATTTGTTTGGAAAGTACACATTTAATTTGCCTCCATCTGTTAGGGTGAAAAAAGGGGTTAATTATTTTTTAAAGATTTTCTAACAATGGCAAACATAAATTCTTAAAACATCCCTCTGGCCACAGGCAAACCAATTACCTAGTGCTAACAGTTTATTGGTAGTGCATCAGTAGTCTGAAACACTGAATGTTGCTCTGATTTACTAGTGCTGCTCACGTGAGCAGGTGTTGGCCAATCAGAGTAGTGTGTAGTGTCTTAGGTTACAATGTATAACCAATGCACAATGTGCATCAGGCAGTCAGAGAAGCCGTGTGGATATCTTGTTTTTTTTTGGGGGGGGGGGGGGGGGGGACTGAAGAATAATAATTTAACTTTTTTATTGCCTATGTTACATTACTTAGTTGTCACTGAAAATATTTTTTTAGAAGAGATGTGCTTATCCTGTGTTTTGTGCTAATTACAAGTCTATTGATTTTGTTTTAAGTTTTGATTATTTTACTCAGAGATTCTGATTTAGATTTAAAGTTCCATAAAAAAATGAATGCTTCATAAAAACAACACTAAAACAATATCTAATAAATAGGCAAAATTCAATTGTTTAGTTTAAAATATAGTGGCTGGCCATACCCCATGCAATTAACGACCTTATCTGAAGCCATCACTATTATGATCACTTTTAGTAAAGTCATGGTCATCCCCCATAATTATCTCACTGGAATAAAAAAATAGCAGGTACATTTTCAACATCACATAAGAAGTAAAGCAGTTTTGTCATCATCTATCTTCTGTTGCTAAACACCAAATATAAGTAGAAAGGGTGGGTATATCGTAGGGAATTTGTTCAATGGAGTCCAACTAGAGAGAATGTTCTTTCAGGTAGAGGAGCTGAGACCTTATTTAGCAGACTCTAGCACAGTCTTAACTATGCATGCCCCAAAAATAGATGCTGTCATTACTCTGAAAACGGTCAGAGTCCAGGCATATACACACTGCTTTCCAACTGTAAAAGGGTTAATACTCTACTAGAGTTTAATGACTGCTATAAAACATACAAGGATGAAGTTTTAAGCTTTGATATAAAAATGTGCAATGCTTACAAAACGATAATATAAAAAGGACATAGAGCACAAGACAACTAGTCATAAATTAAAAAGCAAGATATTTAACGAAGTAGAAAGGCTTTAACCCTTTGTAATTCAATTTTGGATTCAGGGTTTCCTAAGGAGTTTTTGTTTCCGCCATTATACAATGGCGCCATCTGCAGGCTTGAGCCAGTACTGCGGTATGGGATGTGCTGGAGAGGCCTCCGACAACAGAGTGGTCAGTAAAATACAGTAAGAATACCCTGCCGGACGTCTTTCGACATCGGAGCTGTATAGCCTTCAATCAGAATGTCTTCACACGTCATACAGTGAGTAGGAAAGGGTTAAGTATTTGTAAGGCTGAAAAAGACATATTTCCATCCAGTTCAGTCTATTACCCCCAATGTTGATCCAGAGGAAGGCAAAAAAAACATGAGGTACAAGCCAATTTACCTCATTTTAGGGGGAAAATTCATTTTCAACTCCAATCTAGCAATCAGAATAAACTCCTGGATCAACAATCATTGACTATAACATGTAATATTGTTACACTTAAAGGGGTTGTCCCGCGCCGAAACGGGGTTTTTTTTTTTTTAACCCCCCCCCCCCCCCGTTCGGCGCGAGACAACCCCGATGCAGGGGTTAAAAAAACAACCCCCACAGCGCTTACCTGAATCCCGGCGGTCCAGCGTCTTCATACTCACCTGCTGAAGATGGCCGCCGGGATCCTCTGTCTTCATGGACCGCAGGGCTTCTGTGCGGTCCATTGCCGATTCCAGCCTCCTGATTGGCTGGAATCGGCACGTGACGGGGCGGAGCTACACGGAGCTACACGGAGCCCCATTCAGAAAAGAAGAAGACCCGGACTGCGCAAGCGCGGCTAATTTGGCCATCGGAGGGCGAAAATTAGTCGGCACCATGGAGACGAGGACGCCAGCAACGGAGCAGGTAAGTATAAAACTTTTTATAACTTCTGTATGGCTCATAATTAATGCACAATGTACATTACAAAGTGCATTATTATGGCCATGCAGAAGTGTATAGACCCACTTGCTGCCTCGGGACAACCCCTTTAAGTAAGACGTCAAGGCTCCTCTTGAATACTTCCAAAGCATTTACCATCACTAGATACTCAGGAAGAGCGTTCCATAATCTCATTGCTTACAGTAAAGACCTTCTATGTTGGTGTATAAAACTTCTTGATCCTAAAAATATAGGTTGCCCCCTTGTTACAGTCACAGTTTTTTGTATTAATAGATAATGAAAGATATCTCTGTATTGTCCCCTAATATATTTAAATATAGTTATTAGATTGCTCCTCAGCTGTTGTTTGAAGAACAGTTTAGGGTTAGCTATAGACATGAGCGAGCGTACTCGTCCGAGCTTGATGCTCGTTCGAGTATTAGGGTGTTCGAGATGCTCGTTACTCGAGACGAGCACCACACGATGTTTGAGTTACTTTCACTTTCATTTCGCTTTTCTGGCCAATAGAAAGACAGGGAAGGCATTACAACTTCCTCCTGTGATGTTCCAGCCCTATCCCACCCCCCTGCAGTGAGTGGCTAGGGAGATCAGGTGTCACCCGAGTATTTAAATCTGCCCCGCCCGTGGCTCGCCACAGATGCATTCTGATATAGATCAGGGAAAGTGCTGCTGATGCTGCTGCTGCTATAGGGAGAGTGGTAGGTGTAATATTAGGCTTCAAGAACCCCAACGGTCCTTCTTAGGGCCACATCTGACCGTGTGCAGTACTGTTGAGGCTGCTTTTAGCAGTGTTGCACTTTTTTTTTTTTGTATATCGGGCGTGCAGAGCATTGCGTCCTCAGTCGGCAGTCATTGTACATAGTATAGGGCCAGTACTGGTGAGGCAGGGACAGTGGGAAAGGTGAAAGAGATATACTGTCTATATAGGCAGTGGGCTTTCTCAAACAAATTTGGGAAAAATACTATCTTTGGGCTGCCTGTGACCGTCTTGAGTGTACTGCGTCTCTGCTGGGGGTAGTAGTCCTAATTATTACGCAGCTAAGTGTTACAGCAGGCTTGCGCAAAATTGTTTCCTGGCTCTGCGTTGCCCGTTATATCACCGCCGTCATCCCGTCCAGAGGGAAACAGTCTGCAGTAATTTTACATAGTATAGGGCCAGTACTGGTGAGGCAGGGACAGTGGGAAAGGTGAAAGAGATATACTGTCTATATAGGCAGTGGGCTTTTTCAAACAAATTTGGGAAAAATACTATCTTTGGGCTGCCTGTGACCGTCTTGAGTGTACTGCGTGTCTGCTGGGGGTAGTAGTCCTAATTAATACGCAGCTAAGTGTTACAGCAGGCTTGCGCAAAATAGTTTCCTGGCTCTGCGTTGCCCGTTACATCACCGCCGTCATCCCGTCCAGAGGGAAACAGTATACATATATACGCTGCCTACAGTATCTGTCTGCTGTCTCAGCTCAGCCTTTAAAAAAATAGAAGCAAAATACTTAAGGCCTACTAGTGGCCTTTGGACACTTGACTGCTTCTGCGCTGTGAATTACACTAGCTCAGCCATACGCACCTACGTCTCACTACAGGCTTGGGCAAAATTCTTTCCTGGCTCTGCTGTGCGTTCCGTAAGCGAAGTCAGCCTCCAACCACAGGCCAATAAGCGGCACATTTAATTACAGCATTCTGTTTCTGCACTACTGGTAATACACCATGCTGAGGGGTAGGCCTAGAGGACGTGGACGCGGGCGAGGACGCGGAGGCCCAAGTCAGGGTGTGGGCACAGGCCGAGCTCCTGATCCAGGTGTATCGCAGCCGACTGCTGCGGGATTAGGAGAGAGGCACGTTTCTAGCGTCCCCAGATTAATCTCACAATTAATGGGTCCACGTGGTAGACCTTTATTAGAAAATGAGCAGTGTGAGCAGGTCCTGTCATGGATGGCAGAAAGTGCATCCAGCAATCTATCGACCACCCAGAGTTCTACGCCGTCCACTGCTGCAACTCTGAATCCTCTAACTGCTGCTCTTCCTTCCTCCCAGCCTCCTCACTCCATTACAATGACACATTCTGAGGAGCAAGCAGACTCCCAGGAACTGTTCTCGGGCCCCTGCCCAAAATGGGCAGCAATGGTTCCTCCCCCACCGGAGGAGTTTGTCGTGACCGATGCTCAACCTTTGGAAAGTTCCCAGGGTCCGGGGGATGAGGCTGGGGACTTCCGGCAACTGTCTCAAGAGCTTTCAGTGGGTGAGGAGGACAACGACGATGAGACACAGTTGTCTATCACTCAGGTAGTGGTAATTGCAGTAAGTCCGAGGGAGGAGCGCACAGAGGATTCGGAGGAAGAGCAGCAGGACGATGAGGTGACTGACCCCACCTGGTTTGCTAAGCCTACTGAGGACAGGTCTTCAGAGGGGGAGGCAAGTGCAGCAGAAGGGCAGGTTGGAAGAGGCAGTGCGGTGGCCAGGGGTAGAGGCAGGGCCAGACCAAATAATCCACCAACTGTTTCCCAAAGCGCCCCCTCGCACCATGCCACCCTGCAGAGGCTGAGGTGCTCAAAGGTGTGGCAGTTTTTCACTGAGAGTGCAGACGACCGACGAACTGTGGTGGGCAAGGTTTGTCGCGCCAAGATCAGCCGTGGAGCCACCACCACCAGCCTCACCACCACCAGCATGCGCAGACATATGATGGCCAAGCACCCCACAAGGTGGGACGAAGGCCATTCACCGCCTCCAGTTTGAACCACTGCCTCTCCCCCTGTGCCCCAACCTGCCACTGAGATCCAACCCCCCTCTCAGGGCACAGGCACTGCCGTCTCCCGGTCTACACCCACACCCTCACCTCCGCTGTCCTCGGCCCCATCCAGCAATGTCTCCCAGCGCACTGTCCAGCCGTCGCTAGCGCAAGTGTTTGAGCGCAAGCGCAAGTACGCCGCCACGCACCCGCACGCTCAAGCGCTAAACGTGCACATAGCCAAATTGATCAGCCTGGAGATGCTGCCGTATAGGCTTGTGGAAACGGAGGCTTTCCAAAACATGATGGCGGCGGCCCCGCGCTACTCGGTTCCCAGTCGCCACTACTTTTCCCGATGTGCCGTCCCAGCCCTGCACGACCACGTCTCCCGCAACATTGTACGCGCCCTCACCAACGCTGTTACTGCCAAGGTCCACTTAACAACGGACCCGTGGACAAGCACAGACGGGCAGGGCCACTATATCTCCCTGACGGCACATTGGGTGAATTTAGTGGAGGCTGGGACCGAGTCAGAGCCTGGGACCGCTCACGTCCTACCCACCCCCAGAATTGCGGGCCCCAACTCGGTGCTGGTATCTGTGGCGGTGTATGCTTCCTCCACTAAACCATCCTCCTCCTCCTACGCAACCCCTGTCTCGCAATCAAGATGTGTCAGCAGTAGCACGTCATCAGCAGTCGGTGTCGCGCGGTGTGGCAGCACAGAGGTGGCCAAGCGTCAGCAGGCCGTGCTGAAACTACTCAGCTTAGGAGAGAAGAGGCACATGGCCCACGAACTGCTGCAGGGTCTGACAAAGCAGACCGACCGCTGGCTTGCGCCACTGAGCCTCCAACCGGGCATGGTCGTGTGTGACAACGGCCGTGACCTGGTGGCGGCTCTGCAGCTCGGCAGCCTCACGCACGTGCCATGCCTGGCCCACGTCTTTAATTTGGTGGTTCAGCGCTTTCTGAAAAGCTACCCACGCTTGTCAGACCTGCTCGGAAAGGTGCGCCGGCTCAGCGCACATTTCCGCAAGTCCCACACGGACGCTGTCACCCTTCGCACCCTGCAACATCGGTTTAATCTGCCAGTGCACCGACTGCTGTGCGACGTGCCCACACGGTGGAACTCTACGCTCCACATGTTGGCCAGGCTCTATGAGCAGCGTAGAGCTATAGTGGAATACCAACTCCAACATGGGCGGCGTAGTGGGAGTCAGCCTCCTCAATTTTTTACTGAAGAGTGGGCCTGGTTGGCAGACATCTGCCAGGTCCTTGGAAACTTTGAGAAGTCTACCCAGATGGTGAGCAGCGATGCTGCAATCATTAGTGTCACCATTACTCTGCTATGCCTCTTGAGAAGTTCCCTGCAAAGCATAAAGGCAGACGCTTTGCGCTCGGAAACGGAGGCGGGGGAAGACAGTATGTCGCTGGATAGTCAGAGCACCCTCATGACTATATCTCAGCGCGTTGAGGAGGAGGAGGAGGAGGGGGAGGAGCATGAGGAGGAGGGGGAAGAGAAAGCTTGGCCCACTGCTGAGGGTACCCATGCTGCTTGCCTGTCATCCTTTCAGCGTGTATGGCCTGAGGAGGAGGAGGAGGAGGAGGAGGATCCTGAAAGTGATCTTCTGAGTGAGGACAGCCATGTGTTGCGTACAGGTACCCTGGCACACATGGCTGACTTCATGTTAGGATGCCTTTCTCGTGACCCTCGCGTTACACGCATTCTGTCCACTACGGATTTCTGGGTGTGCACACTGCTCGACCCACGGTATAAGGAGAACCTTTCCACTCTCATACCCGAAGAGGAAAGGGGTTCGAGAGTGATGCTATACCACAGGACCCTGGCGGACAAACTGATGGTAAAATTCCCATCCGACAGCGCTAGTGGCAAAAGGCGCAGTTCCGAGGGCCAGGTAGCACGGGAGGTGCGGAAATCAGGCAGCATGTACAGCACAGGCAGGGGAACACTATTCAAGGCCTTTGACAGCTTTATGGCTCCCCAGCAAGACTATGTCACCGCTCCCCAGTCAAGGCTGAGTCGGCGGGAGCACTGTAAAAGGATGGTGAGGGAGTACGTAGCCGATCGCACGACCGTCCTCCGTGACGCCTCTGCCCCCTACAACTAATGGGTGTCGAAGCTGGACACGTGGCCTGAACTTGCGCTGTATGCCCTGGAGGTGCTTGCTTGTCCTGCGGCTAGCGTCTTGTCAGAGAGGGTGTTTAGTGCGGCTGGGGGAATCATAACGGATAAGCGTACCCGCCTGTCAACCGACAGTGCCGACAGGCTTACAATCATAAAGATGAACAAAGCCTGGATTTCCCCAGAGTTCTCTTTTCCACCAGCGGACAGCAGCGATACCTAAACAATACGTAGGCTGCACCCGCGGATGGAAGCATCGTTCTCTATCAGCATCAAAAACGGGGACCTTTTAGCTTCATCAATCTGTGTATTATATTCATCCTCCTCCTCCTGCTCCTCCTCCTGAAACCTGACGTAAGCACGCGGAACGGGCAATTTTTCTTAGGCCCACAAGGCTCACTCATATAACTTTTGTAAACAATGTTTATACGTTTCAATTCTCAATTCAATAAAGCGTTGAAACTTACACCTGAACCAATTTTTATTTTAATTGGGCTGCCTCCAGGCCTAGTTACAAATTAAGCCACATTAACCAAAGCGATTAATGGGTTTCACCTGCCCTCTTGGTTGGGCATGGGCAATTTTTCTGAAGTACATTTGTACTGTTGGTACACCAATTTTTTTGGGCCCTCGCCTACATTGTATTCCTAGTAATTTTTAGCTCACCTACATTAAAGCTGACGTTACCTCAGCTGTGCTGGGCACTGCAATGGGATATATTTATGTACCGCCGGTGGCTTCCTGGGACCCACCCATGCTGTCGGTCCACACGGAGTTGTAACTCCTTATGTCCACTTCTAAAGAACCCCAGTTTGACTGGGGAATGCAGTGTGGGCCGATGCCCACCTGCATTAAACCTGATGTTACCTCAACTGTGATGGGCAATGCAATGGGATATATTTATGTACCGCCACTGGGTTCCAGGGAGCCACCCATGGTGTGTGTCCACAGGGACTTCACATTAGGGATTTGTACCTGCCTGTGTCTATGTATTAAAAACCCCGGTCAGACTGGGGCATGCAGTGTGGGCCGAAGACCACCCGCATTTAATCGGACGTTACCTCAGCTGTGATGGGCAATGCAATGGGATATATTTATGTACCACCGGTGGCTTCCTGGGACCCACCCTAGCTGTCGGTCCACATGGAGTTGTAACTCCATGTGTCCACTTCTAAAGAACCCCAGTCTGACTGGGGCATGCAGTGTGGGCTGAAGCCCACCTGCATTAAACCTGATGTTACCTCAGCTGTGCTGGGCACTGCAATGGGATATATTTATGTACCGCCGGTGGGTTCCAGGGAGCCACCCATGCTGTGGGTCCACAGTGACTTCACATTAGGGATTTGTACCTGCCAGTGTCTATGTATTAAAAACCCCGGTCAGACTGGGGCATGCAGTGTGGGCCGAAGACCACCTGCATTTAATCGGACGTTACCTCAGCTGTGATGGGCAATGCAATGGGATATATTTATGCACCGCCGGTGGGTTCCTGGGAGCCACTCATGCTGTCGGTCCACACGGAGTTGTAACTCCATGTGTCCACTTCTAAAGAATCCCAGTCTGACTGGGGCATGCAGTGTGGGCCGAAGACCACCTGCATTAAACCTGACGTTACCTCAGCTGTGCTGGGCACTGCAATGGGATACATTTATGTACAGCCGGTGGGTTCCAGGGAGCCAACCATGCTGTGGGTGCACACGGAATTCCCATTGCGGAGTTGTACCTGCCTGTGACTATTTATAAAAAACCCCGGTTTGACTGGGGAATGCAGACACCTTGACAGAATGAATAGTGTGTGGCACATGGGTTCCCCATTGCTATGCCCACATTTGCAGCTCCTGATGGACGTGGCACAAGATTGGATTTCTCATTGCTTCTGTACAGCATAATGGGCTATCGCCCCTCCCCTTTTAAAGAGGGTCGCTGCCTGGCCGTGCCAACCCTCTGCAGTGTATGCCTGCGGTTCCTCCTCATGGCAGACGCACTTATAAATAGACATGAGGGTGGTGTGGCTATGAGGCCAGCGTGTGGCATGAGGGCAGCTGAAGGCTGCGCAGGGACACTTTGGTGTGCGCTGTGGACACTGGATCGTGCGAGGAGGTTGGGCAGCATGTAACCCAGGAGAAGTGGCAGCGGAGTGTCATGCAGGCAGTGATTGTGCTTTGCTGGAGGTAGTGTGGTGCTTAGCTAAGGTATGCCTTGCTAATGAGGGTTTTTCAGAAGTAAAAATTGTTGGGAGGGGGGGGCCCACTCTTGCCGCTATTGTGGCTTAATAGTGGGACCTGGGAACTTGAGATGCAGCCCAACATGTAGCCCCTTGCCTGCCCTATCCGTTGCTGTGTCGTTCCCATCACTTTCTTGAATTGCCCAGATTTTCACAAATGAAAAACTTAGCGAGCATCGGCGATATACAAAAATGCTCGAGTCGCCCATTGACTTCAATGGGGTTTGTTACTCGAAACGAACCCTCGAGCATCGCGAAAATTTCGTCTCGAGTAACGAGCACCCGAGCATTTTGGTGCTCGCTCATCTCTAGTTAGCTATACTCTCTTTGGCAATTAATCTTTTAGGGTTTTTTTTCATTTTAGATAAGTTTCCTGGAATAATTTTGCTTATAGCTTTTTAGTGTTTCTTCTCTGCCTCATTGTTTAGTAATTTAAATGCATGCTATTTTTTGTTCACTGCCCCCTTCACATCTTTATTGAGCCACATTATTTTTCCATATTCCTAATCCTTTTATACCAGTAAAGTATGGGCTGCTCAGAGTGAGTATTTAAGATGGCTTTAAAAGTTTCTCTTTTTTTTTTCAGTAGTCTTATTTCTGAGGACATTGTCCCAGCTGATAAGGATAAGGGCATCTGATTAAACTTTGTGTTCCTGAAGTTTGTATTTTTGTACTCTCTTCTCCAACAAAGCATCATAATGTAAGACATTATATAATAAATATAAATGTATTATATTATCGTCACTATTTCCTTGGTTTCCACCTGACCTGCACCCCTGTTTTTCTGTCAGGTCTTTTGGTTAATATTAAGTCTAAAATAGCCATCCTTCTATGTGTCAGTTTCTCTGTTTATATCCAGATAGTTAAAGTACCTATAATAATTACCTCATTGAGTTTTGCAACTTCAGATATTTGCCTGAGGCCTTAGTCACACGGGCGTTTTTTCGCGCGATTTGCGCATCGCATGTCGGATGCGCATGCGCAAATCGCGTGACCGGAGGCGAAAAATCGCGGGAAAAATCTGCACCTACCCGCGTTTATCGTCACTGCAAAACGCCCGTCTGACCGGAGAAAAATCGCCGTGCGCATCAAAATGCGCATGAAACTTCGTCTGACCGGCGAAAAAAATGATTTTGGTGCGCACAATAATCGCAAAACGCCGATAGCCGCGATTTGCGAATCGCCTTGTCCTATAATTTTTCGCAAAAGCGGACATGTGACCGATGCCATAGCGAACCATTGGTTCCATATATGCGCAAAACGCATGCGCATGCGCAAAACGCGCGAAAAAACGCTCGTGTGACTAAGGCCTGAGTAATACATTTTCAGTGGCTTTTGTTATATTTGGTTACCTGTAGCAAACCCCTTTGAACAGTTTATTATTGTTTTTACCTCCATGTATTTATACCCATAGATACTCCATATGTTCAACTCCCTGAGATATATCTTCCCAGAGTGTGGGCTTTAAACATAATTTTACATAAAGCTAAACCCCTTTCCAGTTTTTATGATTCCTTTTAAACAAACTATAACCCTAAAAGTTAACCGCTTAGTCACAGCTTTTATCCAACCAGGTCTCAGTTATTCAGAGAACGTCATAGCTTTCATCAGACATTATTATTTCCAGGTCATCAACCTTAATGATCAAACTTCTAGGAGTAGTCATCATACAGTTTGGGGAGCTTTTGGATATCCTATCCCAATTGTATTACTTAGTGTACTTCCCTTCTATCTCTGTGGTTGCCTTCACCTCCAGGACCCTGGTTTAAACACTCTGTTAGGGACAGCAAGTATGGACCCACTGAGTCAACCTACTGATTTTGCTTGGACTAGTCCAAAACTGGTTGACAGCTGCCCCTGGTGGTCAGAAGTACTGGTAGAAGGCAGTGTAAAAAAGACTGACCTATGAGCAGTGTCAGATGGAAAATCTTGCCCTTTTCTAGTCAGAGAGATGGTCAAACCCCTGCCTAAAAGCAGGGTAAATGTCCCTACAAAGATAACCCCACTGTCTTCCTCTTGGGCCTGACTATCCCTGATAGGAAACAGAACACACCACTGTACACACCAAAAAGACAGGGAAGTACCGAGAATGGTGCAGGGACAGAAAGACAATGGTCAAGTATACACGGGCAAGGCAAAAGACAGAGGGACAGACAACAAGGACAGGGGCAGAAACTGTACAATGACAGGGAAACAATTAAACAAATTAATACAGAAACTTTACAAGATAAGTGCAGACAAAACGTCAGAGGCAAGACCGATGCTGGGTGTCTGAGGCATACACACACCAGCACTCAGACAATGAGGGATGTTTCCCTGGTCAGCAAAATAGGGAAATTATTTCCTAGGCCCTACAGCTGAGCTGAAAGTCCTGGAGAATGTAATCCATGCAGTGCTAGCAAGAAGTATGCAGCAGTTCCAGTTACAGAGAAAGCAGAATGATTCCCATGCATGCCAGAAATAGCAGAAGGAAGTCAAGCCTTAGAATCTGATCTAATACACTGCTCCAACCTTCTAGCCATCTCCTTCCCAGCAGATAGCCACTCTTATGGTAGAACACGTACCCAACAGCAAGTTTGACCCAGCTCTCCATAAACCTAAATACCTCCTTCCCACACTAACTCATGTGCTACTTCTTTACCTCCCTAATCTCATAGACTCATAGACTAGTAGAGTTGGAAGGGACCTAGAGGGTCATCAGGTCCAACCCCCTGCTCAGTGCAGGATATTTGTCCAGCCTTTTTTTGAACACTTCCTTTAAAGGAGAACTCACCACCTCCCGTAGTAACCTGTTCTACTCATGGATCACCCTCACTGTCACAAAGTATTTTCTAATATCTAATTTGTGTCTTCTCCCTTTCAGTTTCATCCCATTGCTTTTAGTTTTTCCTTGTGCAAATGAGAATAGGTCTGATCCCTCTGCATTGTGACAGACCTGATATTTGTAGACAGCTATTAAGTCTCCTCTCAGCCTTCTTTTTTGCAAGCTAAATATTCCCAAATCCTTTAACCGTTCTTCATAGGTCATGTTTTGCAGACCGCTCACCATCTTGGTAACTCTTCTCTGAACTTGTTCCAGTTTGTCTACGTCTTTTTTAAAGTGGGGTGCCCAGAACTGGACACAGTATTCCAAATGAGGTCTGACCAAGAACGAGTAGAGGGAGATAGTATACCCAAGTCTTTTTCACATGTGCTGCTGCTTAGCCCAATTCCTCCCATTCTTTATGTGCTTTCTTCATTTTTCTTGCCCGGATGTAGGACTTTGCATTTCTCCTTGTTAAATACCATTCTGTTATTTGCTGCCCACCGTGCAAGCTTTTCTAGATCTTTTTGAATACGTTCTCTCTCTTCCCTAGTGTTAGCTATCCCTCTAGCTTTGTGTCATCAGCAAATTTGATCAATTTCCCATCAATTCCCTCCTCCAGATCATTCATAAAAATGTTGAACAACACTGGGCCTAGGACAAAGCCTTGTGGTACCTCACTTGATACATTCTTTAACTATGATGTGCAGCCATTTATAACCACTCTGAGTGCAATCACTCAGCCAGTTGTGAATTCACCTAACAGTGGCCTTGTCAGTCCCATGTTTAGTCATTTTTTTCAATAAGTATAGTATGAAATACTTTGTCAAATGCTTTACTAAGGTCAAAAAATTCTATATCCACCACATTTCCCTGATCAACCCAGTCGGTGATACTGCCATAGAAGGAAATTAGATTTGTCTGGCATGACTTGTTTGTTACATTCCCATGCTGGCTCTGGTTAATTACTCCCTTTTCATCCAAATACTTGCATACATAATGTTTAATAATTTGTTCAAAGATTTTTCCCGGTATAGAAGTCAGGCTCACAGTCCTGTATTTTCCTGGATCCACCTTTTTTCCTTTTTTGAAGATAGGAACAACATTTGCCCATTTCCAATCTTCTGGGTCTTCTCATGTTCTCCAGGAATTTTCAAAGATTATGGCGAGTGCTTCAGCAATTACCTCCGCTGCTATCTTTAGTATCCGAGGATTTAATTCATCTGGACCTTGAGACTTGAATTCATTTCAATTAGCTAAGTGTTCCCTCACCATCTCTCTGCTTATAGATAGCCTGGATTCTTTTATTCCCCCAATAGCACAGGGAAGATCAGTTGATGTTCCATCTACTTTCTGAGAGAAAACAGATACAAAATAGGAAATTAGAAGTTTGGCCGTCTCAACATCGTTCTTAACCAATTCACCATTTCATCTTGTAATCTTCCAATAGCATCTTTGAATTTTCTTTTGCTTTTAACATACCCCCCAAATCCTTTTTTTTGCTGTTGGCTCTGTTGCAAGCCTCAATTCATTATTAACTTTAGCTATTCTGACACTTGCTGCAATGCAAGTGGATACATGGTACAGATAGTATTTCAGAAAATATTACTTTGAAAGTCCTTGCCCTAAGCTTACATCCTAGGGTTCTTAAGTTATTCTTAAGAATGCCCCAGTAATTTGTCAACTCTATTCACAATGTGTTGAATTTGAGCACTACAAGACAGTACACTGTTCAATGATCCCAGTGTTTATGGCAGATAGCCCTGTTTGTCTTCCTAATAATTGATTCCTTCACTACCAGTACCTGTCTATCCTGCCCTGCATTTCTATTCTCCTTCTTAGGGCTCATTCAGACAAGCGTGTTTATGTGCTGTGAGATACTGAGGGGCGTGATAGAGGATGGTTGTTGCGTTACCCCTAGGTTCCGCTATTATGCATAGTGGGGCTGGAGGAATGTCATGTTTGAGACACTGTTTGAGACATGAAAGTCCAGGATTGCAATGTAATCTCCAGCAAGTAGTTGCTGGAGATGTTTTCTTTAAAAGTCTTTGGGCCTGGATTTTTAGAATGGATGGCAGGTTGGTAGTGGGGTAATCCATTCCACTTTCTCCACTCCAGGTTGAGGGGCAAGTTTAATCAGCACAGGCGCTAAGGGTGGGCCAGGAAGAGGTATATAAGTGGCAGTTTTCACAGACACAAGAGAGACTGGATGGCTGCTGGACCCAAGCAATCTGTTATACCTACTGAAGTTAAAAGACTGGTTGTTTTGTGCACCTGCAGCAAGTGACCTGTACAGGCAGGGATTGACTCTGTGAAATTAATGCTGGAGTATCAGACTGTTGTTTTCATGCTGGAAGCCAAGGCTGTATTGTCTTTGATTTATTGGACTGAAAAATAAACACAAATCACTCCTGTACTTGGAATTTAAACGTGTCTCTGTCTCTGACTGATGAACACCCTGCAAACTCACGGTCTACCGAGCTGTCTTCCCACAGTGAATACAATTGTGCTCACATAACCACGCATCTATTAGAACCATTGGTTCACTATGGTGTGTTCACATGTCTGTGTTTTACAGGCGTGCAAAGACGCATACCTGCAAAACATAGGACATGCGTGCATACATAGGTCTGTGCTGCATGTCAATATTCCCCATGGGGAGTCACTGAACACTGTCACAGCTGTGATAGCTGTGGTAGAGGATCGCAATATTCTCCCATTGCTTTCAATGGGGTTGCTGCTGCTACTAGCAGCCCCATTAAAAAAAGCAATGGGATGCAGGCAACCACTGCAGTGATTTTCAGGGAAGGGCTCATATTTAATGCTTGAAAAGCATCTCTGGCTTGTGTAAAAAAATAAAAATGATACATACTCACCTCTCCATTGCTGTTGGGGCTCAGGAGTGTCTTTTTTGCTTGGTCCCCGGCAGTGTAGTAAAGTTCTTTCAGCAGGCCGGGATTTAAAATCCCCATCTGCTGAAAGGGCTGTATCTGATTGGCTGAGCACTTAACCAATCACAGGCAGCACTCAGTCATTCCTTGAATAACAGTTGAGCCCTGCCTGTGATTGCTCACAGGCATTCAAAAGCAGCGCTTGGCCATTCAGCGCTCACCTGTCAACTTCTTCTCATCTGACAACTTTGCAAAGTTGTTGGAGTGTGCTAGTTCTGGACTAGCCTCCCTGTCACTCTTCCCTTCTCTCATAATTGCTCTTTTGAGCACTTACTCAGGCAACTATCAACCCATCTAAAAGCACTTTTAAACCACACGGTCTCACACTGCAACTTCATAGTTCTGAGAAGTTGGCGACATCATTACATTTTGGGCAATTGTAGCCCTAAACAGCCTTTCTCATCACCCTTCTGATTGAGAGCAATTAATGTATCAGATGCTTCATGTGTAATATAGAACTTTATATAAAATCTTATAGTTTGAGTTTAAGGTGACTACCCACTACAGGTTTTTTTCACTGCGAAATTCGCAGCATTTTTTTTATCTGCAGGGTCTATCGAACTTGTAATGTTAAAATCGTGATCGCGCAAAATTGCAATTTTAACATTACATCGCGATTTTAACATTACAAGTCTCATAGACCCCTGGAGAACGCTGCGAATTTCGCAGTGAAAAAAAACTGTAGTGGGTAGTCACCCTAAGGGCGCCTACCCACTGGCGTTGCCGATTTTCGTGCGTGAAAAACGCAGCGTTTTTCACACGGTTTCCGTGCCTTTTTCGCGGCGTTTTTAGCGCCGTTTTCGCTAATTTCCATTGACAATCATGGGTGCATTAAGAGAAAAATAAGGAGACATATGCGACTGACAGTTCCTATGTGAAAAATTGCAACGAAACGAAAAAAAAAAAACCCAAATGGACAAGAACACATTCTATGCTAATTGCTCTTCAGAAAAAACGCAAAACGCAATTTAGCATCGCAGGAAAAAAAATCGCCAGTGGGTAGGCACCCTAATAAGGCAATTTATCTTTGAAGATTTAAAAGCCTAAATTTCTAAAATTGAGTTTGATTGAGAGTGCAATAGTTTGTAAAAATGTCATTCTGTTTACTAGTTGAGTTTACTATTAGAGTTGAGCAAGCGTACTCTTCCGAGCTTGATGCTCGTTTGAGTATTATCATACTCGATGGTGCTCGCTACTCGAGCGAGCATCACGCCGTGTTCGACACAGTTTTTGCCCCTCCCCGCCACTGATGTGTCATATTTGACCCCTCCCTGCTGCGACGCTGTGCACGTCAACGGTAGTTTGTGGCTGGCTTGGCAGAGGAGAGAGAGAGACAGAAAGAGAGAGAGAACATGAACACAGGGGAAAAAAAAAGCTCGGCAACCTGCGGGTCCCATACAAAAATGCTCGAGTCTCCCATTGAAGTCAATGGGGTTCGTTACTCAAATAGAGCTCTCGAATTTTTTCGAAAAGCTCGACTCGAACAACGAGGACCCGAGCATTTGGGTGCTCGCTCAACTCTATTTACTATGTCTCTCAAATGTTTGAAGAATTCATTGGTCAGTCTTTAAATCTGGGCTTTTCTGGGGTTTTTTTATAGTCAGAACTACTTTTTATCTACTGTTCATTGTTAATTACAATTAGATCCTGTTTAAATATAAGGTCATGCCCTTTGGGGTATGTCTGAAGGGAGATCGCGAGGCAATCTTGCTGCATACAATGCGGGTGCCAGCTGTTTCTTAGAGCTGACACCCACCTGCAACAGCTCTGATAAGCTGTGCCACTCACCACAGCTATTAATCCTTTAAATGCTGCTGTAAATTTTGACAGAGGCATTTAAATGCCCCAATCGATGTTCGGGGTCCCACACTGCCCCCTACTGTGTGAGGGTCATAGCAGCTGGAGGCTTTATGAAAGGCCCCAGGGCTGTCATTGCAAATGAGAATGCCTGTGAGATTGCGGTATAATGAAATGCTATTACATTATACTGCAGGATCGATCAAGGCAGCAAAAGTTCTTGACCTTCTGGGGACTAAAAAAAAACAGAGTAAAAATAAGTTCAAAAGTTTTACTAATTAATAAAAAAAAGTAGTTAAAGCTTAAATAAACACCCTTTTGCCATATTTGTAATAACATAATCTAAATGATAAACTAAAATCCGTATTTGGTATCGCTGTGTCCGTAAAAGTCTGATCTATCAAAGCAATACATTAATTACCCAACACAGTGAACGTTGTCAGAAGAAAAAAAAAGAATACCATTGCACTTTTTTGGTCACCCTGTCAAGAAAAAAGTAATAAAAAGCAATCAAAAAGTCGTATGCATTCCAACACGGTACCAACGGAAACTACAAGACATCCCACACAAAATCTTCCCTTACACAACTATGTTGACGGAAAAATAAAAATGTTATATCTATCAGAAGATGGCAAAAAAAAAAAATTTTTAAAAATGTAATGTCTTTGAAAAAAAAAAACGATATAAATTTGGAATAGTAGTAATCATACTGACCCTTAGAATAATGTTATCATTAGAGATGAGCGAGCGTTCTCGCTAAGGCAGATTACTCCAGCGAGTATCGTCATTTTTGAGTACATGCCTGCCTGCCTGAATAGATTCAGGGGCCGGCAAGGGGCGGCGGGGGAGAGCAGGGGGTAACGGGGGGGGGGGGGGGGGAGTCTCTCTCTCCTCCCCGTTCCCCCCTGCTCACTGCCGCAACTCACCGCTCACCCCCGCCAGCCCCCGAATCTTTTCGGACAAGTAGGCATATACTTGAAAATGGCGATACTTGCTTGAGTAATTTGCCTTAACGACTACGCTCGCTCATCTCTAGTAATCATGTCTGTTTTGTTGCAGTGTATACATTGTAGAAACAAGACAAACACAAAAATGGTGGAATTTAGAGGTTTTTTTCATTTCACTCCACTAGGAATTTTTAAAAAGTTTTCCAGTACATTTTTAAAGTACATTAAATAGTACCAATAAAAAATACAACTCATCCCGAAAAAAAAGCCCTTTGACACCTATGTTGATGGATAAATAAAAGAGTTATGATTTTTTAAAAAGGGGGAGGAAAAATCCAAAATGGAAAAAAAAGGGACGCATGCTTAAGGGTTTAAACATATTTTAACATTGTTGGTAATTATCTTGCATGTCCTGTAGAGAAAGCTTTAAGCAGTCATCTCATCTCTACTCTGACGACACCTAATGATATACTTTTCCTGTGACATTACGCCCTCACTGCTACAACACATCAGTGTTTGTCTGCTGTCTGTCACATCATTTCTTTTATCTACTTGAAACTGGATCTTTCAAAAGCTGAACTTCTTGTGTTTCCATCATCTACTTACCAACCTAAAACTGACATTTCCATTTTAGTCTGTGGTACTACGGTAACAGTATGCCTACTGTCATGCTGCCATATTTGACATAGAAGCATAGAAAAAAGACTAAATGGTTTATCTAGTCTGCCCTTAAATTATTTCCTTTTTTCTGCATGTGATACTGTTAGATGAAAACTGAAAAGTATCCCTAAGTAGCTGCTGGGGCAAATTATCATAAGTGGTGAGAGCAGGGCACTATGCAGCAACACAATATTGTGTTTCAACTATAAAGACAAGATGGATGTCCTTATATTAAGCACAATACAAGGCCATAGCAATACCCCTGCCCATTACGAGGTATCAGTACAGAGAACCCCAAGCCAGACTGCGTCCTCGATAGGTACTTGGAGGGGTTGACTTGTCTGATCAAGTACTTGGGCCATACAATGCTATGTGGAAAACAAGGAAACAAGGGAGAAGTATAAAAATGGCTGTGCACATCATACAGGTGGCACTATATAATGTCTATGTGCTATATTGATGTGCAGGCCAGAAGGGTAGCTTTCTTGAACTCCAGGAGGAGGTTATCAAGGTCCTAATATTTGGGGACCAGGAAAGGATACTTCAGAAAGCGAAGCCACACGTATTGTACAAGGGCAACACTTTCCTATTGAAATTCCCTCCACTGGTAATAAATATTAATTCTGAACTATTTTGTGCTGTTAGACTTTCCGTCTTACAAGAGAAAAAAAAAATAATTGTTTGAAAATTGCTAATTTATCTAAATTTTCAGTAAATTTATATTTTTCTTAATAAGTACAAAATTTATTGATGAAAATTTACCACTAACATAAACTACAATATGTCATGAAAAACAAACTCAGATTTGTATTGAATAAAAAAAATTGAAAATTACTATAAAAAGTGACAGATGTCAGATTTGAAAAAAAAAAAAAGCTTTATTCCTTAAAGCCAAAAGAGGCAAGGTTCTTAAGCGGTTAATTAGTGATGGCAATATAGGTGTCAATCTAGAGGCTAATATTTTTGCATACATTTTGATATCAGTGTTTAATAATGAGATAGACCAATAATTTGGGTGAACATCTAGATTTTTTCCGGTTTGAGGAGAGTAACTATTAGGGTGCCTACCCACTGCCGTTTTTCTTCCTGCGATGCTAAATTGCGTTTTGCGTTTTTTCTGAAGAACAATTAGTATAGAATGTGTTCTTGTCCATTGGGTTTTTTTTTTTTCCGGTCCGTTGCAATTTTTAACATAGGAACTGTCAGTTGCATATGTCTTCTTATTTTTCTCTTAATGCACCCATGATTGTCAATGGAAATTAACGAAAAAGCCGCGCAAAAGCCACGAAAACCGCACGGAAAACGCTGCGTTTTTCACGCACGAAAATCGGCAACGCCAGTGGGTAGGCGCCCTTAGAGCTAACTGATTTTCGTTTTAGAAAGACCTTCTGTGGTCACTAACTGGAAGGCGTTGCTCATGCATGGGGAAAAGATCTCCCAAAAGGTTTTATGATAAGCATTTGTAAGCACATCTGGGCCTGGTGATTTCGGCTGGTAGGGAGTTGATATGTTGAAGCTCTTCTGCTACTGTAATTGTATAGTCAAGAGTTTCTCTCTGGTCTTAGAGGTGGTGGATAGATTGATATTTTGTAAAATCCTTTGGGGATGCTGTTTTATGCCCTGGAACACAAAAGGATTATCTTTAAAAGTGTATTAGGTTGAGTAGCAGTTGCATCTATTGGGTTTGTTAGTTTCCCTTTATTGTTCGGACCTATCAAAAATATAATCCAAGATTTAAGGTATTGAGCTTTAAAACGAGAGATCAGCAGTTTTCCAGATTTAGGTTTTTGCAAATAGTATTGGGCCTTATTCTTTTCAATTTCCTCTTGCATTGAAAAAGCTCCTCCTCCTGTTGTGTCATCTGTAATTGCTTAGTCAAAAGGTTTTAATTTTACTGATTAGCTCTTGTAAAAGTCTAGTTTTTTTTCTTTTTTCACATAGTGTCCTAGCCGTATGACTGAGCCTCGTATATATCCTTTATAAGTCTTTCATAAAACATGAGAGTTTACTTTGGGGGAAGCATAAAGAGTAATATATTCCCTTAGATCTGTTTCAAGGTTGTATTTATGTCCTGGTTGAGGTAACAAAATGTCATTGCTTCGCCATAAATTTATTGCCATTAAATTGCATTGCTTCGCTATGGTCAGAGAAATCGTAGCATGATCAGACCAAATGATTGTCCCAATCGTTGCCTTCTGAGAGGCAACAGTAAAGACTTATCGGTTATAAACATGTCGATCCATGAATAGCTATTGTGAATATGTGAATAGAAGGAACAGTCCATCTTGGAGCTATGTTTTGCTCGCCATTAGACATGAGCGAACGTACTCGTCCGAGCTTGATATTCGTGCGAATATTAGGGTGTTCGGGATGCTCGTTACTCGTAACAAGCACCACGCGGTGTTCTGGTTAATTTCAGTTTCCTCTCTGAGACGTTAGCGCGCTTTTCTGGCCAATTGAAAGACAGGGAAGGCATTACAACTTCCCCCTGTGACGTTCAAGCCCTATACCACCCCCCTGCAGTGAGTGGCTGGGAAGATCAGATGTAACCCGAGTATAAAAGTCGGCCCCTCCCGCGGCTCGCCACACATGCCTTGTGAGTTAGCTGAGGGAAAGTACTATCGTGCTGGTGCTGCTGTAGGGAGAGCGTTAGGAGTCAGTGTAGGCTTCAAGAACCCCAAAGGTCCTTCTTAGGGCCACATCTACCTGTGTGCAGGCTGCTGCTAGCAGTGTTTTTTTTTTTTTCTTCTCAAAATCGGCAGTGCAGAGCATTGCATCCGGCATTAGGGACAGAAGTGGTGCATAGGCAGGGAAAGTGTTAGGAGTGAGTGTAGCCTTCAAGAACCTCAACGGTCCTTTCTAGGGCCAAATTTAACCGTGTGCAGTACTGTGCTGGCTGCTGTTAGCAGTGTTGCATATTTTTTTTTTCTAAAAATCGTCTGTGCAGAGCATTGCACCCTCCATTGATACTACAGGGACAGAATTGTGTAGGCAGGGACACAACACAGTTATTGTTCATTGAATATACGCAGTGGGGCCTTCCCTTTGCAAAAAAGCGAAAAAATTATATTTGGCCTGCCTGTGTCAGTCCTAAGGCCTCCGTGTACGTGTGTGCTGCGTGGAGAACGTAAAAAAATCAGACGCAACCAGCTACGGTTTACTGCAGGCTTGCGCCATTGTCTTTCCTGACTGGCAAATACCTGCTCTGCTAGAGTTAATAACTCTGCTACACTAAAGTTGTGTGACACTTTTTCAGGGCCACACCACAGTTCTAAAAATTATTGTTCATTGAATATACGCAGTGGGGCCTTCCCTTTGCAAAAAGGCGAAAAAATTATATTTGGCCTGCCTGTGTCAGTCCTAAGGTCTCCGTGTACGTGTGTGCTGCGTGGAGAACGTACAAAAATCAGACGCAACCAGCTACGGTTTACTGCAGGCTTGTGCCATTGTCTTTCCTGACTGGCAAATACCTGCTCTGCTAGAGTTAATAACTCTGCTACACTAAAGTTGTGTGACACTTTTTCAGGGCCACACCACAGTTCTAAAAGTTATTGTTCATTGAATATACGCAGTGGGGCCTTCCCTTTGCAAAAAAGCGAAAAAATTATTTTTGGCCTGCCTGTGTCAGTCCTAAGGTCTCCGTGTACGTGTGTGCTGCGTGGAGAACGTACAAAAATCAGACGCAACCAGCTACGGTTTACTGCAGGCTTGCGCCATTGTCTTTCCTGACTGGCAAATACCTGCTCTGCTAGAGTTAATAACTCTGCTACACTAAAGTTGTGTGACACTTTTTCAGGGCCACACCACAGTTTTAAAAGTTATTGTTCATTGAATATACGCAGTGGGTCCTTCCCTTTGCAAAAAAGCGAAAAAATTATATTTGGCCTGCCTGTGTCAGTCCTAAGGTCTCCGTGTACGTGTGTGCTGCGTGGAGAACGTACAAAAATCAGACGCAACCAGTTACGGTTTACTGCAGGCTTGCGCCATTGTCTTTCCTGACTGGCAAATACCTGCTCTGCCAGAGTTAATAACTCTGCTACACTAAAGTTGTGTGACACTTTTTCAGGGCCACACCACAGTTATTAAACGTATTGTTCATTGAATATACGAAGTGGGGCCTTCCCTTTGCAAAAAAGCGAAAAAATTATATTTGGCATGCAGGCTTGCGCCAATTTATTTCCTGCCTGGGAAATCAAATCACTGGTAATACAGCATGCTGAGGGGTAGGGGTAGGCCTAGAGGACGTGGACGCGGCCGAGGACGCGGAGGGCCAAGTGAGGGTGTGGGCACAGGCCGAGCTCCTGATCCAGGTGTGTCGCAGCCGACTGCTGCGCGATTAGGAGAGAGGCACGTTTCTGGCGTCCCCACATTCATCGCCCAATTAATGGGTCCACGCGGGAGACGTTTATTACAAAATGAGCAGTGTGAGCAGGTCCTGTCCTGGATGGCAGAAAGTGCTTCGAGCAACCTATCGTCCAGCCACAGTTCTGCGCCGTCCACTGCTGCAAATCCGAATCCTCTGTCTGCTGCTCCTCCTTCCTCCCAGCCTCCTCACTCCACTACAATGACACATGCTCAGGAGCGGGAACACTCCCAGGAACTGTTCTCGGGCCCCTGCTCAGATTGGGCAGCAGTGGTTCCTCTCCCACCAGAGGAGTTTATCGTCACTGATGCCCAACCATTCGAAAGTTCCCGGGGTCCGGGGGATGAGGCTGGGGACTTCCGCCAACTGTCTCAAGAACTTTCTGTGGGTGAGGAGGACGATGACGATGAGACACAGTTGTCTTGCAGTGAGGTAGTAGTAAGGGCAGTAAGTCCAAGGGAGCAGCGCACAGAGGATTCGGAGGAAGAGCAGCAGGACGATGAGGTGACTGACCCCACCTGGTGTGCAACGCCTACACAGGACAGGTCTTCAGAGGGGGAGGCACGGGCAGCAGCAGGGCAGGTTGCAAGAGGCAGTGCGGTGGCCAGGGGTAGAGGCAGGGCCAGACCGAATAATCCACCAAGTGTTTCCCAAAGCGCCCCCTCGCGCCATGCCACCCTGCAGAGGCCGAGGTGCTCTAAGGTCTGGCAGTTTTTCACAGAGACGCCTGACGACCGACGAACAGTGGTGTGCAACCTTTGTCGCGCCAAGATCAGCCGGGGAGCCACCACCAACAGCCTGACCACCACCAGCATGCGCAGACATATGATGGCCAAGCACCCCACAAGGTGGGACGAAGGCCGTTCACCGCCTCCGGTTTGCACCGCTGCCTCTCCCCCTGTGCCCCAACCTGCCACTGAGATCCAACCCCCCTCTCAGGACACAGGCACGACCGTCTCATGGCCTGCACCCACACCCTCACCTCCGCTGTCCTCGGCCCCATCCAGCAATGTCTCGCACCGCACAGTCCAGCCGTCGCTAGCGCAAGTGTTTGAGCGCAAGCGCAAGTACGCCGCCACGCACCCGCACGCTCAATCGTTAACCGTCCACATAGCCAAATTTATCAGCCTTGAGATGCTGCCGTATAGGGTTGTGGAAACGGAGTCCTTCAAAGCTATGATGGCGGTGGCGGCCCCGCGCTACTCAGTTCCCAGTCGCCACTACTTTTCCCGATGTGCCGTCCCAGCCCTGCACGACCACGTCTCCCGCAACATTGTACGCGCCCTCACCAATGCGGTTACTGCCAAGGTCCACTTAACTACGGACACGTGGACAAGCACAGGCGGGCAGGGCCACTACATCTCCCTGACGGCACATTGGGTGAATTTAGTGGAGGCTGGGACAGAGTCAGAGCCTGGGACCGCTCACGTCCTACCCACCCCCAGAATTGCGGGCCCCAGCTCGGTGGTGGTATCTGCGGCGGTGTATGCTTCTTCCACTAAAGCACCCTCCTCCTCCTCCTCCTCCTCAACCTCTGTCTCGCAATCTAGATGTGTCAGCAGCAGCAGGACGTCGCCAGCAGTCGGTGTCGCGCGGCGTGGCAGCACAGCGGTGGGCAAGCGTCAGCAGGCCGTGCTGAAACTACTCAGCTTAGGAGATAGGAGGAACACGGCCCACGAACTGCTGCAGGGTCTGACAGAGCAGACCGACCGTTGGCTTGCGCCGCTGAGCCTCCAACCGGGCATGGTCGTGTGTGACAACGGCCGTAACCTGGTGGCGGCTCTGCAGCTCGGCAGCCTCACACACGTGCCATGCCTGGCCCACGTCTTTAATTTGGTGGTTCAGCGCTTTCTGAAAAGCTACCCACGCTTGTCAGACCTGCTCGTAAAGGTGCGCCGGCTCTGCGCACATTTCCGCGAGTCCCACACGGACGCTGCCACCCTGCGCACCCTTCAACATCGCTTTAATCTGCCAGTGCACCGACTGCTGTGCGACGTGCCCACATGGTGGAACTCTACGCTCCACATGTTGGCTAGGCTCTATCAGCAGCGTAGAGCTATAGTGGAATACCAACTCCAACATGGGCGGCGCAGTGGGAGTCAGCCTCCTCAATTCTTTTCAGAAGAGTGGGCCTGGTTGGCAGACATCTGCCAGGTCCTTCGAAACTTTGAGCAGTCTACCCAGGTGGTGAGCGGGGATGCTGCAATCATTAGCGTCATCATTCCTCTGCTATGCATCTTGAGAAGTTCCCTGCAAACCATAAAGGCAGCCGCTTTGCGCTCGGAAACCGAGCCGGGGGAAGACAGTATGTCACTGGATAGTCAGAGCACCCTCCTGTCTATATCTCAACGCGTTCAGGAGGAGGAGGAGGAGCATGAGGAGGATGAGGAGGAGGGGGAAGAGACAGCTTGGCCCACTGCTGACGGTACCCATGCTGCTTGCCTGTCATCATTTCAGCGTGTATGGCCTGAGGAGGAGGAGGAGGAGGAGGAGGAGGATCCTGAAAGTGATCTTCCTAGTGAAGACAGCCATGTGTTGCGTACAGGTACCCTGGCACACATGGCTGACTTCATGTTAGGATGCCTTTCTCGTGACCCTCGCGTTCAACGCATTCTGGCCACTACGGATTACTGGGTGTACACACTGCTCGACCCACGCTATAAGGAGAACCTGCCCACTCTCATTCCCGAAGAGGAAAGGGGTTCGAGAGTGTTGCTATGCCACAGGACCCTGACGGACAAGCTGATGGTAAAATTCCCATCCGATAGCGGTAGTGGCAGAAGACGCAGTTCCGAGGGCCAGGTAGCAGGGGAGGTGCGTAGTTCGAGCAGCATGTACAGCACAGGCAGTGCAACAGTCTTTAAGGGCCTGGCCAGCTTTATGGCTCCCCAGCAAAACTGTGTCACCGCTCCCCAGTCAAGGCTGAGTCGGCGGGAGCACTGTAAAAGGATGGTGAGGGAGTACATAGCCGATCGCACGACCGTCCTCGGTGACGCCTCTGCCCCCTACAACTACTGGGTGTCGAAGCTGGA
Source organism: Eleutherodactylus coqui (assembly GCF_035609145.1). Classification (NCBI taxonomy): domain Eukaryota; kingdom Metazoa; phylum Chordata; class Amphibia; order Anura; family Eleutherodactylidae; genus Eleutherodactylus; species Eleutherodactylus coqui. The sequence goes on along the minus strand of NC_089837.1, from coordinate 408,655,771 downwards.
CACGTGGCCTGAACTAGCGCTGTATGCCCTGGAGGTGCTTGCTTGTCCTGCGGCTAGCGTCTTGTCGGAAAGGGTGTTTAGTGCGGCTGGGGGAATCATCACAGATAAGCGTACCCGCCTGTCAACTGACAGTGCCGACAGGCTAACACTCATCAAGATGAACAAAGCCTGGATTTCCCCAGACTTCTCTTCTCCACCAGCGGACAGCAGCGATACGTAAGCAATACGTAGGCTGCACCCGCGGATGGAAGCTACGTTCTCTCTCACCATCCAAAACGGGGACATTTCTGCTTCATCAATCTGTGTCTAATATTCCTCCTCCTCCTCCTGCTCCTCCTCCTGAAACCTCACGTAATCACGCTGAACCTGCAATTTTTCTTAGGGCCACAAGGCTCACTCATAATTTTTCTAAACAATTTTTATATGTTTCAATGCTCTTAAAAGCGTTGGAACTTTAACTTGAAACAATTTTTCGTTAAACTGGGCTGTCTCCAGGCCTAGTTACCACTTAAGCCACATTAACCAAAGCGATTAATGGGTTTCACCTGCCATCTTGGTTGGGCATGGCCAATTTTTACTGAGGTACATTAGTACTGTTGGTACACCAATTTTTTGGGGCCCTCACCTGCAGTGTAATCATAGCAATTTGTATGTTCTTCGCCTGCACTCATGGTACAGAAGTGTGTGTGGGGTTGGCCTACACTTTAGCTACATAAATGTAACTTGGGCCTTGGCTATACTGCAGCTACTGAAATGGAACTAAGACTGCGCTTCCACTATACTGCTGCTTCGGAATTGTTACTGGGGCCTGTCTTGAGTGCTACTATTACTGACATGGAACGAAGACTGCGCTCCCGCTATACTGCTGCTTCGGAATTGTTACTGGGGCCTGTCTTGAGTGCTACTATTACTGACATGGAACGAAGACTGCGCTCCCGCTATACTGCTGCTTCGGAATTGTTACTGGGGCCTGTCTTGAGTGCTACTATTGCTGACATGGAACGAAGACTGCGCTCCCGCTATAATGCTGCTAGTGATATGTTAGTGGGGCCTGTCCTAATGCTACGGCTGAAATGTTACGAATTCTGGGTTCTGCCTATACCGCTGCTAATGGTATGTCTCTGGGGTGTGGAAACAGAGGCTTCCCAAAGACATGATGGCGGCGAGGCCATTTCCCACCAACGCGGTTACTGTTAAGCTGCATATAACCACGGACACGTGGAGAGGACACGTAGTGCCTCAAAAACATCCCCCTCCTCCTCCAACAGGGAAAACATTCTTGGCAAATGCCTTTGTATTGGTTCGTCTGGTGCCAGTCCAAGAATTTCACCTTTACCGACACTACAAGAGAGCCCCCCCACCATCCCCCCGCCACGGCCCACTTAATCCTGGCCACATTCCGAAAGCCAACAAAATAAAACCGTGCTACTAGGTCCGCAGTCACCACCACATTACCACCAACGTGGTTACTGTTAAGGTGCATATAACCACAGACACGTGGAGAGGACACGTAGTGCCTCAAAAACATCCCCCTCCTCCTCCAACAGGGAAAATATTCTTGGCAAATGCCTTTGCATTGGTTCGTCTGGTGCCAGTCCAAGAATTTCACCTTTACCGACACTACAAGAGAGCCCCCCCACCATCCCCCAGCCACGGCCCACTTAATCCTGGCCACATTCCGAAAACCAACAAAATCAAACCACGCTACTAGGTCCGCAGTCACCACCACATTACCACCAACGCGGTTACTGTTAAGGTACATATTACCAGTCTGACTGGGGCATGCAGACACCTTGACAGAATGAATAGTGTGTGGCACATAGGTTCCCCATTGCTATGCCCACGTGTGCAGCTCCTGATGGCGGTGGCACAGGATTCTATTTCTCATTGCTTCTGTACAGCATTGTGGGCTATCGCCCCGCCCCTTTTAAAGAGGGTCGCTGCCTATCCGTGCCAACCCCTCTGCAGTGTGTGCCTGCGGTTCCTCCTCATGGCAGACACACTTCTAAATAGACATGAGGGTGGTGTGGCATTAGGGCAGCTGAAGGCTGCGCAGGGACACTTTGGTGTGCGCTGTGGGGGGGAGGGGGGGCGGTTGGTCAGCATGTAACCCAGGAGAAGTGGCAGTGGAGTGTCATGCAGGCAGTGATTGTGCTTTGTTGGAGGTAGTGTGGTGCTTAGCAAAGGTATGCCATGCTAATGAAGGCTTTTCAGAAGTAAAAGTTTTTTTTTTGGGGGGGGGCCCACTCTTGCCGCTATTGTGGCTTAATAGTGGGACCTGTGAACTTCAGATGCAGCCCAACACGTAGCCCCTCGCCTGCCCTATCCGTTGCTGTGTCGTTCCCATCACTTTCTTGAATTGCCCAGATTTTCACACATGAAAACCTTAGCGAGCATCGGCGAAATACAAAAATGCTCGGGTCGCCCATTGACTTCAATGGGGTTCGTTATTCGAAACGAACCCTCGAGCATCGCGAAAAGTTCGTTCCGAGTAACGAGCACCCGAGCATTTTGGTGCTCGCTCATCTTTACTCGCCATACATCATGAAAAGACTCAGCATGTTAACATAAGCTGGTCCAAATTGTACCAAGTGGTCCCATAGGTGTATCTGGTATACAACAAAAAATAGAGAGAACAAAACAATAAAGAGATAAAACATTAACAACAAACAGCCCTTCACATCGCAGTGAGTAAATATAGAAACATAACAACTCTTTTGACATAACTTGTTTTGGGGTATAAGTTCTCAGGTGTTTGGGGGGCTGCAGGGCAAGCTTGTCGCTTAACATTGAACTTGCTTACAAGGTTTCACAGTGCATCATTCTTCTGTCAGTTGTAGGGGAAGATGGTTGAAGTCTTTGGTAGGTAGGGAGATGTCTTAAGTTCTATTGTCGTAAAAGGGTAATCCCATCTTCCAAAGATTTTACAACAAAGCAGTTGTTGTTTGTAATCAGAAGACGAAAAAAAAATCCCTATTTATATAAAATTTTGCTATTCCTCAATGTTGTAGTAACAGGCAGTAGCCGTGGCAATTGTGCTAGGGTAGCTGTAGATAGATTTGCTTACAAGAGCAATGATTAATATATAATGGATTTATTTTTTCTAGCAAAATCCAGCAATTTCTCTTTTATATGATAAAAATGTACCCAGGCCAATATAACTCTTGATATATGATCCACCAAATGTTTGGGGCAAGAAAATCTATGTGCTCTATTAATTATAAAGTCCTGGAATGAACACTCCACCAGCAGTACTTTTATAAGGCTTTGCAAATATTCCATCAGTTCAGAGGTGAACACACTTTCTGAAATCCCTTGAAATTTTACGTTATTATGGTATGTCTGTCTTCCAGGTCCGCACTTTGGCTTTAATTCAATCTAGTTCTGATTCTACAAAGGGATGTGCATTAATGAGGGAATTGTATGACACTGAAAATTCTGCCATTTTAGTTTCTGCCTTGAAAATAGTGGAGTTAATAGATTGAATAAGCTGGTCAAAGTTAGACTGAATAGCTATTTGCAAAGCTTTCAGAATGGCTTTCATGGCAGTATCAGTAACAGATGCAGATACATTAGATACAGGGATATCGTCGAAATGCCCGCCATCGGAAAAAGTGTAGTGTTGGTAGGCAATTGGTCCCTCATCTTACCACTGGATTGCCCCACCAGAGAGTCCAGTGTCTGCCTTTGTTTTGCTTGGCTGGCAGAAGGAGAAGAGGCCACCACCATGTGACCGTGCAGATGTTTATTGTGACATTGCTGTTGTGAATACTCCCACCTGGTTTCAGTGGGCTGCTCTCTAAACTTCAGGTTGCAGGAGTGATTAGAACAGCATGACTTGCATGGAAAGCCTCATTATTCGAAGAATCAGGGCTCTTCCTTCTCTACCTTTCCATAGAATCCATACATTCTGGCGAGCGTTCTGCAGGCTCTGAAACTGGGGAGTTGCCCCTCGAGCTTCCCGAACATCCAAGCTGTAGGGATCAGAAGAAATAGAAAATTATAAGCTTTTCCAGCTTGGTGGAAGCCTATTCCTAGCTTATTCCTCTGTGGCATCCTGGATGTTTAAGCAAATGAGACCTGTGGACCCTTGGATTTTACTACTATAAAATTAGTTTGGGGCCACATTGATTCATGAGCTCTGCACTAAACAGCCATTCACTCCAGTCACCAAGCCACTCCCCGAATTTCTTTACAAAAGTAAAGAAATTCGGGGTATGGCTTAGCTACTGGTGTAAATGGCTGCCTAGTGAATTGCTTCTATAACTGAGCTTCATAGGCCACCATAGATGGCATACCTGTAGGCTATTATTAAGCCTGTAGGTGCCCTTAGTAACCCATTGGAAACCCCCACTCCATCCGTCTTTTACATACTGCATTCGCATTCACTATGGTATGCAAAGGGCTAAACTGGTGGGATTGGATGTTTCCCTGCTCCCAGTCGTTAAAGTTGGAGCCTTTAGTAAGCCAGCCAAGCCCCCCTTCCCCTGGCATGAAAGATCTGTGCCAGGTTTCTGATGAAATGCTGTAAAAAGAGGTATTCATTGGAATAAGGCCCCTTAGTGACTGCTGTAAAAAAGGCGCAATAGGTGGTCACTGAGGGGTTAATATACTTTTTTTTTTTTTTTTTTTTAGATTAGTTTGGAATAAAAAAGATTGTATGTGATGGTAAACTTTAGTACCTGTGATTTTAAGCAATATACAGTAATTGAAAACTAAATGCTAGATCTACAGTATATATTTAATTTCAGAAACATATTTATTATCTTCAGCTGCAGATAGAATCAATAATGCTTCGAGGGAAATTTACTAAACCTATTATTCATTTTTTCTGAGCTCCCAAACATTACAAGCCAAATTACTTACCATCTGTTTCTTATGTATGCAATGTTTTGTTTTCACTTTAGTCAAAAGCAACATCTGTAGGCTTCTAAATATTTGCTAAAGCAGTTGATAATGATAATCCTTAAGAATAAGGATTGTTAAACTTGCAATGTTTCAGCTGCACAACAATTGTGCACCAACCTATTTTTATTACAAAAAATATGAAAAAGGAAAATTTTGAAATGAATATTAATTTTTTGGGGGAAAAACGATACAGTGGTGCCTTGGGTTAAGAGTTTAACTCCGTGACGGAGCTCTTAACCCAAAACACTCGTAAGTCAAAATCAATTTTCCCCATTGAAATGAATCGAAAAGCCATTAATCCATTCCGGATCGCAAGCTCTCCCATTGATTTCAATTGGGATGCCCTTGGCACCATTGAAAGCATTGAGCTGCCGGCAACCCCAGCAGTGATTTTCGGGAAAGGGCTTTAAATATAAGCCCTTCCCTGAAAATCATTCCTAGCTTCAGTAAAAAATAAAAAAATATATATATATATACTCACCTGTTCAATGAATTCAGTGAATGGAAGAGCGCTGCCTGTAATTGGCTGAGCGCTGTGACCAATCACAGGCAGCGCTCAGTTATCATTCAATGAATGGCTGAGCGCTGCTTGTGATTGGCTGAATGCTCAGCCAATCAGACACAGCCCTTTCAGTAGGCAGGGATTTTAAATAGGCAGTAGGCAGGGAGAACATGCTCTGCCGGCCCCATTGAAAACATGTGTAAACCCCTGGATGTGACAGTTTTGCATACCTGTGGCACTGAAGGAATGCCGTGCTGCAGATGTCACAACCGCAGAAGAGAATTGTGATGTTCTTAAATTGTTTTCAATAGGGCCGATGCTGCTGCCACTGGCCCCATTGAAAACAATGGACGATATTGCAAAAAGAAAGGATATGCTGCAATGTGTTTCCTGCATTACATCACAATGCGGTGCCATGCAGGAAAGCATTGCAAATGTGAATGAGCCCATTCAAACGAATGTTTTTTTAAAAATTTGTGCACAAATGTTGCACGATTTTCTCGCCAAGGACACCCTAAGGGTATGTTTATGTAACGTATAGGGTATGTTTCCATGTGGCGTAAACGCTGCGGATCATCCACCAGTAAGTTGTAATTAATAAACTGTGTTTTTACAGGTCATTGGTTAGACTGGGACTATTTTTCAAAATGCATTAATATTATGGCTGAGCAACGCGGACGTCTGAACAACCTAGACAATTTCTGATATGTCTGTGGACATTTCACAACAAAGACACAGCAAAGAAAAATAACATCCTTGGTAAAGTGGGCCTATCGCAAGTATTTTGGAATAAAGCTTGGTGATCAAGATAAGAAGTGGCACCACACATCATCTGTGTGTCATGTAACACTCATCTCACACAGTGACTAAAAAGACAGGAGTAGAATGCCATTCGTCATTTTGATGGTATGGTGAGAACAAAGAGACCACCATACTGACTATTATTTCTGCATGACAAGTACCAAAGGTTTCTCCAGTAGACAGAAAAATAAATATTAAGTGTAATTTTCCACCAAAAACAGTCAAATAGTAATATTATGGCATGTCCAAACCGTTATCAATCATCTTAAATAATGGAAATGGTTCATAAAAGTGAGATGTGCTGCTATTATTCAATTTTACCAGTGTAATCAGCAGTTTTTTTTTACAGAAACATATTAGTTACTTTCTGTTGTGAACATTTTAAAAAAATTTGTTGCACAATTTCTGTAGAATCAAAACATAATGTGTAACGATTGAGATGCAGCCCAACATGTAGCCCCTCGCCTGCCCTATCCGTTTCTGTGTCGTTCCCATCACTTTCTTGAATTTCCCAGATTTTCACAAATGAAAACCTTAGCGAGCATCGGTGATATACAAAAATGCTCGAGTCGCCCATTGACTTCAATGGGGTTCGTTACTCGAAACGAACCCTCGAGCATCGCGGAAATTTCGTCCCGAGTAACGAGCACCCGAGCATTTTGTTGCTCGCTCATCTCTACTAACGAATGAACATGGAACATTATTTTTTCCTAAGAGAGGATTTAGGGCTAATGTCCACGGATGGATTTATGCTGCATTCCCCATAAATAACGCAGCTATAAGGTTCTCATGTGGGATTCTGCCGCAGATTTACGCTGTGGGAAAAAAAATTGCATGTTCTGTATTTATCCGCAGCGGGAGATCAGTATTAATGGAGACCACGAAAAAATGTGGTAAAAACGCATTTTTCAGCGATCGCCAGCGGGGGCTTTTTTGTTTATTCCTGCTTTCTAAAACCGTGGACATATCCCACTCCTTCCATAGGCATGAGCCCTTAGTAGCATTTGGGTATTTTTTACGGTCTTCGGCAGCGATCTGCAAAACATATTGTTTCTCAGTGTCATCTTTTGTGAGAATGTTATTGTAATTCTGAATGAGTTTGACACCTTCTTCTGCAATGTCATTCGCAACAACTGTCTTCTCAGGTTTTTTAATTCCACTTTTGTAACCAGGATCATTCTTCCCTTAAGTGAGGTGATAAAGACTGATAACGGTCACCATGTATAACGCAGACCAAAGGTGCTCAGCGTTATACACAGTGCACCATGTTAAAAGTAAAGCCGCCATTAATAGCGGCAGTACTTTTAACACAGGAAACGTATTGCATTATTGTGCAATATGCAAATCGTAATACATAATTCACGTATAACATAATTGTATGTTAAATCAACTGTAGAGCCGGCTTAGCTTATCAAAAGCAATGCTAATTAAATTAATGAAAACCCACATTAATTTCCATTACTAGTGCTTACATGTGATTATAAATAAAAAAGCTAAAAAAACCCTTTTTTCTGAAAAGATGAATTTCCTGGTGAAAATTTCAAAACTTCATGGTTAATGAGGGTCGCCTCACAGTTGTCCAATTGAACTAAAATTTTGCACAGATCATTTTTCGTTGGTTGGAACAAGAAAGGGGGGTGGGAGCTAAACTTTTAGAAAGTTGAAAAATAAAGGGCACCCTAGTAGGCAGCCATAAGCACATTAAGAGCCCCTGGCAGCAGCTATAGGGAACCATTCTGCCGTGGCATGCCTCACACCATCCTCATGTTACAGATAGACCCTTCACTCTCCTCGTTCTGCTGTACAAGGCCTGCTGTCTCGCGCTGCACTTTTCATCTGTTGTACTGCCCAATTACTCTCTTCTAAGGACAGGCAGAGCCACAGCTGAAAAGCAGTGGTGACACTGAAGGCAAGGGGGCCCCAGTAGGGATGGGGGCCCTAGGCAATCACTAGCTTGTTCCTTCTACTGCCAGTCCTGAATAAGAGAAGAATATGAAGACATAGAACTACATCTTAGTTAGGGCACATTGTTTGAGATTGTTTTTTGTCTTTTGACCGATCATGACATCAAATTACATCCTAAAGATTGAATTAACATAAAATGTAATAGTATAGTTTTTGCTAATCTAGTCCTAGAATTCTGAAAAAGTAGCATTTAGAGAAAGCTATTCGGTTTGGAAAATTAACTTCTAGTACTTCTGGATTTACCATGATGTCATGTGGGCGACATGCAACATTGTTGTTCTCTGGAAAAAATTTTTGTTATAATAAATGTGTTAACCCTTTAGTGACCATCCCATAGTATTTTTACATCCTGCCTAAGTGGGCTTTAATCCCCGAGGACCTAAAAACATGCTCCCTCTAAGAATTAAAGCCTTGTAGGCTCTGTACGTGACAGTTCCAGGCTGCTGGCTCCTAGAGGTAGCCAACAACCTGGAGCTGCCATGGGGGGCCGCAGGAAGTCCCCCAAGTCACGCGATCACCAGGATCCACTGGATACCGGCAATCGCATTAAAGTGAATGGAAAGTTAAAAAACTTTAAAGTTTTAGCTCCCCTCACACATCAGATCCGTAAGGGGAGCTGAGGATACTCACCCCCGTCCTCCTCAATGTCATGTGGCGTTCTCGTCCTCCAGGACCTGACGCCGGTATCTGCACATGTACAAAAGATGGCATTATGTCACGCATGCGCAGAATCCCGGGAGGCCAGGGAAATTCAAAAACTTCCTGCCCCCAGCTAGTATGAGTAGCCGACAGCAAGGAGCTGTCACAAGAGCTGCTGTATGCAGTTCCCAGGCACATAATCGCTGTTGTCCAATGGATAACAGCGAGCATGCAAAACTTTAAAAAAAGGGTAAAAAAAAAAAAATTTTTAAAACTTTGTCTCATCTCCCCTAATGGATCATATCCGTGATGGGAGATGTAATTACATATGTAAGGCCCGGAGCAGTGACCAAGGGTTGCAGTAAGTGGTCTCCGGTCACATGATCACTGTTATCCAATGGATAAGGGTGATCACGAGAAAATTTAAAAGACAGTTGAAGTTTGATGCTCTGTTCAGTTTGGGCCCCGTTGTGCATCCAGACAGAAGATTAGGGCCACATTTGGTATGTTTCTGAACACAGGACAAACAGGGGGATCCATTTTGGGGTGAAAGTCTTCGGTCAGATGTGTGCTGTACAAAAAACTCTTTTTAAAATGACACAATTGCCAAAAAAACAGAAATTTTTAATTGTTTCCTTATGCTTTGTTCAGATTCATTCAAAAACTGTGCAGTCAAAATATGCAGTACACTCCTAGCTGAATTTGTTAAAGGGTCTAGTTTTCAAAATGGGGTCATTTGTGGGGGGTTCTCTAGCATTTTGCTCGCTCAAACGCTCTACAAGTGTGCTATGGGGACTAAATCAACTTCAAACATAATGTCTGTTCTCAAAGCCACTGGCTGCTCCTTTTGGTTTGGGCCAGCCAATCACAGGCAGGGCTTGGCCATTCAATGACTTCAATGGCTGAGCGCTCAGCCAATCACATACAGCCCTTTCAGCAGGCGGGGATTTTAAATCCCCACCTGCTGAAAGAGATTCAGAGCAGTGCAGGGAGAAGATAGGCTAGACTCGCCTGAGCCCCAGCAGCTGAGGAGAGGTGAGTATATATTTTTTTATCTTTAACACATTCTAGGGATGATTTTCATGGAAGGGCTTATATTTAAAACCCTTCCCCGAAAATGACTGCAGGGGTTGCCAGCAGCCCTTTGCTTTCAATGGGACTGCAGAAGTGCCGGTCCCATTGAATGCAATGGGGAGAACATCATGATCCTCTGCCACAGCTGTCACAGGGATTCTTTACTCCCTGCGGGGAGTCCCCTTGTCACTGAACACTGTGACAGTTCTGTTACAGTGTTCAGTGACAAGGCAACTCCCCGCTGGGGAAAATTGCCGCGCAACAGGGACCTTTGGTGCACGCATGTCCTATATTTTGCAGGTACATTCGTTTACACGCCTGTAAAACACGGATATGTGAACACACCACAGGGAACTAATGGTTCTAATAGGTGTGTGTTTTTGTGCGCACACTTTAACGCACATAAACATGCTTGTGTGAATCCACCCTTAAGGCACAAACAGGCTTGGTCACTAAGGAGTTAAGCATCTTTGGATCTATAAAATTCACCTTTCATTTTTTAAACCACATGCTATCTGCATAAAAATTTGATTATTTAAAGAGATAAAAAACAAATGGAAAATGTAATTACAGTTGAATTGCACATAAATAATTCCACCAAACACGTAAAAATGAATGGGAGTACTAGACCTCAAACAACACGCAATTGTGTATGTATACTGTTGACTTTTATGAATTTATAATATGTAAATGCCCCTAGCTTCCTTTTGGGACAAACAGTAACTCCAATTTTATGTGGGAGCACACAGAGGTTTTTTTTCTACTGGATTTATATGAACTGCTGACATAACATAATACATGCCATCTTGTGCAGGTACTGTAGTTTCACCTGCCCTCTTATGTAAATTTGTTACAAGACACATGCCATTATATAGTAAATAAAGTGCATAATATTGATAAGAGACTTTCTGGCAATGTTTTACATGTTACATTCCTGCCAAGCATCTTACATCAGTCTCATCTCTTTGTGCCCACAACTTATTGCTGTAGCAAAGTAGTATTTTTCCTCTCTTTTCCTACTCCTATGCTCCCTGGTGGCTGTTTTTGCTGTCATTAAATGAGTAATACCAGAATATCAAATTATACCCTATCCACAGAAAAGGGACTAACTTGCTGATCAGTGCGGGTCTCATCGCTGAGACCTCAAACGATCTGGAGAACGATACTTCATGTCCAGCTCTCCTGTCACTGTTGCGTTCACTTTTATCCCCCTCAGTGACATCACTCTGGATAAAATACTGGCCAAGCATGTACAATTAGCGCTTCATTCATTTTAACGGGGGTGATGGAAATACCCAAGCAAGCTGCCACTCTGGTACTCAGCAGTCTCATTGAAAGTGAATGGAGCGCTAGTGCACTTACATGACCAGCGCTCCATTCAGTGCAGTAACCCCACAGTAACGGGGAACATTGGACCTCCGTTCTTCTGAGTCTCAGTGGTGAGATCAACATGTTAATCCCTAATCCCTATCCTTTGTATTAAGTATAACTTGCTATTCTAGTAAAACCCTTTTTAATGCCTAAACCTAGCAAGTCTCTAACTCATTGCCTGAGTATCTTTGGTCTTTTAGCCATCCTCTAGCTTTCCTGTTCCTCTGATTGCTGTACCCTGGTTGCTGATATTTTTCTTTTGTTCCTTTCTGCTTCCGCTTCTCCACTTTAGTGTTGCTCATTGTGATTAGTGTTGAGCGAGTGTGTGTTTTTCTTCGATGAATGTGACTTAGTTGTTATGGTTCAAAAGTATTTTATTAGCTAGCACCGGTATCTTCGACTGCTGGAGTTCTAGGTTCAAATCCCATCAAGAATAACATCTGCATAAACTTTTTAAAACTCCAGTGAAATATTGCCCTTGGATTGATTTTAACCAACAACTTTGGTATTGCAAAGCACTTAGACACTTTTATTTAAAAAAAAAAAAAAAAACAGCACACACACACTTTTATTTGTAAAACAGTTTTCTGATGGCTTTTGCAAAAAATCAGGTGGTGATGACATGGGAACATTTTGCAAAAAATCCACATGATTTTATCGCCTGGCCGATCATGATGAGCAACACAAGCCATGATCGACTGGGCGATAAAATGTGATTGGGTCGTCCCAACTCAATTTTTGGAAAAAAATCTTAGTTTCAATGAATGTGTTTCAATGGTTAGCACTATTGCTTTTTAGTGCTGGGGTTTTAGGTGCAAATTTGATCAAGGACAACATCTGCACGGACTAGGAAAACTTCCATCTAGATGTTGCCCTGGACAAATTTGAAACTAGAATGCTAGCACTGTAATGACTTGGTCTTTCACCTGCAGAGAAGAAAAAGAAGAACTACAAAAAAACACTTAAATGCTCGACCCAGACTCTGCCTTTGAGCAGGTTTGAACCTAGAGTTTCAGCACTGCATGGCAGCAGTGCTAACAAATAAGCCAACAGACTTGCTACTTCACCTCTAGATGAGGAGAACAAGATAAATAAACACAGAGAGCATAAAACCGCCATCCAGATGTGTCCCTGGATCAGACTTGAACCCTGAACTTCAGCACTGAAAAGTAGCTGTGCTAACAACTGGCCCACAATGCTTAGTCTTCCATCTTTCTTCTCTTGAGGAGAAGAAGAAGAAACATACAAAGTTTATGCAGATGTTGTTCTTGGTTAGAATTGAACCTAAGAACACAGTACTATAATGCAGCAGTGCAAATGACTGAGCTGCCATGCTTGTTTTTTTTTTCTTTTTCCTCGTCCACCTTCTTCCTCCTCCTGCTCCTCTGGAGGAGAAAGAGAAAGAATGGTGATAGAGAAGGAAAAGTAAAAGAACAGGAAATACGAGGAGGAAATGAGGAATAGGAGAAGAAAGAAAAGCAGACGATGAAGGAGAATAAGAATAAAATCTTCTTTTCCTTCTGCTTCTTTTCTTCTTCTCATGCTACTCAGGAGAAAAAAAGACCCAGGAGGAGGAAGAAGGAATAAGCTAGTTGGTTCAGTGGCTAGTGCTGTTACTCATCCATTCCCGACTCGACTACTTCAACTCGCTGCTTGCTGCCTTCCCTGCACCAGACTCTCCCCTCTTCAATCCTTACTAAATGTGGCAACTAGGCTCATCTTCCTATCTAACCATTTCTTATGCCATTCACTGAACTGGCTGCCCGTCGACTGCAGAACTCAATTCAAACTCATCACCCTCACCCCTAAAGCTGTCCATGGCTCCACACCACTGTATATTGCTTCTCTCCTGTCCATATATCATGCAGCCCACACACTCTGATCCACTAACACATTCAGACTAAATGCCCCTCTAATACGAACCTCACATGCTCACCTCCATGACCTCTCTAGAGCAGCACAGGTCCTCTGGAATGCACTTCCCTAAAACATCAGGACAATCAGGACAATCCCCGATGCATGGAGCTTCAGACGTGCCTTAAAAATGCACCTCTTTGAAGGAGCATTTGAAGAAGCATTTCAAATCTCCAGATCTAATTCCTCATCCCCGCAGCATGCCTCCTGCCCCTCCTTATGGCTCCTCACACTTTACATTTCGCCAATCATGTACATATCCTGCCTCTATACCTCCTGTATCACCACCACCCTGTTTGTTTCCAAATAATTGAATATCACATGGAATCGTCGTGTTGTCTGTGTTCCCACATGCTTTAAAAGTGCTGCAGAATAAATTGGTGCTATACAAATAAAGATTATAATAAAGATTATTATTATTACCTTGTAGTGCTTAGGTTCTAGGTTCACAGGATGGAAAACATCTGCATGTAGTTTTTATGTTATCTTTAGTGTTAATTCTTTTTCTTCTCCTCTGGAAAAGGGAAAAGCTAGAAAAAGGAAGAAGACAGATAAAGTGTGGTGGCTCAGTTGGTAGGGCTTTTGCTTTGCACTGCTAGAGTACAAGATTCAAATCTGACAAAGGGTAACTTCTGGATGGAGGTTTTCAAAGTTTTTGCAGATGTTGCTCTTTTGGGATATGAACCAAAGAAAACAGTACTAAACAGATACTACAGCTAATCCTCCTCAAATAAGTACACCCATTTTTTTTTTACTTCTATTAACTTTAATGGGAATCTTCCTGTCTCAATTCATGATTACTTTTTGAAAATTGGATTGGGCACTCCTGACCCTTTTATTTCAATAGTCGCTCAACACTATTCCTCTTGTTGTGATATCCTGATCTATCTATGATCTAGTTTGACATTTGATACTATTGAGTATTAATATGTTGAGATATGTTTTTCTTTATTTAGAGAGATGGTAATATATCTCTAATATTACATATTTCTATCACATAATTATATATTCGGCTTTTATATGTTGGCTTTCTGCAGCTATGACTGTGAACCAGTAAGTATTAGAGAGGGATATGATTTATTTTGTTACATTAAAGCAGGAAAATTATTGTGCTTGCTTTGAGACATTGCGCTAGTATTGTTTGCTCGGCTATCATAGCGTAAACTATACTTATATAGGACTTGCAGAAATTTTTATCCTAACAGACCATTTTAATCTACTGAGCATGCTCTGGCTGATTAGCACAGGGAATGCCTGAATGTTATGTGTTCCTTTATTGGCTGCCACACACTGTTTCTGCTATTGGTCTTTGTACTGGTGTCTGTCCATTACACCCAGAGTCATTATTGGTTGATCTCTCTGTCTCTCATACAGCTGATTCCATGAACCCTTGAGTACACCAGTTGTCTTGGGAAATATGTCAGGGGAGCTCTAGTGTTATGTTTTAGTGTCAGATCTTTTGTGGCGCTTTCACTATATCAGTACCACTGATACGAGTCAGTGACTAGAGTCATATATATGCTCGAATGTGGCATTTGTAATGCTGCGATTTTCTATTGCTGCCTGTTCTTTCAGCATTTTCAAGTTTTTTAAGGCACCCCATCAAACACTGTGACATGCGATAAGAAACGGCGCTCAAAATTGTGGTAACATGTCGCGGTTCTGAGTGGTGTTTAAGTAAACGCATGTGTGAGAGTAGACTTTTCTTTAGTTACAGGCTTACTATATTGCTCATGCATGTGAGCTTGTTCCATCTAGGGGGACTTGTTTGAGAGTAGCCCATGTTTTTATTAGGCAGAACAATATGGCGCTACAGCAGCGTTGAATGTTTCTGGCCATATGATCGGGGTTAGAGCAGCAATAACATTCAAATGTAAACCTGCTTCTTATAGGCTGCAATTTTGCTGAAGAAGACTTTTAAATAACTTTTTAGGTGAGTGAACAATTCCTTTATCGTCTGAAAGCAGAAAGTGTAAATTAATAAAGTTTGATACAAATTATATGCTTCAAAAATAAATCAATTAAAATACTTAATGTACCTACACTTACAGAAAACCTTTGACATGTCATAGAGCACCCCAGCTGATCACTAAAATGAGGGGGTTTCAGTGCTCACTCAAGTGCTGTACCCCTTGGCTATCTTCGCTCATTTTGGGCTACTTCCAGCAGCTGAAGATGGCCACATAGGGGTGTATAAAAGTTTCCTCTACACCTCTACGAGACCAACCAAAACGAGCAGACAAAGCTGAGGGTGCACAGTGCTTGGGTGAGTCCTGCAGCTCCCTCATTCTAACGAGGAGCAAGGCTCTCAGCAGTGGGACCCCTACTGATCAATACTTTTGACATGGCTCTGTGACATGTCCAACGTTTTCTGAAAGTGCTGATTTAATTTTATTGTTCAATACATAATATAAAATAGGTATTTTTAAGAAAACAGAAAAGCACAACCCAAGATACTTTTTTACTGCATCTTCACCATTTACTGTGTAGAATCGTATTATAGTTAATACCTGTGTTTTTCTTCTTCTGTTTACATCATAATATATTTGAGTACACACACTAATGCATTAGCACACACCAAACAATAGCAGATAAAATTGTCAAGAACAGTAACTAATCTTTCAGTAAAGTATCCCCATTAGACATATTTGAACATCTTTCATGTTTAATTAAGTCTCAAAGCAGCTGCAGTGATATTGCAACCCATTGCCTCTGGGCAACAGTAAAATGACCTTGTTCCGTAATTATGGATTTTATTCAAAGGCATTATTAAGAAATATTTTGATGTGCAATTCTGTCAGGGCAAGATGTTTCCTTTCAATTGTTAATGGATTTTAAAATGATTCTACCTGTAAATGGAAGAGCTGTGGAAAATCATAAAGACAGAATTAATAAAATAAAACTAAATTTTTTTTAGTGTACCTGGAAAGTAAACCGCAGTCTTAAACCAAATTAAAATGGACAAGTTATTGAAAGTCAAACTTAATATATAACATTCAACTGTAAAGGCAGAGTACATGCATTTATTATATAGTAATGGAAATATAGGTTATATTAGGACAAGGCCTGTCCTTTCTAGAATTGTAATATTATATAATTTAGTATGATACCAATTAGAGATGAGCGAGCATACTCGTCCGAGCTTGATGCTTGTTCGAGTATTAGGGTGCTCGAGATGCTCGTTACTCGAGACGAGCACCACGCGGTACTCGTCTCGATTAAACGAGCACTGACCATTGAATTCAATGGAGCCGGCAATACAGCCGGCTCCATTGAAAGCAATGGGCTGCCAGCGAGCGCGGGATGAATTTTCGGGAAGGGCTTAAAAATATAAGCCCTTACCTGAAAATCATCCTAAAATGTGTAAAAATAAAAAAAATGTATACTCACCTTTCCGCTGCAGCCGGAGTTCAGCCGAGTCTGTCCCGCAGTTCTCCTGAACTGCTTTCTGTAGTATTCAGCAGGTGGGGATTTAAAATCATGAATTCATGAATGGGTGAGTGAGAGCTGCCTCTGATTGGTGAGAGCTGTGACCAATCAGAGGCAGCCCATTCAGCAGGCGGTGATTTTAAATCCCCACCTGCTGAATAATACAGAAAGCAGTTCAGGAGAACTGCCGGCCAGACGCGGCTGAACTCCGGCTGCAGCGGAAAGGTGAGTATACTTTTTTTTTTTTTTACACATTTTAGGATGATTTTCAGGTAAGGGCTTAAATTTTTAAGCCCTTCCTGAAAATTCATCCCACGCTCGCCGGCAGCCCATTGCTTTCAATGGAGCCGGCTGTATTGCCGACTCAATTGAATTCAATGGGCTAACATCGTTCTTCTCTGCCACAGCTGTTACAGCTGTGGCAGAGGAGAACAATCTTTATACTGACAGTGCGGGGGGGGGGGGGGGTCTCACTCTTGCCACTATTGTGGCTTAATAGTGAGACCTTGGAGCCCGAAATGCAGCCCTACATGTTGCTCCTCGCCTGCCCTATCCATTTCTGTGTTTTTTACATGACTTTGGTGATTTGCTAAGATTTTCACAAATGAAAACCTTAGCGGAGCACCTGTCATATACAAAAATGCTCGAGTCGCCCATTGACTTCAATGGGGTTCGTTACTCGAAACGAAGTCTCGAGCATCACTGAAAGTTCGACTCGAGTAATGAACACTCGAGCATTTTGGTGCTCGCTCATCTCTAATACCAATATATGGTTAAATGTACAGTATACTTTTTATTACACATGGGAGACTTTAGGTGATGGCTGACTGAAAGATGGCATCAGAGGCATAGCTAGAGGTTCAGCACAGGAGGAGAAGGTGAAACATCCTGAGTAGGCCCCCAAACAAGCTAACATGTTTACAATTGTAGGGATGCATCCCAATCTTAGTGGATATATAAAAACAATTTTAGATACCAGTTTTGCATAGGCACTCTGTAGCCAGTATAGTTGAGTATACCGCAATAAAATCCAGTGACTCACAGATGACGTTAACTCTAATTGTTGTCATTCACTTTTC
The DNA here is from genome assembly GCF_035609145.1 of Eleutherodactylus coqui. Lineage (NCBI taxonomy): Eukaryota > Metazoa > Chordata > Amphibia > Anura > Eleutherodactylidae > Eleutherodactylus > Eleutherodactylus coqui. The sequence continues at coordinate 408,638,089 of NC_089837.1, read as the reverse complement.
TTCTCCTTTTAATCTAGTCCAGACCATAATGACAGCTTCTTCTAGCAACAACTTGCCTCTGTAAAGTTTGCAACATGCATATTTTTGGCACATCACTTTTTAGCACTCCTCTAACCTTTTACTAACATCAGAATCTTTCCATCCCACTGCTACCCTAATTCTGTAACTGTTGCTGCTGGATCTGCTCCTTTTATTGCATCTGCTGTATGGCACAGTGCCTCCAAAAACTTTCCTTCAGAAATAATGTCATAACATTTGAGTGAATATTGAAATATTTGCATGAGGATTACATGACCTGATTTTCTAAACTCCAATTCAAATCAATAATGAGAAGGGCTGAGTGTGTGGGTGTCTTCTGTGAATGTATACATTTGGCACTGCTGCTTGGTTTTGCTGGAGTTGTAGGTTCAAATCTGAAGGCCAACATATGGATGAGTATTTTATGTTAGCTTTGTGTTTATTCTTGTCGTTGCTTTTCTCGTCCAGAATGGACAATTTTGGTGCCTCAGCTGTTAGCACTATTGCTTGGCAATGTTAGAATTTTAGGTTAAAATCTAACCCAGAGTAATATCTGGATGAGTTTTTTAAAGTTGCAGAACCCCAGCAGTGAAAGGCAAGAGCGCTAAAAACTGAGCCACATTCATAGAAAAAAAACCACACACACACTACCCTTTTCTGCTTTTATTTGTAAAATGTTTTTTAGTCAACTTTTGTTCAAAATCAGGTCAGAATTACCAAATTCGATTTTGCAAATATCGTATTGATTTTATGACCACAATGATCAAAACTAGTCATAACTTTAACTTCCCCTAGAAATAGTGCCACATAGACACCAACCCTGAAAACAATAGTGTCAGATAGATAGTGACTAGAGATGAGCGAGCGTACTCGTCCGAGCTTGATGTTCGTTCGAGTATTAGGGTGTTCGAGATGCTCGTTACTCGAGACGAGCACAACGTGATGTTCGAGTTACTTTCACTTTCATCTCTGAGACATTTGCGCGCTTTTCTGGCCAATAGAAAGACATGGAAGGCATTATTACAACTTCCTCCTGTGACATTCCAGCCCACAATTTTTTTTTTTTGTATATCGGGCGTGCAGACCATTGCGTCCTCTGCAGTCATTGTACAGAGTATAGGGGCAGTACTAGTGAGGCAGGAACAGTGGGAAAGGTGAAAGAGATATACTGTCTATATAGGCAGTGGGATTTTTCTAAAAAATTGGGGAAAAATACTATATTTGGGCCGCCTGTGACCGTCTTCAGTGTACTGCGTGTCTGCTGGGGGTAGTAGTCCTAATTAATACGCAGCTAAGCGTTACAGCAGGCTTGCGCAAAATTGTTTCCTGGCTCTGCTGTCTCCGTTACATCACCGCCGTCATAGTCCCAGAGGGAAACAGTATACATAATATACGCTGCATACAGTATCTGTCTGGTGTTTCAGCTCACCATTTAAAAAAATTGAAGCAAAATACTTAAGGCCTACCACTGCCCTTTGGCCACTTGACTGCTTCTGCGCAGTGAATTCCACTAGCTGAGTGATACACACCTACGTCTCACTACAGGCTTGCGCAAAATTGTTTCCTGGCTCTGCTGTGCCCGTTACATCACCGCCGTCATAGCGCCAGAGGGAAACTGTATACATAATATACGCTGCATACAGTATCTGTCTGGTGTTTCAGCTCACCATTTAAAAAACTTGAAGCAAAATACTTAAGGCCTACCACTGCCCTTTGGCCACTTGACTGCTTCTGCGCTGTGAATTCCACTAGCTCAGTCATACGCACCTACGTCTTACTACAGGCGTGCGCAAAATTGCTTCCTGGCTCTGCTGTGCGTTCCGTAAGCGAAGTCAGCCTCCAACCACAGGCCAATAAGCGGCACATTTAATTACAACGTTCTGTTTCTGCTCTACTCGTAATACACCATGCTGAGGGGTAAAGGTAGGCCTAGAGGACGTGGATGCGGGCGAGGACGCGGGGGCCCAAGTCAGGGTGTGGGCACAGGCCGAGCTCCTGATCCAGGTGTATCGCAGCCGACTGCTGCGGGATTAGGAGAGAGGCACGTTTCTGGTGTCCCCAGATTCATCTCACAATTAATGGGTCCACGCGGTAGACCTTTATTAGAAAATGAGCAGTGTGAGCAGGTCCTGTCGTGGATGGCAGAAAGTGCATCCAGCAATCTATCGACCACCCAGACTTCTACGCCATCCACTGCTGCAACTCCGAATCCTCTGGCTGCTGCTCCTCCTTCCTCCCAGCCTCCTCACTCCATTACAATGACACATTCTGAGGAGCAGGCAGACTCCCAGGAACTGTTCTCGGGCCCCTGCCCAGAATGGGCAGCAATGGTTCCTCTCCCACTGGAGGAGTTTGTCGTGACCGATGCCCAACCTTTGGAAAGTTCCTGGGGTCCGGGGGATGAGGCTGGGGACTTCCGGCAACTGTCTCAAGAGCTTTCAGTGGGTGAGGAGGACGATGACGATGAGACACAGTTATCTATCACTCAGGTAGTAGTAATTGCAGTAAGTCCGAGGGAGGAGCGCACAGAGGATTCGGAGGAAGAGCAGCTGGACGATGAGGTGATTGACCCCACCTGGTTTGCTAAGCCTACTGAGGACAGGTCTTCAGAGGGGGAGGCAAGTGCAGCAGCAGGGCAGGTTGGAAGAGGCAGTGCGGTGGCCAGGGGTAGAGGCAGGGCCAGACCGAATAATCCACCAACTGTTTCCTAAAGCGCCCCCTCGCGCCATGCCACCCTGCAGAGGCCGAGGTGCTCAAAGATGTGGCAGTTTTTCACTGAGAGTGCAGATGACCTACGAACGATGGTGTGCAAGGTTTGTCGCGACAAGATCAGCCGGGGAGCCACCACCACCAGCATGCGCAGGCATAGGATGGCCAAGCACCCCACAAGGTGGGACGAAGGCCATTCACCGCCTCCGGTTTGCACCACTGCCTCTCCCCTTGTGCCCCAACCTGCCACTGAGATCCAACCCCCCTCTCAGGACACAAGCATGACCGTCTCCCGGCCTGCACCAACACCCTTACCTTCGCTGTCCTCGGCCCCATCCAGCAATGTCTCTCAGCGCACCTTCCAGCCGTCGCTAGGGAAACTGTTTGAGCGAAAGCGCAAGTACGCCGCCACGCACCCGCACGCTCAAGCGTTAAACGTGCACATAGCCAAATTGATCGGCCTGGAGATGCTGTCGTATAGGCTGGTGAAAACGGAGGCTTTCAAAAACATGATGGCGGTGGCGGTCCCGCGCTACTCTGTTCCCAGTCACCACTACTTTTCCCGATGTGCCGTCCCAGCCCTGCACGACCACGTCTCCCGCAACATTGTACGCGCCCTCACCAACGCGGTTACTGCCAAGGTCCACTTAACAATGGACACGTGGACAAGCACAGGTGGGCAGGGCCACTATATCTCCCTGACGGCACATTGGGTGAATTTAATGGAGGCTGGGACCGAGTCAAAGCCTGGGACCGCTCACGTCCTCCCCACCCCCCAGAATTGCGGGCCCCAGCTCGGTGCTGGTATCTGCGGCGGTGTATGCTTCCTCCACTAAACCACCCTTCTCTTCCTCCTCTTACGCAACCTCTGTCTCACAATCAAGATGTGTCAGCAGCAGCAGCACGCCGCTAGCAGTCGGTGTCGCGCGGTGTGGCAGCACAGCGGTGGCCAAGCGTCAGCAGGCCGTGCTGAAACTACTCAGCTTAGCAGAGAAGAGGCACACGGCCCACGAACTGCTGCAGGGTCTGACAGAGCAGACCGACCGCTGGCTTGCGCCGCTCAGCCTCCAACCGGGCATGGTCGTGTGTGACAACGGCCGTAACCTGGTGGCGGCTCTGCAGCTCGGTAGCCTAACGCACGTGCCATGCCTGGCCCACGTCTTTAATTTGGTGGTTCAGCACTTTCTGAAAAGCTACCCACGCTTGTCAGACCTGCTCGGAAAGGTGCGCCGGCTCAGCGCACATTTCCGCAAGTCCAACACGGACACTGCCACCCTGCGGACTCTGCAACATCGGTTTAATCTGCCAGTGCACCGACTGCTGTGCGACGTGCCCACACGGTGGAACTCTACGCTCCACATGTTGGCCAGGCTCTATGAGCAGCATAGAGCTATAGTGGAATACCAACTCCAACATGGGCGGCGTAGTGGGAGTCAGCCTCCTCAATTCTTTACAGAAGAGTGGGCCTGGTTGGCAGACATCTGCCAGGTCTTTGGAAACTTTGAGTAGTCTACCCAGATGGTGAGCAGGGATGCTGCAATCATTAGCGTCACCATTGCTCTGCTATGCCTCTTGAGAAGTTCCCTGCAAAGCATAAAGGCAGACGCTTTGCGCTCGGAAACGGAGACAGGGGAAGACAGTATGTCGCTGGATAGTCAGAGCACCCTCATGTCTATATCTCAGCGCGTTGAGGAGGAGGAGGTGGAGGAGCATGAGGAGGAGGGGGAAGAGACAGCTTGGCCCACTGCTGAGGGTACCCATGCTGCTTGCCTGTCATCCTTTCAGCGTGTATGGCCTGAGGAGGGGGAGGAGGAAGATCCTGAAAGTGATCTTCCTAGTGAGGACAGTCATGTGTTGCATTCAGGTACCCTGGCACACATGGCTGACTTCATGTTAGGATGCCTTTCTCGTGACCCTCGCGTTACACGCATTCTGGCCACTATGGATTACTGGGTGTACACACTGCTCAACCCACGGTATAAGGAGAACCTTTCCACTCTCATACCCGAAGAGGAAAGGGGTTCGAGAGTGATGCTATTCCACAGGACCCTGGCGGACAAACTGATGGTAAAATTCCCATCCGACAGCGCTAGTGGCAGAAGGCGCAGTTCCGAGGGCCAGGTAGCAGGGGAGGCGCGGAGATCAGGCAGCATGTACAGCACAGCCAGGGGAACACTCTCCAAGGCCTTTGACAGCTTTCTGGCTCCCCAGCAAGACTGTGTCACCGCTCCCCAGTCAAGGCTGAGTTGGCGCGAGCACTGTAAAAGGATGGTGAGGGAGTACGTAGCCGATCGCACGACCGTCCTCGGTGACGCCTCTGCCCCCTACAACTACTGAGTGTCGAAGCTGGACACGTGGCCTGAACTCACGCTGTATGCCCTGGAGGTGCTTGCTTGTCCTGCGGCTAGCGTCTTGTCAGAGAGGGTGTTTAGTGCAGCTGGGGGAATCATCACGAATAAGCGTACCCGCCTGTCAACCGACAGTGCCGACAGGCTTACACTCATAAAGATGAACAAAGCCTAGATTTCCCCAGACTTCTCTTCTCCACCAGCGGATAGCAGCGGTACCTAAACAATACGTAGGCTGCACCCACGGATGGAAGCATCGTTCTCTATCTCCATCAAAAATGGGGACCTTTAAGCTTCATCAATCTGTGTATTATATTCATCCTCCTCCTCCTCCTGCTCCTCCTCCTGAAACCTCACGTAATCATGCCGAGCGGGCAATTTTTCTTAGGCCCACAAGGCTCAGTCATATTACTTTAGTAAACAATGTTTATACGTTTCAATTCTCATTAAAGCGTTGAAACTTGCCCCTGAACCAATTTTTATTTTAACTGGGCTGCCTATAGGCCTAGTTACAAATTAAGCCACATTAACCAAAGCGATTAATGGGTTTCACCTGCCCTCTTGGTTGGGCATGGGCAATTTTTCTCAGGTACATTAGTACTGTTGGTACACCAATTTTTTTGGGCCCTCGCCTACAGTGTAATCCTAGTAATTTTTATGGGCTTCGCCTGCACTCATGGTACAGCAAGGTGTGTGGGGTTGGCCTACACTTTTGCTACATAAACATAAATGTAACTGGGGCCTTGTCTATACTGCAACTACTGAAATGTGAAAGAGACTGTTATCTCCCTAAACTGCTGCAACGGGAATGTTACTGTGGCCTGTCTTGACTGCTACTACTACTGAAATGGAACTAATACTGTGCTCCCTCTATATTGCTGCTTCGGAATTGTTACTGGGGCCTGTCTGGACTGCCACTACTACTGAAATGGCACTAATTCTGGGCTCTACCTATACCGCTGCTAATGCTATATCACTGGGGTGTGGAAACGGAGGCTTCCCAAAGACATGATGGTGGCGAGGCCATTTCCCACCAACGCGGTTACTGTTAAGGTGCATATAACCACGGACACGTGGAGAGGACACGTAGTGCCTCAAAAACATCCCCCTCCTCCTCCAACAATGAAAACATTCTTGGCAAATACCTTTGCATTGGTCCGTCTGGTGGCAGTCCAAGAATTTCACCTTTACCGACACAACAAGAGAGCCCCCCACCATCCCCCGCCATGGCCCACATAATCCTGGCCACATTCCGAAAACCAACTAAATAAAACCGTGCTACTAGGTCCGCAGTCGCCACCACATTCCCACCAACGTGGTTACTGTTAAGGTACATATTACCACTCTGACTGGGGCATGCACTGTGGGCCGAAGCACACCTGTATTGTATGTGATATTAGCTCTGATGAGCAGGGCACTGCAATGGGATACATTTATGTACTGCCGATGGGTACCAGGGAGCCACCCATGCTGTGGGTCCACAGGGACTTCACATTAGGGATTTGTACCTGCCAGTGTCTATGTATTAAAAACCCCGGTCAGACTGGGGCATGCAGTGTGGGCCGAAGACCACCTGCATTTAATCGGACGTTACCTCAGCTGTGATGGGCAATGCAAAGGGATATACTTATGTACCGCCGGTGGCTTCCTGGGACCCACCCATGCTGTCGGTCCACACGGAGTTGTAACTGCATGTGTCCACTTCTAAAGAACCACAGTCTGACTAGGGCATGCTGTGTGGGCCGAAGCCCACCTGCATTAAACCTGACGTTACCTCAGCTGTGCTGGGCACTGCAATGGGATTTATTTATGTACCGCCGATGGGTTCCAGGGAGCCATCCATGCTGTGGGTCCACAGGGACTTCACAATAGGGAGTTGTACCTGCCTGTGTCTACTTATAAAAACCCCCAGTGTGACTGGGGCATGCAGACACTTTGACAGAATGTATAGTGTGTGGTACATGGGTTCCCCATTGCTATGCCCACGTGTGCAGCTCCTGATGGAGGTGGCACAGGATTGGATTTCTCATTGCTTCCTTACAGCATTGTGGGCTTTTAAGGAGGCCCTGCCAACCCTCTGCAGTGTGTGCCTGCGGTTCCTCCTCCTTGCAGAAGCACTAATAAATAGACATGAGGGTGGTGTGGCTGTGAGGCCAGCGTGTGGCATGAGGGCAGCTGAAGGCTGCGCAGGAACACTTTGGTGTGCGCTGTGGACACTGGGTCGTGCGGGGGGGTTGGGCAGCATGTAACCCAGGAGAAGTGGCAGCGGAGTGTCATGCAGGCAGTGATTGTGCTTTATTGGAGGTAGTGTGTTGCTTAGCTAAGGTATGCCTTGCTAATGAGCGTTTTTCAGAAGTAAAAATTGTTGGGAGGGGGTGGGCCCACTCTTGCCACTATTGTGGCTTAATAGTGGCACCTAGGAACTTGAGATGCAGCCCAACATGTAGCCCCTCGCCTGCCCTATCCGTTTCTGTGTCGTTCCCATCACTTTCTTGAATTTCCCAGATTTTCACAAATGAAAACCTTAGCGAGCATCGGCGATATACAAAAATGCTCGGGTCGCCCATTGACTTCAATGGGGTTCGTTACTCGAAACGAACCCTCGAGCATCGCGAAAAGTTCGTCTCGAGTAACGAGCACCCGAGCATTTTGGTGCTCGCTCATCTCTAATAGTGACCCTAAAAATGTGCCGAATAATGCCTACATTATGTCAGAGACAGTAATAGTGGAGAACACAGTAAAAGTGCAATGTGTTGTACCCCAAGTAGTAATAATGTCATATTTTGTATCCCACAAAGAAATAGGGATCTTCTCAGTGCCCCAAATAGTAGCATTACCTTCTTGTCACTATTATAGTTTGTCACTTGAGGTACAATGCTCCCTTAACAGGTAAGTCAATAAGACAAATTGGGAAATGGTACATTCAAACATTATTTCAAAGCAATTGATTAGCCCATGTACTTTACAAATTCATCTCGTATAAATTGGACATCCTGGGCATTTGTGAAATGAGGTGGACAGAAAAAGGACAGAGCATTAGTAACTGCTTTATATGTGGGACATAATACCAACTATATACATAGTGTGGGGCTCATACTCTCAGCTCAAGTGGATTTCAGCAACTGTAAGCTAGTTTTAGATATAGTGATAGTTTGAGCCTCATCATGTGAAGGCCACCATGAAGATGTTGATGATATACTGTAGATAAAGACCCTTTTTATGTTTAGTTACAAATTGTCTTCGATGAGGCTTGGATTGACTTGGTCATGCTTACAGAGAATTTTATTGTATAGATTGACCCAACGGCTATCAATTAATTATCTTTTGCATTCTAAACAATCACATACTATGGATCAAACATTGGCTCTGACTACTACCTTGTCTTGGCTCAGGTCTATGTACACCGTAAGTGTATACAACTGAGCATTAAATGACCATGTTCCTTTGATGTCGTGAAACTTAAAGATCCTGTCACAGCAAACCAATGCAATGTTAAAATTCAGAAATGCTTCACAATGTTGGAGGGAACTGAAGACCTGGACACCAAATGGTATCGTGCCACCTTTGTTGCCAGTGTCAAGAGGACCATTTGATGAAAAGGAATTTTTAAAGAGCGATGGATTCAGTAGTGGTCATGGATATTGATCAGCAAACAACAGCAAGTAAAGCTGATGGGAGACCAAATCAAATAACTAGCAACATGCTGCAGAAGAGCAGTTTTGATATTTTGACTGGCTAGTCAAGCGCAGCTACTGCTGAGCCAAACATGATTGAGTCGAGCAAAAGAGAAAAGAAGAACCAGAAGCTACCAATTGGAATGATACATGCATGCTATACAGAGTAGTTTGCAATATCATTAGCACTACAACTGGACAAGGAGTACCAGTTAAGGACAAAGATGGCTGGTTATATATCACTCAAGCAAGCCTAGATGGCTGCTGGGTCGAGCACTTTAAAGAACTTTTAAATCACCTGTTCCTGTGACTTTATTACTGTAAGAAGCTGTGGAGCCTGCAGTTGACATTGGACTGATCACCAGCATCAAGGTTGTAGCAGTAGTAAAAACTCTCAAAAATGTCAAGGCTCTTGGAACTGATGAGAACTGCTCAAAAATATTGAAGCTTGCCAATCCAACCTTGATTAATGCCCTTACTTTCCTCTTTAACGCCAGCTGTATAAGTGACTAAACCCCAAGAGATCAAACAAGAGGAGTTATTGTAAAGTTGCCTACGAGGGATGGTCTTTGCAGCTGTAACAACTGGCAAGGTATCACACTTCTATTTGATCCAGGCAAGATATTTTGTAATGTCCTGTTGCAATATCTTTCAAGAGCGACTGATGAGCAACTATGTGAAGAGCTAACAGGATTACAAAAAGGAGCTGTGTGAGTTTTATTGATGTTAAAAAAAGCATCCAACAGCCTCTATCAAGATGCTCTATGAAAGATTATCAAATCCTATAGCATAGCTTACCAGTTCATTAACATCTTTTATGCACTGTACTTCAACTATAGTTGCTGCATTTCTTCAACAGTGACACAAGTGTCCAACAAGGCTGCATCCTGTGGCCATCCCATTTCAATCTAGTGCTGGATTACATTATGAAAGGAGCAATTGGGCCAAATATAGTTGGTGTTGTGGCACATAACCCACTACAACAGTTTACTAACAGTTTACTAACTTAGTCTTTGTGGATTGTATAGCTCTCCTGGCATCATCGCTCTCCATACTCCAAAAAACTGTTTCATTTCTGGAACAAGAAGCAGCGATGGTTGGTTTACTGATAAACTCCTTAAAGACATTTGCTGTACATGTATGGTGCAGTGGGCCAGTAGTTCCTGCATCATGGCATACATGTACAGCACTGAACCCAGGGGGCTCAGAAGCTTAGCCTCCAGTAACTTACAGCCATGGTTCTGCTAAAACATCTTGGTGATTTATTCCTGCAGATGCTGATGTCAATGCTGACAACAGCATCTAGAGAGTTTGGAGAGGGCTCCATCCTTCACCCCATTGGCACTTCAACAATCCGATTACAAGGAGCCCATGGTTGCCATGGTAATGAGAGGTCAAAATTGAAATAAAGTGATCAAATAGTCATATGTACCACAAAATTGTGCAAATGAAAATGTCAACTTGTCCCTCAAAAATTGAGCCCTCATACTGACAACTAGAATGAAACAAAGAAATTATGATTCTCTGAACACTGCCATACAAAAAATTATTTAAAAAATAATTAAATGTCCCAAAGTAGGGAAATCAAAAATATATATTTAATTTGGTATCGTAGGAATTGTAATTAACCAAAGAATAAGGATAATATATCATTAATATTTCAGTCAACAGCATGTAAAAAAAATTAAACTAAATCAGAATTGCATTTTTTTGTAAACTTTAGCTCCCAAAACACTCAATAAAAAATCATCAAAAAGTCATATGCACCCCAAGATGGTATCAGTGAACATGTCAACTCATGCAGCTCCACAGATAAAAAATAACAAAAACTTGTGTGTCTCTGAATACAGCGTGCAAAAATAGTAAGAAAACAATATGTAAATCTGGTCCTGCCGCAACCGCACTGATCCACAGAATAAGGATAATATATCACTTATACCGCATGGTTAATAGATTCCAAAAATAGAAAGCAACATCAGAATTGTGGTTTTATTGAACAGCTTGTCTCTTTAAGGGCTTAGTCAGATGGGCGTTTTTAAGTGAGTATGCTACCTGCATTTGTGATCCGCATGTATTAGGAAACCAATGCTTTTCAATGGCAGCGGTCATATGCCCGATATTTACCTGTGCACAAAAATGTGCAGCGATAAATATATGGCAGTGGATTTTAAAACGCTGGTAACTGCGGCATCCATCTTTTTTGGATGTGAAACCCCTAAATGCTGTAACTTTCAGGGGTTTCACCTTGTGGTCAATGGGGCCAGCGGCAGCAGTGCCAACCTCATTGAGAACATACAGTGAAGATCGCAATCCTCTGGCACAGCTGTCACAGTTGGCTCCATTGAAAGCAATGGGCTGCCGGCAAGCCCTGCAGTGATTTTTGGGAAAGTGATTTAAATATAGGCCCTTCCCTGAAAATCATCCCTAAAATGTGTAAAAAATATAAATATATATATATATATATATATATATATATATATATATATATATACTCACCTCCCTGCAGCTGCGGATTCCACGTGGATGGCTTCCATTGAAGTTAATTGAAGCTGTCCGACCCACAACCCATCTGCTATCAACATTGTGGACAGGTCGCAGATTCCACATCATCGCCTGGAGATTGCTGGGAAAAAAAATTGAAAAAAAAAAATCTGTACTGCGCATGTCCGACGCTGAGCTGCCAGGTCCATCCACAGTACAGAAAAAGATGGGAAATGACAGGTACATGTGGACGCCACTGCTGTCAGGGCCAGATTCCACTGCGGGATCCCACATGTGGAATCTGGCTCTGCCGTGTGCAGGTGGCCTTAGTAAAGAACAGGTTTAAGGGCAAAATAGCAGCCTCCATTTGTCAAGTGTACTATTGCAGCACAAATTCTCCAGAGTGAAAAACAGTCACCAGTGGTCAATGTTGAGAAATAAAAATAAACCTAATCTTGGCATAGCTGTTTAATATGTTGATAAGTCTGTCATTCATCAGCATACACTAAGCTGGCACATAGATTCTATCAAGTAGCATTCAAAGTAGAGACAGATGAAAATGAGACAGCAAGTAAATTGTAGATAATAGATTGTAGGCACAAATGGATTATGAAAGAAGCTTATGGAAAACCCTAAATTATGGTGTACAACTTGCAGACAATAAGTAATGTAAAAGGAAAACAAGTTAGTGTCCCCTTTTGGTCTCCTATAAACCTATAGATATCATATTGCATATAAAAATTATAAAAGCAGACAACAAGTAAGCTTCTACTAAATTTCACCTTCAGAGCTCAGTCAGACGAGCAAATTTTTCACGCATTTTTAGGTGCGTGAAAAAAGAAAATAAGATTACGTGGTTTCTCTTGCTGGGAACAATCACAAAAGAAAACACAGAACACATGTATAAAAAATGTGTGGCAGAAGCTTCAGATGTGTTTTTAATTTGCACTTGTTGTGCGGTTACACGGTAAAATTTGCACATATAGTACGGCCCCATTGAAAGCAATGGGAGAGAATCGCTATTTCCTTGGATGTGAAACCACTGTCACATCCAGGGGTTCCCCTTGTTGTCAATGAATGGCTGTAATTGGTCACAGTGCTCAGCCAATCGAAGGCAGTGCTTCCAGGAGGCAGGGATTTCTCAGTCCATGCCCAGAAGAAAATAAAGAAGAGTGCCGTGGACTTGGGGAGAACACACGCCGGAGCCAGACAGCGCTTCTAGGTGATGTATTATTATTTTTTTTCTGCAGCTAGGGCTTATTTAAGGGCTTTGACAGTAGAATTTCCTACTGTCAAAGTTGCATCGATTCACATCGAAAAACGCTGTCCTATCTTTTGCAGGGGCAAATTTAAAATGTAAAAAAAAACACATGACCGCTTTCATGGAAAAGCATAGGTTCCAATTTATCCGTTTTAAAAACGCATCTATAGTTGAGGGAGAAAAATTTGCTCATCTGACTGAGCCCTCTCAAATAGAAAACAAATCAATAAATATAAAAAAGAAAATATAAATATTTAAAAAGAAAAGAAAAATTATAAAATATGGTACATTAATAAAGACTGTGAATCATGGCAAAAAAGGAAATGCAAAAATAAATACAAATTTACCTACATAGCAAATTTAGGCTTTTTTGAGGTCATAATTAATTACCTGCATAAGGAATATTATTTGATAAAGAACGTTTTACAACTTGGTGCGATTTTTCTTTTACATTGAAATTACATGGGCAAAACATACCCTGTTAAATATGTGCAAGTACTTTAAAACACCAATCTAGAGAAGATGAATAATTCCAACGATTTTGCATACCATCTTTAAATTGAACATTCTTTCTTTTTTCTTCATTTTGCAAAATTATTCTTGCGTATTATAAGAAATATTTTTCTGACATTGCACAGTACCATGTCCACAGTTGGTCAGGAAAATGGATTATACCTTGATTTTATATGTCACTGCATAAGAAAACAATATCCCTTTTAAATATTGATAAACTATATGTGAAATAAAATGTTCTCTACTTTCCATTCATTTCATTTTTTTCCCGACAGCTGCTGTTCAGGGGTTTATGTTCTGCAGTTTATTAAAAGAAAAACCCACAGAAGACTAGTATTACAAAAACTGATATAATATAGTATATTTGCTTTAATGCATCATTAACAAGACCTAACCAGTGCCAAATTATTAGGCATTCTGGTTTATAAGACAGCCACAGTAATAAAAAAAATATGGTATATCTGTTTTAACCCCTTAAGGACATGGCCTATTTTGGTGTTGAGGACCAAACGATTTTTGGTATTTTTTCATCTCCATTTTTCAAAAGCCATAACTTTTTGCTTTTCCGTCGACGCGGCCGTATAAGAGCTTGTTTTTTTGCAGGGCGAACTGTAGTTTTAATTGGCACCATTTTGGGGTACATATGCCTTTTTTTATTTGCGTTTTTTTGGGAGGCAAAATGCTAAACATTTGCATTTTGCCTCAGTTTTAAAGCGTTTTTTTAACGCTTTCTGCCGCGCAGGATAAAAAGCGTGTTCAATTTATTGTACGCATTGTTACGGATGCGTCGATACTAAATATGTGGGATTTTTTCTTTATTTAATTTTTTTATGCTAATATGAGAAAAAGCATAAAAAAGGGGGTTTAAACTTTTTTTTTTTTACATTTTTTTTTGTACTTTATTTTTCTCTTCTTTTTACACCATCTGTGTCCCTCTGAGGTATCTGGCGTTCATAGCAAACAGCCGGGCTCTCGCAATGTTATAGTGAGAGCCGGCTGAAGTCACAGAGGGAGCGCGCTCCCTCTGTGTACCCTTTCCCTGCCGCGATCTACTTAGGTCGTGGCGGGGAAGGAGTTAACAGCGGGTGGGCGCATCTTTGATGCCTCCTGCTGTCGCAGCAGGAGGCTGGCTACTAGTTACAGCCGGCTCCCGCTGAGGGATAGCGCAAGATCTGCTATGATTTCATGCTATCCGTATGACGTAAGGGGAAGTACCCAGCTCCCATGACGTACCCTTACATCATGGGGAGGGAAGGGGTTAAAGGGGTTATTGTAAAACAATAAAAGTGGCCATACATTTTGGGTGGAAGTATCTTAATGGTTGAACAACTGCTGTGCAATTGTCTTGCAGAAAAAAGAGGAATGATTATTTTGCAGAGAAAGTCTTGTATATTCCTGTCCATATTGGTTGTTACAGTTGTTCAAATTGGCCAACACATGTTCAATGATACTGGACAAGGAATGATTGACCTTTCTGGGGCTATTATTTCTGGAAAAAGATCTTTCTGGAAAAAAATATTGTAGATGAAACCTCTGGCACGCAACATTTTTAAAAGCAGCAGGCTCCTTTCCAGACAATGATGAATAAATAAGAAAGTTCCCACTTTTACGCTGGGTTGTGCTTGCTCCTGTTTTTTTCCTTTTAACTTCTTTTGCTGTGCAGGGATAAATTCACATCCACTGCCACTCAATCCCCGTGGCTGTTTTATTCACAAAATGGAAAAGAGATGCAGGAGCTTGGACTTTTGTGAAAAATATTCCTCTGCTTTATAGTGCCTAATACATCAGAGACATCATGTGAGTGCTCATTTCATGTTGGGTTCCATATTTTATTTTATTTTTTTACACTAAAATTTTTATTTTTCAGGAACGGACTTATATGCAAAGCCCTTCCCTGAAAAACAATTCAATGGTGCCGGCAGCCCATTGTCTTCAATGGATCTGCCGTCAGCAGCCGCAGCTCCATTGAAGACAATGTGTGCATTCCCTGTGGTGTACGCATGTCCTATATTTTCAGGCACATGCCTGTAAAGCATGAACATGTGCACACACCACAGGGAATGCATTGGTTCTAATAGAAGTGTGTTTTTGTGCACGTATATGCACGCACAAAAACACACTCATGTGAAGCCACCCTCAGAGAGATAAACCCTTTTATTATTAATAACTAATATGGAGTTTAAAGATTCTGTCTCTGGGGGGGGGGGTGTCTAGCAGCCATGCTGGGAGGACGCAAGACACCAGAGCTCCATGACAAACCCCAGTATCCTGATCTAATCCTGACCACCTAAACCCCTGAGTGGGCTCCAAAACTCACCGATAGACGGGTGATCAGTGGGAGGCGGCGGGGTGCTTGGGAGAGGACAGAAACACCTGCAAAAGCTGCAGTTCAGCTCCTCTGGGACATCTGCCTCCACACTGAGGGGACTTTCCATATTGCCCCCCCCCCCGCTCCATATCAGAGCCAACACGAGCGGCAAAACCCCGCAGGATTGCTTATTAAAGACCTCACCACAGCTCACCAAACGGCTGGATGGCCCACAGGCGAGCTAACCCACGCACTCAAGAATCCGTACAACGTGGATTGCGTGTTTGTTGCCCGTAGCCAAGCTCTGTCCAGCAACAAACCGACCCAATACCGGGACGCGGTTACGGACTGCCAGACTCCGCCATATATCTTTACCCTAAAACACACCACTACAGCTGGGTCAACCAAAGTCCTCCCCCGCTATACCGCAGACTCACACCATCAGCTCATGGGATCTAGAGCGACCCTCTACAACATCTTGGCTGCAGCACATAATTGCTGACTAAGATCGCTACTCCAACCAACCTGAAACTCTCTACAACTTTTATTTGTTCAATAATAAAAAGATCTAGTCAAGGACACACTACATACAACTGATAATAATAAAAAAAATCGATAAAGGGTTTCTAGACAAAGCTGGACCCGTTGTGATTACAGGTTCATCAGAACACAAGCATATTCTGCACGAAAATGGGATGTTTGCTGTTCAGTGACAGAATAGATTGTTATAAATAAATTATATTCAGTCTGATGTGTCTGTGTTCTTTTTCTATAGAAGACCTGATACTAATTTATGGGTCCGTAATAATCTAGTCAAATGGATTGTGCGTCAAAAAAATAATGGCGGTCAGAGGATATTTAATTCCACCAAAAATGTCATATAGGATGACATTGAATCCAAAAGTAGGGGATACACATATGGTGTTGGGAGGTGTGTTTATACGTTACACTACTCTCCACAAAGATGGTGGTCAAAGTGATTATTAACACTTGTCCACTGGTCAATACCATATGAGTCTTAGATGTATTTCTTTATTCATACCAAATATCAAGGTCACAAAGATAGACACACTCCTATGTTTATCTCACCCTAAAACACTTTACTAGAGATGAGCGAACGCGTTCGTCCGAGCTTGATATTCGTGCGAATATTAGGGTGTTCGGGATGTTCGTTATTCGTGACGAACACCATGCGGTGTTCTGGTTACTTTCACTTCCTTCCCTGAGACGTTAGCGCGCTTTTCTGGCCAATTGAAAGACAGGGAAGGCATTACAACTTCCCCCTGCAACGTTTAAGCCCTATACCACCCCCCTGCTGTGAGTGGCTGGCGAGATCAGGTGTTCGCCTAATATAAAAGTCGGCCCCTCCCGCGGCTCGCCTCAGATGCGGTGTGAGTTAGATGAGGGACAGTGCTGTTTGTACCGGAGCTGCTGTAGGGAAAGAATTGGTAGTTAGTGTAGGCTTCAAGACCCCCAAAGGTCCTTATTAGGGCCACTGATAGCTGTGTGTTGGCTGCTGTTAGCAGTGGGATTTTTTTTTCTTCTCAAAATCGGCTCTGCAGAGCGTTGCACCTGGCATTAGGGACAGAAGTGCTGCATAGGCAGGGAGAGTGTTAGGAGTGAGTGTAGCCTTCAAGAACCTCAACGGTCCTTTCTAGGGCCATATTTATCCGTGTGCAGTACTGTCCAGGCTGCTGTTAGCTGTGCTGCATTTTTTTTGGGCTTCTCAAAATCGCCTCTGCAGAGCATTCCACCCTCCATTGATACTGCAGGGAAAGAATTGTATAGGCAGGGCCACAACACAGTTATTATTCATAGAATATACGCAGTGCTGCCTGTTGGTGGGAAAAAACTGAAAACAAATCTATTTGTCCAGCCTGTGTCCGTCCTTACGGGCGGTGGACACGTGTGAGCTGCGTGAAAAACATTGCTAAATCATACGCAGCCAGCTACGCTTTACTGCTGGGTTCGCCATTTGCTTTCCTTAATTGGGAAAAAAAATACCTGCTCTCCAAGAGTTATAATAACTCTGCTACCCTCACGTTCTGTGACACATAAGCAGGGACACAGCACAGTTATTAAACTTCTCAGGTTCATTGAATATACGCAGTGCTGCCTGTTGGTGGGAAAAAACTGAAAACAAATCTATTTGTCCAGCCTCTGTCCGTCCTTACGGGCGGTGGAGACGTGTGAGCTGCGTGAAAAACATTGCTAAATCATACGCAGCCAGCTACGCTTTACTGCTGGGTTCGCCATTTGCTTTCCTTAATTGGGAAAAAAAATACCTGCTCTCCAAGAGTTATAATAACTCTGCTACCCTCACGTTCTGTGACACATAAGCAGGGACACAGCACAGTTATTAAACTTCTCAGGTTCATTGAATATACGCAGTGCTGCCTGTTGGTGGGAAAAAACTGAAAACAAATCTATTTGTCCAGCCTCTGTCCGTCCTTACGCCTGTGGAGACGTGTGAGCTGCGTGAAAAACATTGCTAAATCATACGCAGCCAGCTACGCTTTACTGCTGGGTTCGCCATTTGCTTTCCTTAATTGGGAAAAAAAATACCTGCTCTCCAAGAGTTATAATAACTCTGCTACCCTCACGTTCTGTGACACATAAGCAGGGACACAGCACAGTTATTAAACTTCTCAGGTTCATTGAATATACGCAGTGCTGCCTGTTGGTGGGAAAAAACTGAAAACAAATCTATTTGTCCAGCCTCTGTCCGTCCTTACGCCTGTGGAGACGTGTGAGCTGCGTGAAAAACATTGCTAAATCATACGCACCCAGCTACGCTTTACTGCTGGGTTCGCCATTTGCTTTCCTTAATTGGGAAAAAAAATACCTGCTCTCCAAGAGTTATAATAACTCTGCTACCCTCACGTTCTGTGACACATAAGCAGGGACACAGCACAGTTATTAAACTTCTCAGGTTCATTGAATATACGCAGTGCTGCCTGTTGGTGGGAAAAAACTGAAAACAAATCTATTTGTCCAGCCTCTGTCCGTCCTTACGCCTGTGGAGACGTGTGAGCTGCGTGAAAAACATTGCTAAATCATACGCACCCAGCTACGCTTTACTGCTGGGTTCGCCATTTGCTTTCCTTAATTGGGAAAAAAAATACCTGCTCTGCCACAGTTAATAACTCTGCTACCCTCACGTTCTGTGACACATAAGCAGGGACACAGCACAGTTATTAAACTTCTCAGGTTCATTGAATATACGCAGTGCTGCCTGTTGGTGGGAAAAAACTGAAAACAAATCTATTTGTCCAGCCTCTGTCCGTCCTTACGCCTGTGGAGACGTGTGAGCTGCGTGAAAAACATTGCTAAATCATACGCACCCAGCTACGCTTTACTGCTGGGTTCGCCATTTGCTTTCCTTAATTGGGAAAAAAAATACCTGCTCTGCCACAGTTAATAACTCTGCTACCCTCACGTTCTGTGACACATAAGCAGGGACACAGCACAGTTATTAAACTTAGATAATTCATTCACTAGAGGCAGTGGGGCCTTTCGTTTTCCAAAAAGGGCAAAAATTATATTTGGCCTGCAGTCTTGCGCCAATTTATTTCCTGCCTGTGAAATCAAATCACTGGTAATACAGCATGCTGAGGGGTAGGGGTAGGCCTAGAGGACGTGGACGCGGCCGAGGACGCGGAGGGCCAAGTCAGGGTGTGGGCACAGGCCAAGCTCCTGATCCAGGTGTGTCGCAGCCGACTGCTGCGCGATTAGGAGAGAGGCACGTTTCTGGCGTCCCCACATTCATCGCCCAATTAATGGGTCCACGCGGGAGACGGTTATTAGAAAATGAGCAGTGTGAGCAGGTCCTGTCCTGGATGGCAGAAAGTGCTTCGAGCAACCTATCGTCTACCCGCAGTTCTGCGCCGTCCACTGCTGCCAATCCGAATCCTCTGTCTGCTGCTCCTCCTTCCTCCCAGCCTCCTCACTCCACTACAATGACACCTGCTCAGGAGCGGGAACACTCCCAGGAACTGTTCTCGGGCCCCTGCTTAGATTGGGCAGCAGCGGTTCCTCTCCCACCAGAGGAGTTTATCGTCACTGATGCCCAACCATTCGAAAGTTCCCGGGGTCCGGGGGAAGAGGCTGGGGACTTCCGCCAACTGTCTCAACAACTTTCTGTGGGTGAGGAGGACGATGACGATCAGACACAGTTGTCTTGCAGTGAGGTAGTAGTAAGGGCAGTAAGTCCCAGGGAGCAGCGCACAGAGGATTCGGAGGAAGAGCAGCAGGACGATGAGGTGACTGACCCCACCTGGTGTGCAACGCTTACTCAGGAGGACAGGTCTTCAGAGGGGGAGTCAAGGGCATCAGCAGGGCAGGTTGCAAGAGGCAGTGCAGTGGCCAGGGGTAGAGGCAGGGCCAGACCGAATAATCCACCAAGTGTTTCCCAAAGCGCCCCCTCGCGCCATGCCACCCTGCGGAGGCCGAGGTGCTCTAAGGTCTGGCAGTTTTTCACAGAGACGCCTGACGACCGACGAACAGTGGTGTGCAACCTTTGTCGCGCAAAGCTCAGCCGGGGAGCCAACACCAACAGCCTCACCACCACCACTATGCGCAGACATATGATGGCCAAGCACCCCGCAAGGTGGGACAAAGGCCGTTCACCGCCTCCGGTTTGCACCCCTGCCTCTCCCCCTGTGCCCCAACCTGCCACTGAGATGCAACCCCCCTCTCAGGACACAGGCACTACCGCCTCATGGCCTGCACCCACACCCTCATCTCCGCTGTCCTCGGCCCCATCCAGCAGTGTAGTTCAGCGCACCGTTCAGCCGTCGCTTGCGCAAGTGTTCGAGCGCAAGCGCAAGTACGCCGCCACGCACCCGCACGCTCAAACGTTAACCGTCCGCATAGCAAAATTCATCAGCCTTGAGATGCTGCCGTATAGGGTTGTGGAAACTGAGTCCTTCAAAAGTATCATGGAGGCGGCGGCCCCGCGCTACTCAGTTCCCAGTCACCACTACTTTTCCCGATGTGCCGTCCCAGCCCTGCACGACCACGTCTCCCGCAACATTGTGCGCGCCCTCACCAACGCGGTTACTGCCACGGTCCACTTAACTACGGACACGTGGACAAGCACAGGCGGGCAGGGCCACTACATCTCCCTGACGGCACATTGGGTGAATTTAGTGGAGGCTGGGACAGAGTCAGAGCCTGGGACCGCTCACGTCCTACCCACCCCCAGAATTGCGGGCCCCAGCTCGGTGCTGGTATCTGCGGAGGTGTATGCTTCCTCCACTAAAGCACCCTCCTCCTCCTCCTCCTCCTCTGTCTCACAATCAAGATGTGTTAGCAGCAGCATGTCGCCAGCAGTCGGTGTCGCGCGGTGTGGCAGCACAGCGGTGGGCAAGCGTCAGCAGGCCGTGCTGAAACTACTCAGCTTAGGCGATAAGAGGCACACGGCCCACGAACTGCTGCAGGGTCTGACACAGCAGACCGACCGCTGGCTTGCGCCGCTGAGCCTCCAACCGGGCATGGTCGTGTGTGACAACGGCCGTAACCTGGTGGCGGCTCTGCAGCTCGGCAGCCTCACGCACGTGCCATGCCTGGCCCACGTCTTTAATTTGGTGGTTCAGCGCTTTCTGAAAAGCTACCCACGCTTGTCAGACCTGCTCGTAAAGGCGCGCCGGCTCTGTGCACATTTCCGCAAGTCCCACACGGACGCTGCCACCCTGCGCACCCTGCAACATCACTTTAAGCTGCCAGTGCACCGACTGCTGTGCGACGTGCCCACACGGTGGAACTCTACGCTCCACATGTTGGCCAGGCTCTATGAACAACGGAGAGCTATAGTCGAATACCAACTCCAATATGCGCGGCGCAGTGGGAGTCAGCCTCCTCAATTCCTTTCAGAAGAGTGGGCCTGGTTGGCAGACATCTGCTATGAGGGTTAAAATTCTAAGTGCAACACCAATCGGGCCCACCCCACTTGCCCCGCTGCCGGCCGTAAGAAGAGACACCACACACAGGAGTCTGGTCTAGCTCCTCACACGGGAGAAAAAACTGCGCACTTTATTACAGATTACATGAGATCTTATACCCTCTGCCCTCTCACCACTAGGGGGTGATGGGCTCATAACCATATATGGGCAGTCCGGATTTGCGGACTGAGACAGTGAGGCGCCTCTGGCTTATACAGAAAATCACGTATTCAATTAACTCCAGTACAAAGAATTACCCACACAATTCTAAGAAGTCCGGCCTAACATCCATATATGGGAAGTCCGGATTTCTGGCCTAAGACAGTCAAAATTATGTACATTTGAACATCTTGATATCTTGTTTCTGCACTTCTGGGAAATCGGCCAAGTACATGCGGCCTTGTGTCTGGTTCTTCTTCTCTGAATTTAAGATACATCTCTTGCAAAACCTTGGCATATCTGATGTAAGGCGAAGTATTAAAGTTTTTTCTCATTTGGAATTGAATAAAACTTGCATATAGGTATAAAAGCATAAAAAACACATATGGCAATATATATATACCCTCACAAACCCCCCTAAAAAACTTAATATGGAGATCAAGCATCAGACTTTGCACTTTTCCTCGGTCGTCTCTCCCTTGCGTCAGGGTTTCTCCACTGCCCGTAAGTCCCTATTCCTAAAAGGGAAGGGATCCCTACCTAACCTCAGAAGGAGGCCATGGATTCCCTGGGCTTATTTCCGGGCATCCATACCCTCTATCTGTACAAGTTAACACCCCACAGGGTGTGCCCTCGCCGGAACCTAAGGTCTTCTGCACTTTCCCTAGGCAAATGGGAAGTCCACTGACAGTCCATCTTATGAGACTGAGGCAGACACAGTACTAGTCCATCTCTCCATTCTTCTGGTAACGTATCTGGTTGGCATTATCGGAACTGGTTCTTCATCTTTTTCAAACAAGGGAAACATTGGTGTCACATTACTCATACTCATACTCTTTGATCAAAGGGATAATACACAAACAGGAAATTACATATCCCACCGCTTTCTGTTAAAATCATATCCAGGGCTACTCTATTTTGGAACGCCATGGATGCAGTGGGCCCTAACTGGTCAGCTAACCCTTGCAAAGCATCTCTGGTGTAGTTTACAAACCTCTGCTGATTGTAATAGATATAATTCATCCAATCTACATTATTATTAACAGTGACAAAAACAAATAAGGACTCAAAACTTGCTTTAACCTGATCTCTAGAATTAAATTCAGCTCGCACCCCCCTTGGCACTCCTATTGCATCTATGTGTACATGATAGTCAAAGTTACCACCTTGAGTGTCAACGTCTCTCTTAGCACGATGCGGTGTTGGATTCTCACCCTCAGTGTAGGCTTATTGCACATTTGATTGTATTAATTTGTTCTGAAACAGGGGGCTAGTGTACAGTAGTCAAAGGTGTGTGTTAGAGGAATTGTACCACATTATAGCATGTAAAGGATATACAGGATCATTAGTTCTTTCAGTGCGAAGTGTGGATCCAAGTGGGTTTTCCTTCGAGCTTGACTGCAGTTGGGTGAACAACATCTGGTAAGGACATTCAAACCGGGTTTCTCTCTCAACTTTTCCACATAGACCCTGTCACCTGGTTGTAGATTGTGACACTCATCTGTAGGACCTGGGAGAAAAGCAGAGACTACAGAATACATTACTAACAATTCCTTGGAGGAGCCTATGACAAAATTAACAAGAAAACCATTCCCCAAACTCTGATACTGAGGCATGTATCCTCCTAAGAAAAAGAAAAACTAATGAAAGACACTCAATTCAAGATTTACCCGTTTCCTCTATTGCCTTTTGTATCTACTTTCCCACTACTCCGCGGATAGTAGGGTGTGTGAAAAGCCTGGAATATACCCAAAACAGACATGATGTGTTGCATTATTTCACCTGTGACATTTGTACCTTTGTTTGACTCAATCACTTCCGGTACCCCATATCTGCGGATTACCTCATTCATGAGCTTCTGTGCGGTTACCTGCTTATTTACTTTGGTAACAGAGTAGGTCTCCAACCTGAAAAGAAATCAACAACAAGCACATTTTCATGCTTCCCAACAAGTAGGAGCTGAGTGTAGCCAATTTGCAATCCCTGAAATGGGTAGAGTGGTCTAGGCAAGTGTTATGTGGCAAATTTACTTCTGCCCTGTTGCTTTACGGCAAAGATCATGCAAAACTGGACAAATGATGCAGCAGCTACAGAAAACCAAGGAGCCACCCGTCCTTGTTCAAGCGTCGTCATCATTGTTGCTTTGAGAGGTGCGTCTTTTCGTGCGTCAGCTGGGCCATCATGGGGCACAGGGACTATGGTGGGCAAGTGCTGTTGACTGTTCACCATATGCCGTCCCTTTTTAGTCCATTTGTCTTTTTCTTAACTGTAAAGTCTTTAGCATACCAAAGTCCAATGTTTTTATCAAAGTCCAAGTTCAAATCAAAGTCCAAGATTTTTATCAAAGTCCAAGTGTAGTCAAATTCTTCTTTTCTTCTTTCTTCCACGGCTTGAGGGCCGCTGCTTTTGCTGTGTGGTCTGTGATGGCGTTGCCTCTTGCTTCTCCGGTGTAGGAATTGGTGTGAGCTTTCCACCTTGTCAGGTAGAAGTGGGGTCTCCATGAGACTGCACCGCTGCAACATTCTTAATTGGCTGTCCTGCTGTGGTAAAAAACTGTCTGGCCTTCCATTTTGGGCCTTAATCATGAGCTATGCCAGATGCATACCGGGAGTCAGTGTAAATGTTTGCCGTCTTACCTGTGGCCACTCCACACGCCTCCGTGAGTGCTTTTAATTCCGCTTCTTGTACTGCGACATGCGGAGACATTCTGCTTTTTGGGACATCTTGTTGTGTAACCACCGTATATCCAGTGTGGAGTCGTCAATCACCCTGGGTACCATCTATAAAAAACAACTCAAAATATGCATTATTAACAAGGGCTTTCAGTAACTTTTTAAAACTTAAATTTTCTTGTTGCATCACTGCTAGACAATCAGGCTGGTATTCTATTTCAAAAAGATCAGAACCTTGTTGCAAAAAATTTAAAAAATTTAAAAATGGCTTGCAAAAAAAATTTAAAAATGGCTGAATTTAAAAATGGCTGACTTGCAATACCTAGATCACTTATGCCTTCTCCTCCCCCCCTTTAAACCAGGGTACGCAATTGGAACAATAGTAGCCGGGTTTAAGTTATTATAACATTGTAAAAAGATTTGATGGATGCAGATAAGGCCTGTAAGAAGTTTGCACCTATAGCAGAAACATGAGTTACATCGGGGAAGAATAATCTACAAAACCTCTACTAATATTTGAAATGTGATATCCCTTTAAGTGAATTCATTATTAGTCTGATCCTGCCTGCAATATTTTTATCAAATCTGAGACAGGAGAAAAAAAACAAAACAAAACAAAAAAACTAGCTGCTCAAAATTCTCCCCCCCTCCCTCGTGCAGGAGGGATGAAACATTATTACGTACTATTACATCATCTAGCTCCACCCCTTCGATATTGGCACATTGCGTCCGTCTTCTCAACTTAATTTCAGCCTAACAGTCCAAGCATCCACATCTCAACCAAGCAAAGTCCCATGCATGGGGTAGGACTTTTACCCCCAGTCAATTATCTGCATCACACATTCCACACTCACCGCAGCTTGAACACGGGTCACTAACTCTCATCCATCCATGCTCCCAAGTCTGCTCCGTCACCCCCCTTTAAAGGTGTACCAGTCCATACAGATGCACGGACAAAAAAAGTTTGACAAACATACATCAGTTGAAAAAACATTGAGGTGAGTGCTATTATTTTATAAAGTACATAATTCTATTGAGATGAGATTGTGAATGAGCGCTATTTATGACAAATTATGTGAAAAAGTTTGCTGAGTGACTGAAATATTCTATATTTCTTATCTACTGAAGCTATTATATGCTGTATTAAATGCTAAAATGTTTAGTTTCTGTGACCCTGAATTTGGAGTGAATTCTGAAAGCCCCCACCCTTTTTTAAAACAAACCTCTTATCTCTCCGCGAATATGAGACACAGACTGAATAAGTTTTAGAACGTATCTATTGAAAAAACATTTGAACTCCTAATTAACACATATGCTGGGACCTTGCAACATTCATTTTCAACCCCTGTATAAGTAAGAATATATCTTAGAAATTACTATATTTCCCTGCCTACTAAGACAGTATAACTAATTAAATTCATTTCAATTCATTGCAAGCAAGCCAAGATATTAACCAAGGATGTTATTGTATTTTCTCTCTCGCTGTTATCTTTCTGACCTTGGAAGGCTACACAGACTTTGCAGCTACTTGTCAACAGACTCTTCTCCCCTTCAGCTAACTATTTGCACTTACAGTATATATATATACACACATATATCCACCTAGTATGGATTATACATTATCTATTATCTATCTTGTATTATACACATTTCCATCTCTCTTTTTTTTTTTTTAAATCAGATTTTTATTACAAGTTTTTGTTAAACAAAACATACAACTTAGACAATTCTAAATACTGACAATATTAATTTGCATCCCGCAATTAACCGACTTGAGTTTCACGTGTCCTTTCATTATAAACATGAACGTAGGCGATGTGTTGCTGATGATACTTGACGAGGTATCTTCTTTTGGATCTGATGGTGTAGTTGTCTCTTCACTTAGGTGCAATTGGTTAACTTGAGAAAAGTCTTTTTACATCAAAAACAAAAATAGGGGTAAACAGAGAAGAGAGAAAAAAGTCGGGGCGTGTGGCTTTTAATAGCCATCCGATTTAACTTGAATGCAAAACCACACTTTATCTATAACATTGTCGGGTAACGGGGAGTAGGGTAGTAAGGTATGGAAAAAGACAGAAGGGGGGGAGGGGTACAGGATGGGGGGGGGGCTGGGGTTCTCGTGAGCTTACTGTGTGAATGATGACTGGCTCTCTTCAGGGCTGGAGATTCAGCGTGAAGTATCTATCTTCCGCAACGTCCTATGCGTGAGCTATGCAGGTTGTAGTGTAGTCCCTTTTAAATGAGGACCGGGGAGAGAGGGGGAGCGGCGGCCCGAGCCGCCCATTGGCGCACAAGCTAGAAAGAAACTCTATGATTTAGGTGTTGGTCATGGTCAGCTAGAAGTAGGAAGCAGGAGGGAATCGCCTATTCCGTGAGGGACCCCAACTCTTATATCCGAGGCCTCATCCAGTGGCCCTCAGTTGACGCCAGGGGCCCCAAACATCCCAGAACCTCTCCCGAGAACCTGTGGCCCAACTGGAGAGCTCCTCCAAGTTAGCGATGGAGTCTGCCCTCTCCATCCACTGATTTATTGAGGGGGGGGACTTTTGCATCCACATTAATGGAATTAATGCTTTGGCAGCATCTAGTAGGAAGGCAATGAGTGGATTTTTCCTAGGATGGAACTCCCCAGAGGGCCTCCAAAGGAACAGCATCTCGGGGGAGATATGTAGTCCCGGTGAGAACTTCTGCAGAATTACCTCCACCTCCGTCCAGAAAGGGGTCAAGACTGGGCAGCTCCACCAGATATGAGAATACGAACCAACCTCTTTCCCGCATCTCCAGCAATTTCCATTTGTGGTTAATTTGTAGGCAGCCATCCATTGTGGGGTTTTATACCACCTTACCAGCAGCTTATAGTGGCTTTCTTGGGCAATTACGCAGGGCGAGATACCATAGGAGGCCTTCAGAATTACTTTAATATCTGATGGTGAAAGGGATATACCCAGTTCTTTCTCCCAAGACAGGAGAAAGTTAGGCTTGGAGTAGGAAGGATTGGTGACAATTTGCTTTCGAATATATGAAATTTTCCTAAATTTAGGGTTATTGTCAGACAATATTTTTTCAAAGTTTGTATGTGGTCTTGTGGAGTTAAATTTTTTGAGGAAGCTCGTTAATGATTTTTTTATAAAGTTCTGTTGTAAGAATGAGAGTTTATGTCCCGGGAGAAGTTCATTTAATATTTCGTCAGCAGTTTTATGTGCCAAGGTTAGCAGGGCTCCTATCTTGAGTTCCTTAAATTTTTCCCATACTGAATAGGAGGCTGGGTCGCTTGGGATTTCAAGGAGGTTAGGGATGGCTCTAATGGGGGTGCTTGGGGAAGGAGTGGGTGCTAAGGAGTCTTTTAATTTGGACCAAACCTCGCAAGGGCCCTTTAGAAGGGGATTAAAACTTTTTGACCTGAGTCCAATATTGGAAGGAAACCACAACTCCTTCAAGTATGACCTTCCCTCTGTGATTTCAACCAAAGATGTTAGTGTTTTATCTTTTATTGGGGACGCCAGATCCATCCAGTACCCCAATTGAGAGGCTTCATAAAATTCAACTACGTTGGGTAGGTCTATTCCACCCTCCGATCTTCTTTTGATCATAAGGCTGTATGCTAACCTAGGTCTTTTATTCCTCCATACAAATCCTGTAAACATTGATCGCAGAGTTTTAAAAAAACTCTTTGGTATATGTATTGGGATCATTCTAATTTTATATAGTATTGTGGGGAGGATATATGTCTTTAAAATATTTTTCCTCCCAAACCACGAGATTAGGGGGATGTCATACTGCCTTAGAAGATTTTTAATGTGGCCAATAAGTGGGGGGAAATTCTCTTGGTACAGGTCTTCTATTTTTTTTGTCAGTTTTATTCCTAAGTAGTCCATTGAATTGTTGGCCCAGTTAAATGGTGATTTTTCTTTAATGGCTCTAAAGCGTGCTTCTAGAATTGAAATATTCAGGACCGTAGACTTAGAAAAATTAATTTTAAAGTTGGAAAGAGTTCCGAAATTGATCAGTGCAGATTCAAGTTTGTTTAGGCCTTCCTCTGGGTTGGTTATTAAAAATACGATATCATCAGCAAAGGCCGCAGAAGAAAGGGAGTGTTTCCCCCAGTCCAAGCCTCGAATTTCTGGGTCTAGTCTTACAGATTGAAGAAAAGGTTCTAAAGCCAACACGAATAGGGAAGGGGACAGGGGGCAACCCTGCCGAGTCCCGTTTTTAATATCGAAAGCTGGCGATAAGATCTCGTTGATTTTTATTCTAGCCGACGGTGATGCGTATAGGGAGAAAATTGCTGTTACGAAAAACTGGGGGATGTTAAAGTGAAGCAGAGTTTTTTTCATGTAGTTCCAGTCTATCCGATCGAAAGCCTTTTCGGCATCTGTTCCGACCAGGAGTAAAGGTTCCTTAAATTTGTGTGCGTATCGGATAGCATGGAGGATTCTCCTACTGTTGTCTCTGCCCTCTCTCCCCCCTACGAATCCCGACTGCTCCTCATTGATCAAGAGTGGCAGGAAGTTTTCCAACCTTTTGGCCAAGAGTTTAGCCCAAAGTTTTAAATCACAGTTTAAAAGCGAGATTGGGCGGTAACTATTGCAGGATTCAGGGTTTTTGTTCTCCTTATGTAATACGGTAATATGAGCCTCTAGGGCTTGCTTTGGGAGTGGGGCACCATGCAGTAGGGCATTAAAGAGTTCGGTGAGTTTGGGCACTAGAATATCCTTGAAGGAGTTATAGTATAGAATGTCTAGGCCGTCGGGACCAGGACTTTTGCCCTTCGGGCAGGATTTTAGTAGCAACTCTACTTCCTCTCGTGAAGCAGGAGTCATTAGGGACTCGGCTTGTTCCTTGTCTAGTTTGGGAAGGTGAGCTTGTAGTAGGAAAGTATTTATCTTTTGATCTATTTCCTCCTCTTCTTCTGGAGAGGGATTTACCTGTTGTCTTATGTTATATAGGTCGGAGTAATATTGATGGAAGGCCTTTGCGATTTCCTCTGATGTTGTTACCTGTGAACCGCAGGTAGTTTTTATAGACTGTATGAAATTTTTAGCACGGGCTTTTTTAATCAAGGAAGACATAAATTTGCTGCCTTTATTACCCTGAGCGTATATCTTATGCTTTAGGTAGAGGTGTTTTTTATTGTACCGTGAGTCTAGGCGTTGCTTGAGGTCCCTTCTCTGAGCTTCTAATTCCTCCAAAGCGAATTTAGATTGAGATAATTTTGTCGCTTGTTCCAGTTTTGCTATTTTGTTTAATCTGTCATCTATATCCTTTTGAAGGAGTTTTTTAGTCCTGGTCCCTAAAGCTATCAATTGTCCTCGTATGAAAGCCTTATGGGCTTCCCAGACCATCGGCACCTCCACGTCCCCCCCTGAATTAATGGAGAAATATTCCTCCAGTGAGGCCGCTAATCTGTCTCTTTCCTCTAGGGAGTCCAGCAGAGAAGCGTTGAGTCTCCATCTCCACTCTTTGGGCTTAGGTTGGAGGAGGCGGAGGTCCACATGGACCGGGGCATGGTCTGAGACCGTGGTAACATCTATTTTCGCTTCTGTTATGTAAGCTAGAAGGTCTGAACTAAGGAATATATAGTCTAATCTTTGATGGGACTTATGGACCTTTGAGAAAAAGGTGTAATCCCTCACTGAGGGGTTCAGTAAGCGCCAAGCGTCTGTAAGATTTAACTCCTGTAAGCAGCGCAGGAGCCTCTTGATTTTTATTTGTGATATGTGCGATCGCCCGGTGGAGGAGTCGCTTAGAGGTTGAAGGGTTAAGTTTAGATCTCCTCCCAGAATTAATTGGCCTTCCGTGAAATGTTTTAGGATTGTCAGATGTTTAATTAGCCAAGGAACTTGGTCTGAATTAGGGGCGTAGAGGTTGGCTATTGTGGTTTTCATGTTATTGCACGTCCCCTTCAAAAACAAAGCTCTACCCTCCTCATCCCTGAAAGTGGACCGGCACTTAAAATTTAGTGACTTGTGAAGGTAGGTCGAGACCCCCTTCGAGGCAGAGGTGGGGTGGGCGCAGTGGAAGGCCTGGTCAAAGCACCTGCCCGGCAAGGATAGGCACTTGCCCTGTTTAAAATGAGTTTCCTGCAAAAGAAGGATACTTGTGCCATACCTTTTTGCCAGGAGGGCGATGTTGTGCCTTTTTGCGGGTGAGTTGAGGCCCCTCACGTTAAAAGATGTGACTCGTATGTCACCCATCTGTGATTTCTAGCTGTGGGGGTTGACTCTGATGCCTTAAGACCTTCTTCTGCCGAGTGCCAAGGATATGTGCTATGATTTGTTGCTGTAAGTAAACTGTCACGAGAGAGACAGAGGGAGGATGGGGGAAGAGGGGACAAAAGTGAGACAAGTACACGTGGGGAAAGTTCAGGTGAGGGAAGGTACAGTTAAATTGAATTGACCAACAGATATAAATATATTAATCCTATTAACTGTTGATATATACAAAGAAACCTGTTGGAGGAAAGAAAAAATCTTATGGAACGGCTTTACAGCTCGGCTGAAACCACTCCAAGTTTGAGGGCAAGGGGGTAATGGGACCGCCGGGTTAACGGCGATCAGTAAAATGGGGTTAGCTGTCGGCCTAACCTGACCGGTACAAGGGGGGACCAATTGGAATGGGCAAAATATTCAAGGCCCATGTTAGTATAAAATAAAATATAACGCTGGGGTGTGAAGTACTCCCCCCTCCCTTCATATGGAGGAAGGGGATGTTGTCTTCAGAGATAAGGGAAAGTAGAACGTATAACTTCAGTTCACACTAATGTAACATGGGTTATGTAGAAAAAAGGGTTGGAGCATCATACTCAGCTTATAGTTGCGGGCAGATTTGCCCCATACCCAGTCTCCATTTTCATATAACGCTTTCAACGTGGTACTGTTGTGGAAACCGGTATCAAACAAGTGTAAACGTGGTGGACTTCTTCCAGAGTAGACAAGCGAGGGGGTCTTCCCCTGCGTATAAATCCCTTTCAGGTCTCGGGGCCCGCGATTTCCTCTCTGGATTTCTTTCTTTTTCCTTTGGGCGATTTTGAGCTTCCTACTGTCTGCCATCTCTCTGAGGAGTCCAGTTTCGTGAACTTGGGTAGATCAGGGAGCGGCTGCCAGCAGGGGAGCGAGATTGGGTCAATGTCCAAGAACTGCCAGCATTCGTCCAGGTCGTCAGACGAGCGAATATTTAACCTGCGGCCCTTATAGGTTATGCCCAGCCCGAAAGGAAAAAGCCAGGCGTAGCGAATATTCTTTTCCTTCAGAGCGTCCAGCAGTGGTCGCAGTAGGCGACGTTTCGCCAGTGTGGAGGGCGCAAGATCTTGAAAAATTTGCAATGAAGTACCTCCATACTTTAAGTCGCTATGGTTCCTTGCCGCCTTGAGGATCGCGGCAGCGTCTGGAAAGGCGAGCAACTTACAGATGATGTCTCTTGGTGGATCAGACGATGAAGGTGGAGGTCTCAGCGCCCTGTGAATCCTCTCGATTGTTATAGAAGACGCCCTTTCTGCGCCCAGGAGCGAAGTGAAGACTTCTTTCGCTACTTTTTCGAGCACTTCCGACGCCCAAGATTCGGGAAGGCCCTTTATTCGCACATTACTTCGCCTGCTCCTGTTCTCTATGTCTTCTTGCATTAGGATCGCTTTGTTGATCTGTGCGTGCTGTTCTCTTAGGGCAAGCTCCATTTCGCTGGCATGAGAGGAAATGGCAGTCGTGGAGGATTCGAGATCTTCCGTTCTTCTTCCTAGCTGCTTCATTTCTTCTTTTATCTCCGATAGCTCTAGGAGTATGGGGCGCATGGTCCGGGACAGGAGGTCTTTCATAAAGCCTTTAGATATCCGTTCATTTTCTTCTTCTTCTGAAGATATCTCCTCATCCTTGTCCCTTCCCCCAGCTCCGTTCGGCTCGTGGGCCGGCGCCATCTTGGATGCTTCATGCAGAGGACGAGCGCCCTTTTCTTTCAAGTAACGCTGCATGTCCGCTTGTCCTTTACACTTTCTTGGCGTCTCTTGAGGGTCACTGCTCCTGTCCCTACCGATCTTGCCCATTTTGGATCTGACAGATAGCTGCATAAGGTCCCGGTATGTACCGCAATCACGGAGCTCTCTGCTCAGAACTCCATGCTGCTCAGCGGTTAGGCTCCGCCCCCCCATTTCCATCTCTCTTTGCCAACAAATCACGTACATTGTACTTCTCTCCCCTACCTAACTGCCAATATAACCTTCAATAGACACTCTCCTGACGCCCTCTTGATCACTTACTGTACTTTTCAACATTTCACTTACGGATACTTTCTTAAACAAATAATGTGTACATACAACTTACTCTGACTGTCTCTCTCTCTCTAGCAAACCTTGGTCTTCCAAGGCACCTCTGGGTCCTAAAGACCTCCTCCCAGACACCATTTTGTAATCTGCCATGCGGGTCGGTGTCACACATTTTCATTAGAGTTTTCTTACATTTTACAGATTCATCCACACGGCGGCAGCCCATGAGGGGCTCTATCTTCTTTAATAAGATCTTACGCATATTACAACAAAAACAACAAAAAATAACACGCTCCATAGAATGCATCCCTCTTAATTTTCAAATTGTCAGCCCCTTATATACCGGCAGACAACCGAGGGTCCCTTCTCCTTATGGAACCAATCCCATAAAAATGCATCTCTCTGAAATCAAATCGCTAGCCCCATATATAAGGCAAACCGACCGAAAGTCCCTTCTTTCTATGAGACATCTCACAAAATGCATCCCTCTCTGCTAAACCATTAACAACTAACTAAACTAACCTGAGGGTCCCTTCTCTTGTGAGATCAAATGAAAAGTAAGAGAAAAAAAATTCTGCAGATACAACAAACAATCTCCACTATCGCTAAAACGCCATGGACTTCAACAACAAATAAACTACAGACTAGTTTCTGGGTGAGCCATTGGTGCGCATATCACGGTCAGTGGTCCATGACGGCAAACCCGGAGCCCACACGAGTTACCGTGTAGAACTCTTAACCCAACCCATCCGGTCACAAACCACAGATAGTCAGTCCTGCTGCAAGACTCTCAGCGTAAAACACAACATAAATATATGTTTGTCTTACCTGGAGTTCTAAGTGAGTTGATCAGGCTCGGTTTGCAGTAGGACGGTTTCTCTGTGACGTGGATCCGGGTGAATTGCGCTGTAAGCTCCGATTTTACCGCCGCACGTTCGGGCGCCATTTATGAGGGTTAAAATTCTAAGTGCAACACCAATCGGGCCCACCCCACTTGCCCCGCTGCCGGCCGTAAGAAGAGACACCACACACAGGAGTCTGGTCTAGCTCCTCACACGGGAGAAAAAACTGCGCACTTTATTACAGATTACATGAGATCTTATACCCTCTGCCCTCTCACCACTAGGGGGTGATGGGCTCATAACCATATATGGGCAGTCCGGATTTGCGGACTGAGACAGTGAGGCGCCTCTGGCTTATACAGAAAATCACGTATTCAATTAACTCCAGTACAAAGAATTACCCACACAATTCTAAGAAGTCCGGCCTAACATCCATATATGGGAAGTCCGGATTTCTGGCCTAAGACAGTCAAAATTATGTACATTTGAACATCTTGATATCTTGTTTCTGCACTTCTGGGAAATCGGCCAAGTACATGCGGCCTTGTGTCTGGTTCTTCTTCTCTGAATTTAAGATACATCTCTTGCAAAACCTTGGCATATCTGATGTAAGGCGAAGTATTAAAGTTTTTTCTCATTTGGAATTGAATAAAACTTGCATATAGGTATAAAAGCATAAAAAACACATATGGCAATATATATATACCCTCACACTGCCATGTCCTTGGTAATTTTGAGGAGTCTACCCAGGTGGTGAGCGGCGATGCTACAATCATTAGCGTCACCATTCCTCTGCTATGCATCTTGAGAAATTCCCTGCAAACCATAAAGGCAGCTGCTTTGCGCTCGGAAACGGGGGCGGGGGAAGACAGTATGCCGCTGGATAGTCAGGGCACCCTCCTGTCTATTTCTCAGCGCGTACAGGAGGAGGAGGAGGAGCATGAGGAGGATGAGGAGGAGGGGGAAGAGACAGCTTGGCCCGCTGCTGACGGTACACCGGCTGATTGCCTGTCATCCTTTCAGCGTGTATGGCCTGAGGAGGAGGAGGAGGAGGAGGAGGAGGATCCTGATAGTGATCTTCCTAGTGAAGACAGCCATGTGTTGCGTACAGGTACCCTGGCACACATGGCTGACTTCATGTTAGGATGCCTTTCTCGTGACCCTCGCGTTGCACGCATTCTGGCCACGACGGATTACTGGGTGTACACACTGCTCGATCCACGGTATAAGGAGAACCTGCCCACTCTGATTCCCGAAGAGGAAAGGGGTTCGAGAGTGTTGCTATACCACAGGACCCTTGCGGACAAGCTGATGGTAAAATTCCCAGCCGACAGCGCTAGTGGCAGAAGGCGCAGTACCGAGGGCAAGGTAGCAGGGGATGTGCGTAGATCGAGCAGCATGTACATCCCAGGCAGTGCAACAGTCTTTAAGGGCCTGGCCAGCTTTATGGCTCCCCACCAAGACTGTGTCACCGCTCCCCAGTCACGGCTGAGTCGGCGGGAGCACTGTAAAAGGATGGTGAGGGAGTACGTAGCGGATCGCACGACCATCCTTGGTGACGCCTCTGCCCCCTACAACTACTGGGTGTCGAAGCTGGACACGTGGCCTGAACTAGCCCTGTATGCCCTTGAGGTGCTTGCTTGTCCTGCGGCTAGCGTCTTGTCGGAGAGGGTGTTTAGTGCGGCTGGGGGAATCATCACCGATAAGCGTAGCCGCTTGTCAACCGACAGTGCCGACAGGCTAACACTCATCAAGATGAACAAAGGCTGGATTTCGCCAGACTTCTGTTCTCCACCAGCGGACAGCAGCGATACGTAAGCAATACGTAGGCTGCACCCGCGGATGGAAGCTACGTTCTCTCTCACCATCCAAAACGGGGACATTTGTGCTTCATCAATCTGTGTCTAATATTCCTCCTCCTCCTCCTCCTGCTCCTCCTCCTGAAACCTCACGTAATCACGCTGAACGGGCAATTTTTCTTAGGGCCACAAGGCTCACTCAAATAATTTTTCAGAACAATTTTTATAAGTTTCAATTAGCTTAAAAGCGTTGGAACTTTAACTTGAACCAATTTTTCGTTACACTGGGCTGCCTCCAGGCCTAGTTACCACTTAAGCCACATTAACCAAAGCGATTCACCTGCCATCTTGGTTGGGCATGGCCAATTTTTACTGAGGTACATTAGTACTGTTGGTACACCAATTTTTAGGGGCCCTCACCTACAGTGTAATCATAGTAATTTCTATGTTCTTCGCCTGCACTCATGGTACAGAAAGGTGTGTGGGGTTGGCCTACAGTTTAGCTACATAAATGTCACTTGTGCCTTGGCTATACTAAGGCTACTGAAATGGAACGAAGACTGCGCTCCCGCTATACTGCTGCTTCAGAATTGTTACTGGGGCCTGTCTTGAGTGCTACTATTGCTTACATGGAACGAAGACTGCGCTCCCGCTATACTGCTGCTTCAGAATTGTTACTGGGGCCTGTCTTGAGTGCTACTATTGCTTACATGGAACGAAGACTGCGCTCCCGCTATACTGCTGCTTCAGAATTGTTACTGGGGCCTGTCTTGAGTGCTACTATTGCTTACATGGAACGGACACGTGGAGAGGACACGTAGTGCCTCAAAAACATCCCCCTCCTCCTCCAACAGGGAAAACATTGTTGGCAAATGCCTTTGCATTGGTTCGTCTGGCGGCAGTCCAAGAATTTCACCTTTACCGACACTACAAGAGAGCCCCCCCACCATCCCCCCGCCACGGCCCACTTAATCCTGGCCACATTCCGAAAACCAACAAAATACAACCGTGGTACTAGGTCCGCAGTCACCACCACATTACCACCAACGCGGTTACTGTTAAGGTGCATATAACCACGGACACGTGGAGAGGACACGTAGTGCCTCAAAAACATCCCCCTCCTCCTCCAACAGGGAAAACATTGTTGGCAAATGCCTTTGCATTGGTTCGTCTGGCGGCAGTCCAAGAATTTCACCTTTACCGACACTACAAGAGAGCCCCCCCACCATCCCCCCGCCACGGCCCACTTAATCCTGGCCACATTCCGAAAACCAACAAAATACAACCGTGGTACTAGGTCCGCAGTCACCACCACATTACTACCAACGCGGTTACTGTTAAGGTGCATATAACCACGGACACGTGGAGAGGACACGTAGTGCCTCAAAAACATCCCCCTCCTCCTCCAACAGGGAAAACATTGTTGGCAATAGCCTTTGCATTGGTTCGTCTGGCGGCAGTCCAAGAATTTCACCTTTACCGACACTACAAGAGAGCCCCCCCACCATCCCCCCGCCACGGCCCACTTAATCCTGGCCACATTCCGAAAACCAACAAAATACAACCGTGGTACTAGGTCCGCAGTCACCACCACATTACCACCAACGCGGTTACTGTTAAGGTGCATATAACCACGGACACGTGGAGAGGACACGTAGTGCCTCAAAAACATCCCCCTCCTCCTCCAACAGGGAAAACATTGTTGACAAATGCCTTTGCATTGGTTCGTCTGGCGGCAGTCCAAGAATTTCACCTTTACCGACACTACAAGAGAGCCCCCCCACCATCCCCCCGCCACGGCCCACTTAATCCTGGCCACATTCCGAAAACCAACAAAATACAACCGTGGTACTAGGTCCGCAGTCACCACCACATTACCACCAACGCGGTTACTGTTAAGGTGCATATAACCACGGACACGTGGAGAGGACACGTAGTGCCTCAAAAACATCCCCCTCCTCCTCCAACAGGGAAAACATTGTTGGCAAATGCCTTTGCATTGGTTCGTCTGGCGGCAGTCCAAGAATTTCACCTTTACCGACACTACAAGAGAGCCCCCCCACCATCCCCCCGCCACGGCCCACTTAATCCTGGCCACATTCCGAAAACCAACAAAATACAACCGTGGTACTAGGTCCGCAGTCACCACCACATTACCACCAACGCGGTTACTGTTAAGGTGCATATAACCACGGACACGTGGAGAGGACACGTAGTGCCTCAAAAACATCCCCCTCCTCCTCCAACAGGGAAAACATTGTTGGCAAATGCCTTTGCATTGGTTCGTCTGGCGGCAGTCCAAGAATTTCACCTTTACCGACACTACAAGAGAGCCCCCCCACCATCCCCCCGCCACGGCCCACTTAATCCTGGCCACATTCCGAAAACCAACAAAATACAACCGTGGTACTAGGTCCGCAGTCACCACCACATTACCACCAACGCGGTTACTGTTAAGGTGCATATAACCACGGACACGTGGAGAGGACACGTAGTGCCTCAAAAACATCCCCCTCCTCCTCCAACAGGGAAAACATTGTTGGCAAATGCCTTTGCATTGGTTCGTCTGGCGGCAGTCCAAGAATTTCACCTTTACCGACACTACAAGAGAGCCCCCCCACCATCCCCCCGCCACGGCCCACTTAATCCTGGCCACATTCCGAAAACCAACAAAATACAACCGTGGTACTAGGTCCGCAGTCACCACCACATTACCACCAACGCGGTTACTGTTAAGGTGCATATAACCACGGACACGTGGAGAGGACACGTAGTGCCTCAAAAACATCCCCCTCCTCCTCCAACAGGGAAAACATTGTTGGCAAATGCCTTTGCATTGGTTCGTCTGGCGGCAGTCCAAGAATTTCACCTTTACCGACACTACAAGAGAGCCCCCCCACCATCCCCCCGCCACGGCCCACTTAATCCTGGCCACATTCCGAAAACCAACAAAATACAACCGTGGTACTAGGTCCGCAGTCACCACCACATTACCACCAACGCGGTTACTGTTAAGGTGCATATAACCAGTCTGACTGGGGCATGCAGACACCTTGACAGAATGAATAGTGTGTGGCACATAGGTTCCCCATTGCTATGCCCACGTGTGCAGCTCCTGATGGCGGTGGCACAGGATTGTATTTCTCATTGCTTCTGTACAGCATTGTGGGCTATCGCCCCGCCCCTATTAAAGAGGGTCGCTACCTAGCCGTGCCAACCCTGTGCAGTGTGTGCCTGCGGTCCCTCGTCGTGGCAGACGCACTTCTAAATAGACATGAGGGTGGTGTGGCATGAGGGCAGCTGAAGGCTGCGCAGGGACAGTTTGGTGTGCGCTGTGGGGGGGAGGGGGTGCGGTTGGGCAGCATGTAACTCAGGAGAAGTGGCAGTGGAGTGTCATGCAGGCAGTGATTGTGCTTTGTTGGAGGTAGTGTGGTGCTTAGCAAAGGTATGCCATGCTAATGAGCGCTTTTCAGAAGTAAAAGTTGTTGGGAGGGGGGGGGGGCCCACTCTTGCCGCTATTGTGGCTTAATAGTGGGACCTGTGAACTTAGGATGCAGCCCAACATGTAGCCCCTCGCCTGCCCTATCCGTCACTGTGTCATTCCCATCACTTTCCTGAATTGCCCAGATTTTCACACATGAAAACCTTAGCGAGCATCGGCGAAATACAAAAATGTTCTGGTCGCCCATTGACTTCAATGGGGTTCGTTGTTCGAAACGAACCCTCGAGCATCACGGGAAGTTCGTTACGAATAACGAACACCCGAACATTTTGGTGTTCGCTCATCTCTACACTTTACCCAATATGATAACAAGTGATTAAGCAACTCTACATATTTATTGTCGCATATGGGTATTTGAATTAGGATTCCTAATCAATTCTTTAGTTCAATATCAATATTTCATCTGACTTGCAATTTGTTGGGCCATGTACATTGGCCAATTGTATGTCAGATCTCAGAGAGGACCATAGTTCACAAACTAGGCTGTTTTAAAGTATGTTAATATATATAGATTTCTTTCTTAAATAGCCCCTTATGCAATCCCTTTACTGTTGATGTTTAATTTGGCATACTAATCTTTTGGTCTATATATAGAGACTGATGCCTATTAGTTCCCGGAGGTCATATCAGCTCCAGTGTTGGGCTGTTATTCATGGAATTATATCGTTTGCCATAGTGTGTGAATAAGCCCCTCAGATAGCCTCTCATGCACCTCAACGCGTTTCCCCAGCTATGTGTATCTCACTTTAGCTGGTTCATCAGGAGGATTTGAAAAACATATATAGTAGAACAAGATTCTAGGTTTATGTCCCTAG